>NC_088379.1:157108409-157414090 GCF_037993035.2 Macaca fascicularis | reverse complement strand
GATATCTTACAAGAAAGAAACTTGCTAAAGCTTGTCTTCCTGCATTTCTTAACACTTCTTCCAGTGACTTTAAGTTGGACTTGTCTATCCTGTGAGAAATGCTGCCCTCTAGAGGCACAAATTCAGTTGCTCTTACATTTGAGTACCAGAATGCTGCTGCCTGATCTTAGTGTGAAGTTGTAATAATTAATAGTAATCAAATGCATGGTAACAAAACCAAATAGAAGAAATCTTATGTTGCCTAATTTTAAGAAAATATGAGGATACAGAATTGCAATTTATAAATACCCACTTTTTAAATTGTACATGTGATATTTTTGGCTGCTAATAATCTTTCGAATACATTTCTGTATATGGGGAATAGAGGATACATACTACTTCAAGTCTCCAAACTCTGAGTCTCTCCTGCTAGCAGAAGCCATCCTTCCCTGTGTTAACAACCTTGCTTAAGACAGTTACCATCCACAGGGAAGCTAGTTTCCTTATACCCCTTCCCATGATACTCATGTTTCCATACCTGTAACTGGAGTCAGATTATATCATGCTGCACCTTTGCAGTCACAGTGGGAAGAAAAGGATTCTATGTAATTTTTAAAAATATATATATATTTTTTGCTGACATAGCAGCAAAACCTTCAGGAATATGTGTAGAAATGGGTGATGAGGATGTGAGAGAGAAAGAAACATGCTTTTGCATTTGGCTGAATGTATTGGTATGGTGCAGTTATCAGAGATTCTGAATTCATTCTTCTCGTTCAAGTAGCCAGGAGTGGTTCTAGTTGTTTGCTCCTTTGGTCTCAGCATTGACTTATACTAAATGAAGTTGAATGCCTAGAAATGCATAGCATAATATAGAGGAAGAAGTCAAAAGATAAAAGGAAATAGAACTGGTGGAGTGGATTTATCACTGTGACTATTCACTTAGCTCCCCTATTCCCTCTCCAGTATTCTCTACTAAGAGGTCTGGAAGACACTTCATTCGCCAACCTAATGAGAAAACTTTGAGGGGAGTGCCAACATACATGAAAAATAATTCAATTGCTTTTGTCTGTAGGTTAGAGGAGATACTTTCATTGAAATTGTCTTTTTTACTTCAGGGGGTGTGGCCAGATGCTAGGTAAGGCCCAGGTATCATATTGATAGGGTAGCTTGACAGGCATGATGATCAGAGGTGTACTGACTTGAATTCTTTTTGGCTCTGGCTAAAGGATCATGGATCCCTAGGTCTAAAATAGAGAGACAGCCTGTTAAGATCCTACTTTATCTGTATGAACAAAAAATTTTAGGTCTCATAAGAGAAGGCCTGACTTGAACTACCATAAGAGTGAGTTGGCCAGCCTGGCAACATGGTGAAACCCTGTCTCTACAAAAAACACAAAAGTGAGCTGGCCCCTTTTTGCAGTTTAATTCATGGGTTATGTAAGAAAACAGAAAGGAGGGGGATATCACCGAGAGATTCTGATATTGGAGCTCTGTGCAATAACTGGTAAGTCTCTGGTTCTTACTTCCATATGAGGAACAGAGAGTTTTGTTTGTACAAGGCTTGAGGATCTACAAACCTTGATCTGTATTTATGGTTGCTCATTTCAGATAGCCTCTCAATGTTGGATAAGTTTGCATGTTCATGTTTTATAGAGTCAGAACTCAATTTCCTAGCATTCCTTGCAGCTAGGGCACAAGCATATGACCTAGGCTTTATTGATCAGATGCATCTGTGTAAGACATGAATTCAGGGTCAGAGAAATGCAGGGTAACAGCTCTTGCCTGGAATTGCTTCCTAATGTGGATGTTGAGTGGCGAGACATTGAACTGTTTAGAGGTAGCAGTAACAGAGGTACTGGTGAGCCTTATTGTCCTAGGCTCAGCTTTCATGGTACTGGGGCTGAAGGGTGGGAACAATTTAGTGGGGAGACTTAGGTATTTTTCCTGGCTTCATACCTCCAAGTGGATTCTTCAATTCTCTGATAATTACTGGAATCACCTAATATATTAATAAATTTATTTTCTCTTGAAACCACCTCAGATAGGTTCTGTTGACAGCTTAGAGCCCTGATTGATTGTCTAACTTTAAAGATTTTATTTATTGTCAAACTATTTTATTTTTCTAATTGAGATCTGAAAATTGTCAAGCACTTTTACTCCGTTTTTTCACTTCCTAGAGCTCTGCATCTTTTGCCATCATTTTTTCTTACCAGGAATGCCAATTTTTGTACCTTTTGAATTGTTTCTTGTTCTTTGCTACTTGGCTTGAGCTCCACTATTGTTGTGAAACCTTTCTTGTACCATCCAAGCAGCCTGATGGATTCTTTGCTTCCTCTGAATTCCAGTAGCACTTGTTTAGACATTAAGTGCAAGGTGTTTTTTGTTTTGTTTTGTTTTTCTGTATGCATCTTAAGCTTCCACACTAAATGATAAGCTCCCTGAAAACTAGTACTATGCCTCTTTATATCCCTTGCATTATCCAACAGAATGGTTTGCACCTATTAGATTCAAGGTTCAGCACAGTCACGTCACCCTCATAATATATAGTGATGAGTGTTGCTGAGAATCGCAGTGATGCCAGGCTGAATGAGCTGAGATAGTAAACTAGTTAGATGCATAGTCTCGCCGTGAGGCCCAATTTCCATCTTCCTCAAGGAGTCTGAGACTTGCCTCTTAGTAATTTTCATTAGTAGGTGACCATATCTTCTGAATTACTATCTTCTTAATGTTTCATGAGTTTGTTTTTTTTTTTGCCTTGACAAAAGCCTTCTATTTCTCTCGTACTTCCTAGTTCCTTCCATTGTGCCCTCTGCAATTTCTTTTCACCAAGCTTACTATTTGCAGTCTCTTAAAATTTTGTGTAAATTATGAAATAATTCAAATATACAAAAAAAGTACAGAAAGTAATATAGCAAACACCTGTGTACCTAACCTCGGGGTCAAGCAGATATCAACCTTTTGCCTCATTTGATTTTCTTTTAAAGTTCTCCACTCCCCATACTTTTCTCCCTTCTTTGGAGGTACTCATTATCCTAAAGTCCTTGAGATTATTTCCCTGCTGTTTTTGTGCACATAAAACATTTACGCAAAAGATGACCTGAAACATTTTCATGCAATGTTTTTTTCTAGATATGTTCATATTGACATGTGTAGATTTAATTCATTCCTTTTAACTATTGTTTAGTTTTCCAGGTTGAATAATGCTAAGTTTTACAGGTGCCTGCCACCATGCCTGGCTAATTTTTGTATTTTTAGTAGATACAGGGTTTCACCATGTTGGGCCATGACCTCAGGTGGTCCACCCACCTCAGCCTCCCAAAGTGCTAGGATTACAGGCGTGAGCTACCGCGCCTGGCCCAGTTCCATTTTTTTCTTTATGCAAGTCTTCTTTAGATTTTTTTTTTAGGTCTTTATGATTTTTGTTACCATCATGAATGGCAAATTTTTATAAAAATACTTTTTGTTACTGGTAGTTACAAACCAATTAGTATAACAGAAAAATTGCTAAGAAACAAGTTGCTATTTGTATCTTGATTTTGTATCTCTCAATCTTGCTGAACTCTTAGTTGTTTTTGTTTGTTTGTTTGAGGTGGGGGGTTTTACTCTGTCACCTAGGCTGGAGTGCAGTGGCATGGTCACTGCTCACCACAGCCTTGACTGCCTGGGTTCAAGCAATTCTCCCATCTCAGCTTCCCAAGTAGCTGGGACCACAGGTGCATGTCACCACACTCAGCCAATTTTAAAATTATTTGTAGAGATGAGGTCTTGCTCTGTTGCCCAGGCTGCTCTCGAACTCCTGGGATTAAGCGATCCTCTTGCTTTGGCTTCCCAAAGTGCTGGGATTATAGGCATGAGCCATTGCACCTGGCCTAAACTCTTACTTCTAATGATAGATTCTCTTGGGTATCTCATGCAGATAATCATATAATTAGTGAATAAAGATGTTTTTTGTTGCTTTCTAAGCCTATGTCTTTATATTTTTCTTCTGTTATTGACCTATGTAGGACCCCTTTACTAAAATTGCAGGTGTTCCTGGGTCTTGGCTTTATGTGTGTATTAATGTATGGAGTAGAAAGGGGTATCTGAGAACTGAAGTCTCACACTAAGGGCCAAAGGTCTCATTTCTAGTCCCTGCATATGAGTCAAAGGGTAAATATAGGTTAAGACTAACAACTCATTGAAGGGAAGAAACATTTCCAACTTGCAGCCTAATATATATGTTTTTAATATGTTACTGTTTTTTCCATGTTACTGGCACACACTTAAAGATTTCTGTTTCATGGTGGCTAAAGGATTAATTTAAAAAATATATATATATTTTTCTTTTTCGAGACGTAGTTTCATTCTGTTGCCCAGGCTGGAGTGAAGCGGGGTGATCTCGGCTCACTGCGACCTCTGTCTCCCAGTTTCAGGTGATTCTTCTGCCTCAGCCTCCTGAGTAGTTGGGGCTAGAGGTGCGCGCCACCACAGCCAGCTAATTTGTTTTTTTAAAAATTTTTAGTAGAGACGGGGTTTCACCATGTTGGACAGGGTGATCTCGAACTCCTGACCTCAGGTGATCTGCCCGCCTTGGCCTCCCAAAGTGCTAGGATTACAGGCGTGAGTCACGGCACCCAGCCTAAAAGAATTATTTTGATATACCCTTTCTGCATGAAGTTTCTGTGGGAAGGCTTTTCAGGTGATCTGATCTGATACAGTGTTAGGACTGGAAGTATAGCTTATACTATATAAATTTCCTTATTTGAAATTTCCTTTTATTTGGGAACTCTGTGCCCTGAAGCTGTCTCACTCTGGTATTTGATGTCCTACAATTAGTTTAAAACAGCAGCCTTGGGTAAGTTTCTTAAAACTTCTTTATATTTGTTTCTTCATCAATATTAGTAGTATAGTATCTCCTGTCTTACAGATTATTATAAGAAATAATAATGTAAAGCATTTAGAACAGTATTAGTTATTGGTCTCAACCTCCTTTTAGCTGTTATCTACAGCCTTTCTGGTAGATTTTACTTATTCTGGGAAGATAGTGGCATATTCCTCATAATCTCCTTGTACATTCCAGGTCCTATAATAATTCTCAATCATTTTAGCATCCTTACATAGACTCTCCTATTTATATCCTGGTCTTATTTCCCTGATCTCCTCAAATCTACTGATTTTTCTCTTCCTCAGACAAGCGGTTTTTCACTTATTTGGTAAAATCCTAATCCTGGATTAACTCGGTTATCAGATTCTTTCATTCCTATACTACCTGAATGCTGCAGTAGAAAGTTACCTCAAAGGACATTTAAAAAACTTATAAATTCATGATTGTCGATCACAGACCCTAATACTACGTGGAAATCCATTGCATTATCCTTGTCAGCTGGTTTCCTTATCTTTACCATGACTGTTTCAATCATCTGTTCTCCTCAGACCTCCAACATGCCCTTTTTCTTTCTACAGAAAACTTTTCCTATTACTTTCCAGTGAAAATCGGAGTATTCGATGCAACCCTTAGTTGCCCACTATCTTTTCTATATTTTTTTCCTTCTTAATGTTAAAATAGAGGTAGTCTTGCTTTCTATCTAAGGCTCTCTCCCTTTCTCTGCAGTACCTTATGCTGTTGATGATTTCCTTTTTTTTTTTTTTTTGGTATATTTAACTTTGCTTTACACTTGATTCTTCTCGTCAGTATTTAAACACGCTTAATTCCTACTATTAAAAAAATAAAAACAATAAGCATTCATGGGTACCAGATTACTGACCTTTCTGTTCTCTTTCCTATCCAAATGCTAGAAATTGTTGTTTCCATTTCTCACCTTTGACTCACCTGTTCAGTTTATTCATTCCACTGTAATAGTATTTGCTTATTGATACCAACGACCTCTCTGTTAGTAAATTAAGTGGATATTTTTAGACTTACTCTTATTTGATCTCTCACTTAGTGTGCTAGGGCTTCCATAAAATACCACAGACTGGGTGGCTTAAACAACAGAAATTAATTTTCTCACAATGTGGAGGCTGGACGTCAAAGATCAAGGTGTTGGCAAGTTTGGTTTCTTCTGAGGCCTCTCCCCTTGGCTTGCAGAGAGTGCCTTCTTGCTGTGTCCTCACTTGGTTTTTCCTCTGTATGCATGCGTTTCTGGTGTGTCCAGATTGGATTAGGGCCTGGAGGATGAATTTACTCACCTCTCTAAAGGCGCTATATCCAAATACAGTCGTGTTCTGAGGTACTGGGGATTAGGGCTTCAACATGTGAATTTCAGGAGAGACAGTCTGGCACATAATCTCCTAGCAGGTTTAAGCAGTTTTGAAAAACTATCCTTGGCTGGACACATTGGCTCACACCTGTAATCCCAACACTTTGGGAGGCCGAGGCGGGTGGGTCAGCTGAGGTCAGGAGTTTGAGACCAGCCTGGCCAACATGGTGAAACGCTGTCTCTGCTAAAACAACAAAAATTAGCCAGGTTTGGTGGCACATGCCTGTAATTGCAGCTACTTGGGAGGCTGAGGCATGAGAATCGCTTGAACTCGGGAGGCAGAGGTTACAGTGAGCCAAGATCGTGACACTGCACTCCAGCCCGGGCAACAAAGTGAGAATCTGTCCCTGGGAAAAAAAAAAACAAAAAAACAAAAAAAACACTATACTTAAACTTTTGATTTTCATTTTGCCTCTCTGATCTATTGCTCTTCAGTCTTTTTTTTTTTTACAGGCTTCTCTTCTGCTTGGTCATTAAAAGTAGAAATTTCTTGAGTCTTGGTCCTTTGGTATTTTCTGTTTTCTCTTCCTTCTGTTATTTCTCCCCAGGCAGTCTTACCACTTTGATTTCCACTTATGAAGGAACTGCATACCTGTTGTTCCAGCACTTATTTGCCTAAGTTTCAGACCTATTTGATAATGCCATTTAGCTTATCCCGGAGGTACCTTAAAAAAACGAGTTCAAATCTAAACTCATAATAATCCGCATCCATGTGATTTGACCCTAATCTGCCTCCTTAGCCTTAACTATTCTTTGTTACTCTTTGCCATAGCTACCCTATAGCAAAGCATGGCCTCTTGGTCCAGGCGTAATATACCTTTTCCTCCAGAATCTTTGCTTTTGTTTCCTATGTTAATATGGTTCTCATTTTTCATTTATAACATTACCCAGTTTTCAACACATAAAAAGATACAAACATTAGTCATTAGGGAAATGCAAACTTAAACCATAAAATAATCACTAAAACCGTCTAGAAGGGGTAAAATTAAAAAGACTGTCAACGACAAGTATTCTGGGAAGCCATCCAGAGCACTTAAATTTCTGGTGTGAGTATAAAATGGGAGAGCCACTTTGGAATACCGTTGGCAATTTCTTATAAATTTAAGCATATACCTTTGGATCCAGCAATTCTACTTCTAGGTGTTTTCAGAAAAGAAATGAAAATATGTCCACAAAAAAGTTTTAAAAATTATATTTATAGTCTGTTTATTCGTTATATCTAACAACTAGAAGCAGCCCAAATATCAATAGGATTAATGACTAAACGTTTTTTGGTATATTTGTACAATGTAATGCCACTCAGTAATAAAAGAACTACAAAATGGCAAATGTACACAGTGTGGCATGGATGAATTTCACATACTTAGCAAAGGAAGCTGGACATGATACTATATTATTCCATTTATATTAAGTTCTAGAAGAGGCAAAGCTAATCTGTAGTGAAAAAATAAAAACAGAACAAAGGTTGCCTTTTGCTTGTGGAAAATGCTGATACTCAACTGGGAAGGTGCATAAGGGGCCTTCCTGAAGTGATGAAAATGTTCCATATCTCATAGAGGTATGTGTTACATGGGCTTATCTATTAAAGTTGTACAGGTAAGAAGTATGTATTTCAATGGCATACTTGTATCTTAGATAAAATATACAAGTTTTATCTAAAAATTATAGAAATAATTGAGTTGGGTGATAGGGAGTGGGAGGTGTAGATGAAAGAAGAATTGCAGAACGTTGGTGGTTGCTGAAGTTAAGTAACGGAAGTGGGGAAGTTTAGTATACTATTTTGTTTTTTGTGTGTTCAAAATTTTCCACATAAAGAGATATTTTTAAATTAAAGTGATGAAGACACTTAAACAGCACCTGTGGTCTCACTACCAGCTTAATAAAGAATGCTTACTAATGGTAATTTTCCTCTCTTGTGAATCGTACCCTGATTCTGTACTCCTTTCTCCCCACCAGCCACTATCCTAAATTCCTCTTGACTTCTTAAGACATCTTCCAAATATCATTCTAAACATCACTTCCTTGGGGGAAAGCCTTTTCTGATTCAGAACACTCACTAGTTTTAAGTGCCCCTGTTAAGTCCTTTCATAGCTTTTATCATAATTATGATATATTTGTTTAACTATTATCAACCTCTACACTAGACTAAGCCTAAGTTTTTGGAGGGCAAGATATATCTATTCTTGCTGTTTTAGTGTCTAGAATAGTAATACATTTATTGAATGATTATGTTGGTGTAGTTTTTAAAAAAAATTAAAAGATACCCAAATTGAAGAACTATTCTATCACTGCTTACATTGTAAGTTCAATGTGTTACAAAATTTGTGAATGTGAGAGAATGACTGAGAAATGATAATGGTTTCTTTCTGATTTTATTGGCATCTGATAAAAACAAGGGGCAGTAATACTGTATTGTTAGATCTGGAACTATGTCCAGAAAGTCCTGTCAGTTGGTTCTCAAATGCCCTTGAGCTTTATTATGCTTCTTACTTATTATGTAAGTATTAAGTCATGTGAGTGAAAGACCCCTTTCCTCTTTGCAAAGAATATTCAAAATCACCTCTTTTTTCTCTTTTCTCTAATGTGCTTCTTCCTTTGACTATTAGTTTTGGTATTTATCAGGGACAGTGATCTTTAAGAGCTTGTTGTTTTGTTATTTTTTGTACTGCTTGCTGTATGTTTTAAATTTTGATGTATCTTACTGCCAAATGAAGGTGTGAGCTCATAAGTAATAAAGATAGAAAAAATATGCTTTGCTTATAATTGTACCATTAAACATGTCCTTAATAAAGATACACATTATTGGTATTGTAGGTGCAGGATTATGTTTTGATTTTTGCCAGTTCATATTTCCATGGAGTATTTAGACAACTTTAACAATATAGATTTCTGTAATGAATGTTTTTGTAACTTATGCTGCTGCTTGAGAAACAAAGTCAGACTGCCAGGGTTTGAGTCCTGTGCCCAGTATTTCCTAGCTCTGTGACATTGAGTTATCTGCTTTTTGCCTGTTTCTTCCTCATTAAAACAGAGATACGAAGTGTACCTTATGGTGTTGTTGGGAGGACTATATGAGGTAGTATATGTAATGCCTGGTACTTATTAAATGTTAGCTCTTTTTTACTTTTTTGGGTTCTAGGGAGTCCAATAAGTAACAAATTTTTCCTCTAAGGTTTTTTTTTCCTTTATTGGTGGCAAAATATACATAGTATAAAATGTACATTTCAACCATTTTAAAATATACAATTCAGTGACATCAAGTACATTCACAATATTTTGCAACAATCCATCTCTGTCCATTTCTAGAAGTTTTTCATCATCTCAAATAAAAACTTGATACCCATTAAACAATAACTCCCATCTTTCCTCCCTTAATTCCCTGGTAACGTCTGTTACACTCTCTGTCTTTATGACTATCACTATTCTAGGTACCTCATAAATAGAATCATACAATATTTGTCTTATTGTCACTCTCTTATTTCATTTGGCATAATATTTTCAAAGTTAATTCATGTTGTAGCTATTGGCTTCTAGTTCTGTTTCTTGTGGTTGAAGAAAGTACTTCCCTAATAGAAATGAAAATATGTTTGCAAAGCTTTTTAAAAGAATGCTTATGGATTTAGTCATAATAGGTAACAACTGAAAACACTGGTATGACTGGGTCAAGTTGGACTAACTCAGTGTAGCCCAGGGTCGTATAAGAACATGGAGTTTTCAAGGTAGGCATCGGGGGTGGTGTTGAGGGGAGGGTAGTAAGCATAAAATATGGTACTCAGAAGAAGATAAGGGTGCCAGGTTTCAGTTCCAGGGCTGTTTACAGTAAGGATTACAGTGGGCTAAAGTTTAAGATTAATTTTATAAATTCTAAACACATCCTGTTGACTTCAACTGCAACTCTTAAAATTTATCAATAACATGACTTTATTATTCCTGGAAACTGGTATTTTTCCCAATACTTTGAAGAGGTTTAAAATAGTTGACTAATATTAGAAGCAATATTTCATGTATTGATTTTTCTCTTTAAGTGGCAGTTAGTTTAGAAAATGCTAAACTTAAGTTACCAGTATAGAGTTGGTACATAGTTATACTGAGTATGAATGTCTTCGTAGGCTTGGAAGCCTACCATTTGTGTCCTCTTGAGGTACCTGAATTACCAAAAGCTATGTATTCTGAAGTTATTGAAAATAAGAGCTTTTGGGAATTCAGGTAGTTCAGGAGTGACTTTTCTAAAAAACAGACCTGAGCACCATATACTACTACTTATAGCCTTTTATTTACTGCCAATTGCCTGGAATAAAGTTCAAATTCCAGATCAACACAAACATGGCTGTTCATGAACTGAGAGACATTTCCTAATAATTCCTTACATACATGATACCCTTGAGCCTTACAAAATTAAGAATTTCTGAATTCACCTTGGTGTTTGATTCATCTGTGTTTCTATACGTGCTATTTACTTACCTAAAATAGACTACTCTCTATTTAGCCTCAAAAGTCTCATGGAAGGTTTTAAAAAAATCCTGTCTAAGCTCAGTTAATTATATTCTTTTTACTGTTCTATTTAGTAGTTAATATTATAAACTACCTTATAGTAATTTGTACAGATACCTGGCTTACTCCCTAAATTGAGTTGCGTAAAGGCAGGAATTGAGTATTAATCTTTGCCGTATTTTCTTTGCCTTGCTTACTGTAGTTGGTTGATTAGTGCTAATTGAATAAATGAACATTTATGCTTTTCTTTTTGAGAATATTATATGGGTGCTTTCTTTAGTTGTTTAATGGAAGATAGCACAGACTTCTATACAATTGGTTTTTATGGGAAGGCACAAGAGAATAATTAAAATATAATTTCATCTAGAAATAATTTTCTGCAGTTGGAGTGAATATTTTTTAAGTTATTAACTTACCTAGAGTGGAAGGTTGAATTTTTGAATGATAGTGTTTTAGTTATTAAAGTGGCCTGTAAGAGAACTTTTAAGTTCATGTGGCAAAACAGGGAAAAATTGCAAAGTTAAGAGTCTGATGTTTCATAGACTAACAAAAGGTTGCTTTATTAGCAGCATTAATGAACGAATCGCTTTATTGGCCTAGGCATACTGGTAGCATTGTTGTTCCAAAGAGCTGAGAGTTCTTATTTCAATTCATGATTATGTTAGACAAGTGAAGTGAAAGCCGTTGACCTTCTCTTAAGGAGAAAATAGAAAGTTTTTACAAATAGATTATAGATTAAAGCCTTTTAAGGAACATGGTGAAGAACTAAATTACTGCTAAATCACTTGAAAAATTTACATTTTTTTTTGTGCACCAGTCTTATAACAGGAGATTTTTTATAGACCTGTTAATTGATATTTAAAATAATAACTTTAATAGGATGATTTTGTAGAGTTAGGTCAAAGTGATTGACAAAAAGCAAATTATTAAAATAGGCAAACTTTCAATTCTCCAAAGGATGTTCAATTTTAAAAGCAATATGAGATACAGGAAATATTAAACTGGAGAAGATGTAATGCCACTTGGATGGCATACTTTTCAAATTATTTTTTATTTATTTACATGAAATGCATTTTGCTTGTTAGAATCATTTTG
The DNA here is from genome assembly GCF_037993035.2 of Macaca fascicularis. Lineage (NCBI taxonomy): Eukaryota > Metazoa > Chordata > Mammalia > Primates > Cercopithecidae > Macaca > Macaca fascicularis. Next base: position 157,402,283 of record NC_088379.1, on the reverse strand, counting down.
GAAGTGCCAATTTGCTTCTGTTGATTTACATCAAAGATTAAAATAGGAGTCACTGGTGACTTTCTAAATCAAAGTTCTTCAAAATGGTTGTTTTAAATAGCAAGAATTACAGAACTAAATGTTGTATAGCTAGCTGTTAAAACTAAAAATTATGTAACAGCAGTCTATTTTAAATTTAACAATTTTAAATGATACTTAAAAATATAAAAAAATACAAGGAAGAATATAAGATGCTTATGTATCTGTACTGCCAAAATTTGCTATCATTGTTTCAGAACTTTTAAAAATAAATTAAAAATATAATTGGAGATTACTAATCTCATTCTTTTTTCTCTCTTGTTAGAGGTAATTACTTTTCTAAAGGTATCCTGTAAGTTTTCAATACTTTTTAACACCTATTTGTGTAAAAAGATAAACAGTACTGATTTAGTTTTAAAATGTAAAAAATAATATATTGTTGGCATAACTTTTTAACTTGCTTTTTTCACTCAGTGTTTATTTATATCAAGATTTATTCATGTTGATATTTGTATGTACTTAAAGTTTGTTTATTTTTTCCTCTGTGTTATTAGTTTGTTCCATTATTTATGATGTTGAGTTTCATTACTTGGTTAAGGTGGTGTGACCTGATTTCTCTATTGTAAAAGTATCCTTTTCCCATTGATAATTAATCATTAATCTGTGGGGTAATGCCTTGAGACTGAGTAAACATTGTTTCTCAACAGCCTTTCTCCCAGTGTTTTTAATATCCATTATTGATTTATACCTGAATTGTTGGTTACATTGATGCTTGCAAAATGATTTTCTACACCTATTATTCTTTCCACATTTATTAGCTGGCATTCCTCTTTCTGTAAGGGAGTTTCTGTCCTTTCACTGTGGGCTCATGGTTTCTTCATTAATTCAGTGAACTAAAAATCCATTATTGTTATGTAGTCATGCACTGCATATACGACATTGATCCCATGAGATTATAATGGAGCTGAAAAATTTCTGTCGCATAGTGACGTTGTAGCTGTCATAACATCCTAGGACCAACGTCACAACCAACACATTACATGTTTGTAGTGGTGTTAGTGTAAGTCAAATCTGTGCTGCCAGTTGGATAAAAGTATAGCAGATATAATTACGTACAGTACATACTTGATAGTAATAATAAACAGCTATGTTACCGGTTTATGTATTTACTATGCTATACTTTTTGTTGTTATTTTGAATGTACTTCTTTGTTGTTATTTTGAATGTATTAAAAAAAAAGTTAACTGCAAAACAGCCTCAGGCAGTTCCTTCAGGAGGTACTCCAGAGACATCGTTATTTTAGGAGATGACAGCTCCGTGCATGTTACTGTCCCTGAAGACCTTCCAGTGAGACAGTATGTGGAGGTGGAAGACAGTGATACTGATGATCCTGACCCTGTGTAGGGCTAGTCTAATGTGTGTGTTTGTGTCTTAGGTTTTAGCAAAACAGTTTTAACAGTAAAACAGGAATTTTTTTAAAATAGAAAAGACTTGTAAAATAAAGATAAAAGGAAAGAAAATATTTTTGTGCAGCTGTACAATGTGTTAGTTTTATGCTAAATGTTATTACAAAAGTCAGAAAAGTTTAAAAACCAAAAAGTTTATGTAAGCTAAGGTTTATTATTGAAGAAAGAAAACATTTAAAAATAGATGTAGTGTGTCTCGAGTGTATATTTACAAAGCCTACAGCCGTGTACAGTAACACCCTAGGCCTTCACATTCACTCATTACTCAATCATTAACTCACCCAGAGCAGCTTCCAGTCCTGTAAGCTCCATTCATAGTAAGTGCCCTATATAGGCATATGATTTTAAAAAATCTTTTATACTGTATTTTTACTGTACCCTTTCTGTGTCTAGATATTTTCAGACACACCATGTTATAGTTACCTGGCAGTACTCAGTACAGTAACATGATGTACAGGTTTGTAGCCTAGGAGCAATGGGCTATACCATGTAGGCTTGTGTAAATACACTCTGTGATGTTACCACAGTGAGGGAATAGCCTAACGAACACATTTCTCAGAAGATATCTCTGTGGTTACGTGACGCATAACTGTGTATCCTTCGGTGACTCAAACTGTTACAATTTAGCCAGCAAGAACTCAGTCTGGTTTGTATGTTTCTTTGACATGCCCCCTCATTTTTACAGCACCAATTTGCTTTGTGGCACAACAAAACATTCTCTCCTTACCTTATGGTATTCTTACCCCAGACCTGGACTTGGCTGTTTTACCAAAAGTTCTTGTTTCTCTTAGTGGGGAATGGTATTTGGAAGCCAACATCATTGATGCGTTACTGGGTGTCATTGCTTCTATTGGTTCTTTTCATTAGACAGAGCAAGAAAATATACTTTTAAAAACTAGTGATATTTGAGTTCCTAGTGAGACTAAGGTTCTTTCCTTTCCTTGTTTCATATTCCTCTTCTTCCATAATGAAGATCCAGTTTACCAATAACATCAATATATGTTTATTCATTTGTTCTGTCTTAAAATATACATAACATTGGAATTACTATAGCAATACCACTCCTAATAATAATCTCAATAACGTTTAAGATTTCTATGCAGTTTTTTATTTATAGCAGATAGCCCAGTGAAGGTTTATAGAGTGCTATGCTTATAGTTATTTTAATTATATTTTTCACATAGGCAATTTGAAACTTTTTCTAATAGGAAGGTTAAGCCTATTTACTTATCTTGGTGTAACTAGTATGTTTTATCTAATTGATATGTTGTATTTGCTGTTGTTTTACATTATATATGTTTTTGTTTTACTCTTTAAAAAGTATTTTTACTAGTACAAAAATCTTCCTTTCTCTAGATCTTTAGAATGTTGGTCTTAGCTCTTACAGTTTCCCAGTCTTTTTGGTATTTTTGTTGTCATTACTATGTTTAATTTTGTTAGCTAGAATTCATGTTTTCTTTTCTTCATCCATTTAGTTGGGCTGTATACTCTCCTTTTTTTGGAGACGGAGTCTCTCTCTGTCATCCATGCTGGAGTGCAGTGGTGCAATCTCAGCTCAAAGAGAAAAAGCTTCTCTTTTTCCCCTCAAGTAGATACTGTGCATTTGAACTGCAAAAAGGGTCATATTCTTGCTTTATCTCTCTTTTAAAGGCAAAGACTGATGGTTACTTTTTCTTTAATAAGAATCTTGATTTTTTCATTTTGTGTATTTGATATTTATCATTTTAAGAAAAAAAATCCTCTATACATAGTTAAAAATTTATGTAGAATGGATGTTGGAACCCAATCATAAAGCTATAAAACCATAAAATAAGTAGGAATAAATTTTAAAAAATGAATAGGATTTGTATGAAGAAAATAACAACAGTTCATTCTAGGATCAAATAAATGAAGAGAGAACTATTTTTCAGAATGAAAAACCAAATAGTGTCCAATGTAGACTATTCAAAGTTCTAACCCATAAAATTAATAGCAATTCTAGTCAAAATAGCTGCTTTTTCTTTTGAGGAGTTCGAGAAGTTTGACAACCCGATTTTCAAATATATGTAGTATAGTATGTGAATGAGAATTATCCAGTGTAAAATTTAAAAATAAAAATAAGACCGGTATTGTTATACTATACCGTATTGCTTGCTATACTGTAGTGCTGTAGTAATTAAAACACCATGCTACTGATACAGGAGTAGGGTCCAGATAAATAAAAACTGAGAAGGAAATTGTATACAGATGCAAGTATCTGTTTGTTTGTTTGTTTGTTTGTTTGTTTTTGAGACAGGGTCTCACTTTGTTGCCTAGGCTGGAGTGCAGTGGCATGATCATGACTCATTGCAGCCTTGACCTCCCAGGCTCAAGCAATCTTCCCACCTTAGCCTCACGAGTAGCTGGGACTATATCTGTGTGCCACTGTGTCCAACTAATTTTTGTACTTTTTGTAGAGACAGGGTTTTGTCATCTTCCCTAGGCTGGTCTTGAACTCCTGGGCTCAACTGATCCTCCCACCTCAGCCTCCTGAAGAGCTGGGATTACAGGTGGTAACCACTGTGCCCAGCCTCAAAAAGCTTTTTTTTTTTCCCCTATAAAGAGCCATATATCTAAAGAGGGAAACAGATTTGACTCTATTACAATGGAATTCTGTGAGAGAAGACATTTTAACAAGATCAGACTAGTAGAAAATATTTGTAACATGTAACAAAGTTTTAACAGACATAATAAAGACCTTCTAAAAATTAATAAAATTGAAAAAATGGGTTATGAATAAGTACAAATAATTCAAAGAATGTACACAAATAGTTTTTATAGAAATATGCATAAAGGTATATGTACAAGTATGTTAATTTTGGCATTATTTGTAATACCAAATAATGATATCTCAACTAAATAGTTGGAATAATCTGAATGTTCACCAGTAGGGAAATGGTACATCCATATTTTAGAATATTATCAAGCTGATTAAAAAGAATAAGATCTTTGTGACCACGTATGGCAAAATATCCCAGATTATTCATGAAACTATAGAATGATCTGTGTAGTACAATCTCATTTACTTAACTCAGTAGGTCTATTGTTTGTGGTAAACTTAAAATTATTTTATTTATCTTATAGGATAGGGTTAACTTAAAAGTCAACCTATTATAGTATTAGGAACTAAAATATATCACTGTAAGAGAAGACACAAATATAGAATAAAAGGAACTAAGAAAAATATTTTACCTCAGATTAATTGGAAATATTGGTATGAATCCATGAGTAAATATCTCTCCCCCCACTCTGTTCTGTCTACCAGAAAATCTAAGAAGCATGGACAGTCTCAGTAGCAATGGTTACATGCATGTTGGATGCCAAATATGGCTCCCCATTGAAAGGATTCAAGATGTCTCAGAAAAACAGATGATCCCAGTTCTTAGGAAAACACACAGCAAGCCAGAAAACAAGGAAGTGGTAAAAAACTGAGGAATTATGTAAAAAAGAACCAACTCAAAGGAGTTCTAGTGGCCACCTCCGAAATAATGATTGCAGTCACAGGCATATCTTGGAGATATTGTGGATTCGGTTCCAGACTATCACAATAAAACAAATATTACAATAAACTGAGGAGTCACACACATTTTTGTTTTGCTAGTGCATATAAGTTACGTTTATACAATATTGTAGTCTGTTAAGTGTGTAATAACATGTTGAAAAAATGTACATGCCTTAGTTGAGAAATACTTCATTGCTAAAAAATGCTAATAATGATCAACTGAGCTTTTAGTGAGTTGTTTTAACCTTTTTCCTGCTGGAGGGTCTTGACTTGATGTTGATGACTGCTCGCCAGTCAGGGTGATAGTTGCTGAAGGTTAGGGTGGCTGTGGCAATTTTTAAAACTAAGACTGCAGTGAAATTTGTGACATCAATTGATTCTTTGATGAAAGATTTCCCTGTAGAATGTGATGCTGTTAAATAGTGTTTTACTTACAGTAGAAATTCTTCAAAATTGGAGGCAGTCTTCTCAAACCCTGCTGCTGCTTTGTCAACTAAGTATGTAATATTGTAAATCCTTTATTATTTCAATAATGTTCACAGCATCTTCACCAAAAGTGGATTCCATCTAAAGAAATCACTTTCTTTGCTCTTTTTTATAAGAAGCAACACCTAAGCCATTCAAATTTTATCTTGAGATTTCAGCAACTCAGTCATGTTGTCAGGCTCTGCTTCTAGTTTTCTTGCTATTTCTGTCATATCTGCAGTGATTTCTTCTGCTGAAGTCTTGAGCTCCTCAAAGTCATCCATGAGGGTTGGAATCAACTTCTTCCAGACTTCTGTTAATGCTGATGTTTTGATCTCCACTCATGAATAATGAATGTTCTTGAAGGCGTCCAGATTGATGAATCCTTCCCAGAAGGCTTTCAATTTACTTTGCCCACATCTATCAGAGGAATCCCTATCTATTGACAGGGATATGAAATATCTTAAATATTAAGACTTGAAAGTCAAAGGGACTCCTCAATCCATGGCCTGCTGAATGGATGTTGTGTTAGCAGGCATGAAAACAACATGAGTCTTCTGGTATATCTTCATCAGAGCTCTTGGGTGACCAGGTGCATCATCAATGAGCAATGAGTAGTATTTTGAAAGGAATCATTTATTCTGAGCAACAGTCTCAACAGTGGACTTAAAATATTCAGCAAACCATGGTGTAAAATAGATGCGCTTTCATCAAGGCTCTGTTCTGCACAAGCCAGAGTAGATTTAGCTTATTTCTTAAGGACCTTACAATTTTTGGAATGACAAGTGATCATTGTTCCCCTTGGAAGTCACCAGTAGCATTGACTCCTAACATGTTGAGTCAGCCTATCCTTTGAAGTTTGGAAGCCATACGTTGACTTATCCTTTCTAGCTAGGAAAGTACTACATGGCTTCTTCTTCCAATAGAGAGTTATTTCATCTACATTGAAAATCTGTTGTTTAGTGTAGCCACCTTCATCAGTGATCTTAGTTAGATCTTCTAGATAACTTGCTGTAACTTCTCCATCAGCACTTGCTGCTTCATATTGCACTTTTATGGAGACAGCTTCTCTCCTTAAACCTCATGAAATAACCTCTCCTAGCTTCAAACTTTTCTTCTGTAGCTTCCTCACCTCTCTCAGCCTTCATAGAATTGAAGAGAGGACTTTGCAGTGAATTAGGCTTTGGCTCAAGGGAATATTGTGGCTGGTTTGATTTTCTATCCAGAACACCAAACCTTTCTGCATATCAGCAGTAGGGTTCTTTCTTGTTCTTATTATTCATGTGTTCACTGGAGTAGCACATTTAATTTCTTTCAAGAACTTTTCTTTTCCTTTTTTAACTTGGTTAACTGGCGCAAGGATCATAGCTTTCGGCCTATCTTGGCCTTCATCATTCCTTCCTCACTAAGCTTAATTATTTCCAACTTTTGATTTAAAGTGAGTAATGTGTGACTCTTCACTCCAACACTTAGAGGCCACTGTAGGGTTATTAATTGGACAAATTTTAGTGTTGGTTTGTCTTAGGGAATAGGGAGGTCTGAGGAGAAGGAGAGAGAGAGAGGGATTGGCTGGTGGTTGGAGCAGTCAGAACACACGCAACATTTATCAATTAAGCTTGCCATCTTCTATCTTTGTGATTTGTGGTGGCCCAAAGCAGTTACAATAGTAACATCAAAAATCACAGATCACCATAACAGATACAGTAATAATGATAAAGTTTGAAATATTTTGAGATTTACTAAAATGTGATACTGAGACACAAAGTGAGCACATGCTATTTGAAAAATTGCACCATATAGACTTGCCCAATGCAGGGTTGTACAAACCATTATTTGTAATGTAAAATCTACAATATCTTTGAAGTCCAGTAAAATGAAATGCAGTACAGTGAGGTATACCTATAATTATAAAACCTTCTATTGAAAAAAAAAATCCATGAGTCCAGAGAGATAAGAAGAAAAGAAAGAGAAAAGGAAGGCCCTCCTTAGAGAATTGTTATAGCAGTGTTAGAACTGGTAAACTCTGAAGAAAACAATCTGTGCCAATAGCATCAATGGATGCCAAAACCTTTAGGTGTAAGAGTGCTGTGAACATGCATGATATGTATGCAATGGTGCCCAATTATTCTCTAAACCTTGTACAACTACCAAGGGAAAATGTACCTTTGCAACAGATCTGTAGATTGCCACTTGAACTAAGTGGTCACACTTATAATGGGACAGCCTGATACCATGTTCCTTTTGTTATGATGTAATACGGAATGATGTAACCTTGGGTGTATTCTTGCCTGATGTTTATCTAGAATCCAGTCAGGTTTCTAGACTTGATCTTGTTTCCCAGAAATACAGAAAGTTGTGGAGTAAGTCAGAATACATTCTGGGAAGCAGTCAGACAAATCTAGGACGTGGGACGTTCTATAAGAAAACTGGCTATGAGTCCTCACACATCATTGTCTTAAGAAAAAGATGTGTGTGTGTGATAGAGAGACTATTTTAGGACAGGCGAGACCAAAGAGATGTAACAAGCAAATGTTATACATACATTTTCATTTGCCCTTGGATTGCTCTCTCTACCCTGAAGGCTTAAAAATAGGTATCTTTGAGACACTTGAGAAAACATCAAGATACCTGCTTACCTTGTTTTTACTTTTTTTGACTAGATGTCTTAATGGTTTTATTACCTTTGTAAGACTTGTTTTAAAAGATATGTTTCACTACTCAGTATAGTCTATGATAAAATCAGTAAATATAAAATATTTGTCATTTGCATCTCTTAAGAGGTTCATCTCCATGGATGAAAGCTCAGCTTATGTGTAACTGTCTTCCAAAGTAGCTTGCTTGGAAGGACATTCACTGTCATCATATTCTGCTTTATTTAATAGCTGTGTAATCAGATCTACGACATCCTTGATTATTAGATTACTGCTTTTAAGCCTATTTTAGTTCTTTAATCTGAGAATAACAGTTAATTTCATTAAAGCAAGATTGCCTTTAATTTTTTTGTAACCTTAGAAAAGTACTGTGCCCAACAACAAAACAAAAACCTAATTCAAAAATTGGTAAAGGACTTGAACAGATATTTCTCCAAAGAAGATATAAAATGGCCAATAAACACATATGAAGAGTCTCTGCACCATTAGTCATTAGAGAAATGCAAATCAAAACCACATTTAGATACAATTTGGCTATTAGCAAAGACACAGAAAATAGCAAGGATTGGGAAGGATGTGGAGAAAATTGGAACCATGCATGCATTGCTGGTGGGAATGTAAAATGGTACAGCTGCTATGAAAGACAGTTTATTAGTTCCTCAAAAAGTTTGATGTAGAATGATTGTATCATCAGCAATTTCGCTCTTAGGCATATCTCCAAAAGAATTGAAAGAACGGACACAAACTGGATAACTTATACAGCAGTGTTGATAGCAGCATTACTCATACTAAGAGGTAAAAAAAGGCCAAATGTCTATGAACAGATGAACGGACAAATGTGTTTACACATATAGTAGAATTATTATTCAGCCATAAAAACAAATGAAATTTTGGTACATGGTACAACATAGATGAACCTTGAAAACATTGTGCTAAGTGAAATAAGCTAGACACAAAATATTGTATGATTCTACTTAAATTAGGTACTGAAAGCTGGCAAATATATAAAGCTGGCAAGTATATAAGGCCTAGGGTGAGGGAGGAATGGGGAGTTTGCTTAATGAGTATAGAGTTTCTATTTGGAATGATGAAAAGTTCTGGAAATGAATAGTGGTGATAGTTGTACAACATTCTGAATGTACTCAATGCTACTGAATTGTCCATTTAAAAATGGTTAAAATGGTACATTTTATATATATTTTATAATACAAAAATATTTTTAAAGTAAAAGTTTGTATTTTGATGTTATTTATGGAAAATATTTTCACTAATAAAATTTTTGTTTGTTTCATTGCTCCCTCTTTGAAAATGTATTAAAAATTTTATGCATTTTGAAATATTATAGCTATGTAAATGAAAAAGAGTATCAGTAAAGAATTTTAACTCAGTACTCTCATATCATGTTATTTATTGTCCTTTCTGCTTCACATTAAGTTATACAGAGTCACCAATTTAAATTTGCAGATTAAAAAAAATTTTCTGCTTTTGGCCCTATAGAAATAAACCAAACTGGAAAAGGTGTCATATTTCCTAGATTGTGGGCACAGAAAAAGAAGAGATCAAAAGGACAAGTAACTCAGCACAGTAGATGCTTATTGACCTGATCATATTTAAGAATACCCTAAAATGCAAAATGTTAAGAAGCGAAACTGGGAAATATTGGGATGATATATGAAAAATTCAAATGTCAAATATGCAGTGGTTGAGTATTTATGGGCTTTTTTGGGTTTACTATTTTTTCCCCCCAAATTTAATGTCTCCTCTTTTAAATACTTCTACTGGATTCTTTTTAGATGATGCCGCAATTGGATTGAGACATTTTCATTGTTTGACTTTATAAGATTTCCAAATGCATATAGTTGTTACAATACGTGTTCAATGAGGGTGGAAGGAAACACAGAAAAATAGAAATATGTCACTCTGGTAAGAGATGATAGGTCTGATGACTGCTAATACTCTTCCAAATGGCATTTGGATCCTTCTTAGAACTTTTATATTATTCTAATATTGACCTACCCCTTTTATTTGGAACTGGAGTCCCATTGTCAAGAACTGTGAAGAAGCTGACATTTTACCCTACTTGCAAGCTAGCAATTACTCAGTTGTAGTTTTATGGGTGGTGGTTAAAGATATGAGACTCCTGAGTTGGAGTTGAAGGACAATTTATTAGTGCAGCAAGCAGTAGCAGTGACCAGAGTATTAGCTTGCTTCCCTACCCTCCCCCCCCCAACCAGTTTTCCAACTCCTGGTTCCCATATAGCAGTGTGAAGAGGAAGGCCACATGATGCTTGTACACACTGTGGATTGCATAACAGATGCCGAATCTTCAACTTCTTACAGAACCTGAATAGTAGTGTATATTAGGAAGTAAGAATGCCTTTCTTTGCTTTGGAGCAAGATACTGTCTTTGTCTCCCAACACTGTTGCTGTAAAAGTATCCTCAAAAGGATAGTGCATACCAAAAGGGTAGTGAGTGTCTTGCTCCTAAGAGGTGCAGAAACATGAGAGTCTCTTAGAAAATTATCTCCCAGTAATATTTTCTGCTCATTTCTATACTATTTTGTCTTCAGGCAAATTTTTTTCATGAGTATACCACTCTGATTTACCTGACAGAAGATAGTGAAGTTATCTGTTCAGATGGTTCGCTGGCTTTGAAAATCAGGTTATTTGCTTTCTTATTGTTGAGTTTGAGAGTTCTTTCTTGATTCTGGGTACAGTCCTTTGTCCGATGTGATTTGCAAGTATTTTCTTTGAGTCTGTGATCTGTCTTTTCATATTCTTCAATCTCTTTTACAGAATAAAAGTTTCTAATTTTGATTACTGTCAAGTTTTTCTCTTATGAATTGTCTTAGGAGCTTTTTGCCTAGTTGAAAATCAGAATTTTTTTCTTTGTTTCGTCCAGATGTTTTATTATTTTGTGTCTTACATTTAGATCTGTGATCTGTCTGGCAATACCTTTTGTTTGTATAAGTTATGAGGTAGAGTTCAGGTTCATTGTTTTTACATATGGATATTTACTTGTTCTAGCACTATTTGTTGAAGAGAGACTATCTTTTCCTTCAGTGAGTTGCCTTTTACCTTTGTTTTACCTTTGTCAAAAATCAGTTGTCCTTATTTGTAAGTATATTTTGCTGGATTTATGATTCTGTTGTGTTGATTTCTGTGTGTGTCCTCTTGCTAATACATCGTTGTCTTAAATAGTAACAGTTTTATAGTAGTTATTGAAATTAGTGTTCTCAAATTTTGTTCTTTTTCTGAATTGTTTTGGATATTATAGTACCTTTGCATTTTCTTATAAATTAAGAATCAGCTTGTTGATAACTACAAAGATACTTTGAGATTTTGATTGGTATTATGTTTAATGTACACGTCAATCTGAGGAGACTTGACATTTTACCAATATTGAGCCTTCCAATCCGTGAATATAGTTATTTTTCCATTTTTTAGGTCTTTGCTTATTTTCATCAGTGCTTTATAGTTTTCAGCATACAGATCCCGCAAATATTTTGTAGAAGTATATCTTTTTTGGATGTTATTGTGAATGCTACTGCTTTAAAAATTTTTGATGTACTAATTTATTGCTGATATATAAAAATATGATCGATTTTTACATAATGATTTTATATTCCACAACTTGTTAAAATCATATTATAATCATAAAACCCTTTGGATTTTCTATGTAGACAACATGCTTTTGAATAAAGGCAGTTTTACAAAATTTCATTTTAAATTTGTATACCTTTTATTTCATTTCTTTTCTTAATTGCACTTGCTAGAGCTTTCCAGGACAAGGCTGAATAGAAGTGGTAAAAACACATCTTTGCTTTGTTCCTGGTCTTTTATTACTCTTTTATTATTACTGTTATCTTTAGAGATGGTGTCTCGCTCAGTTGCCCACGCTGGAGTGCACTGGTAAGATCATAGCTCACTGCAGCCTCAAACTGTTGGGCCCAAGTGGTCTTCCTGCCCCACCTTTCTGAGTAGCTGGGACTACAGCATGTGCCATCATGCCTGGCTGAGTTTTTTATTTTTTGTGGAGATGAAGTCTTGCTGTGTTCACAGGCTGGTCTTGAACTCCAGCCTCAAGTGATCCTCCCACCTTGGCCTCCCCAAGTACTGGGATTACAGGCATTAGCCACCACACTTGGCCTCTATTTATTAATTATATATATATATATATATATAAAATATATATATCTATTGAGACAGTCTTGCTCTGTCAACCAGGCTGGAGTGCAATGGCACAATCTCTGCTCACTGCAACCTCTGCTTCCCGGGTTCAAGTGATTCTCCCTCTTCAGCCTCCTGAGTAGCTGGGATTACTGGTGTTTACTACCATACCAGGCATGGTGGCTCACGCCTGTAATACCAGCACTTGGGAGGCCAAAACGGGCAGATCATGAGGTCAGGAGATCGAGACCATCCTGGCCAACATGGTGAAACCCCATCTCTACTAAAAATACAAAAATTAGCTGGACGTGGTGGCGTGCACCTGTAGTTCCAGCTACTACTGGGAGGCTGAGGCAGAAGAATCACTTGAACCTGGGAGGTGGAGGTTGCAGTGAGCCAAAATTGCACCATTGCACTCCAGTCTGGCAACAGCAAGACTCTGTGTAAAAAAAAAAGAAAATTGTTATGGGATGAAGTTTTAAAAAGACCTTTGAAAGATACAAGATAATAGGATTCAATTCTGTATAAGGTAGAGATAAACTGTTGATTTGTACTAGTTTGATTTGTGAAATATTACTATTAGGCTAAATCAAGAAGGTGATGGGTAATTGGAGAATTGATTTCTAATGCTTTGTCCTAGTTCATTCAAATCTGATGTTCACATAACTACTTAGAATTCTTGACTAGTTGTCTGTGCTTTTTAAAAACCTTTACCAGGCTGGCTCCAGCTTTTCTACCGCCAAAATTAAAATTGAAAACAAAAGAATTAGTCTCTTAGGAAAATAGTTTAAGAACACTATCTAAATATGCTAGATTTAAAAATACCAGTATTTACATGGTTAGAATTCATGAACAGTCTTCATTAGACTTAGTGCTAAATGAACAGCATACAGTTGCTGAATTCATTGTGCATCTTTTGTTTAAAGGGAAGATTGTTTTGCTTATATCTTTGCAGTCTTCTCTGAGATCTTCAATATTACTGGAAGTTATAAAGTTTGGTTAATTTTCCTAATAAATCTTTATCTGATTCTGTGGGCTATTTAGATTTGGGATGGGATCTGTTGTCTTAATTTGGTCACTATTGGCTCTTGGCTTCAAAGTGGACCCTAACTATATTCCTAGTCTGTCTAGTATTTGTCTTTTTTTTGCTGAGATATGTGACCCCTGGGGAGGTATCCCTTATATTCAATAAGTTAATCTTCCTCTTTTAGGAAGATAAAACAAATTTCTCGTAAGGGAGGGTTCTTTTCCTTTTTTGTTCTAGAGTGCCTCTCAAATTAACAATTTTGTTCATATCAAAAGTTGCCCATAATGATCACTGTAAGTCTCAAGTTGTTCTTGGTGAAAATATGCCATTTAGAAAGATAAATATCTGAATTGGAAGAAGCATGTTTCATGTTTGGGGAGGTTGTGGAGTCAGACTGATTTAAAAAGTCAGTTTTGTGCAGCCTGGGCAATGTAGCAAGACCCAATTACCAAGTCAGAATATTAGTTACCTTTCATGTAAAGGAATATGACAGATACAGGGAAGCTTCTGAGGAGCTGACATCTTGATCTGGGTTGTGGTTACAAAAGTGTGTTCACTTTGTAAAGTTCATCAATATGAAAAGCTCATATGTACTTTGTATATGTAAATTATACTGCAATTCTTTTCTATGGAAAAAAAAAATAGGCAGGCATGGTGTTGCACACCTGTAGTCCTAGCTACTCCAGAGGCTGAGGCAGGTTGAGCCCAGGAGTTGGAGGCTGTAGTGAGCTATGATCATGCCACTGCCCTCCAGCCTGGGCTAAAGAGTAAGACCTCATCTTTTAAAATATATATACCGGTTTTTCTTCAAAAGATTCAAAAGATATCGCTTTAAAAGATGTAAGATTTTCTAACCAATAGGACGAAGTAATTTGCTTTAAAGTTTTTATGAATGCGTGGCTTGGCTATCTGGTTGCTTTTGAAATCAACATCTTAGTAAGCTATTAATGCTTTTAAAATGTGTGCAAATTTACATATTTGTAAATTTAACTTGAGTCTGTCTAGGAAAGCATTAGCAAGACTTTTTTTTGTTTTTTTTTTTCTTTGAGATAGTCTTGCTCTGTCACCCAGTCTGGAGTGCAGTGCAGGTCACTGCTCACTGTAACCTTCACCTCCTGGGCTCAAGCTATCTTCCCACCTCAGCCTCCTGAGTAGCTGGGACTACAGGTGTACATCACCACACCCAGCTAATTAAAAAAATGTATTTTTCATAGAGATGGGGTCTCCCTATGTTGCCAGGCCGGGCATTAGTAAGATGTTATGGAAAATTTTTTATACTATTAGTAGAAAATCATAAGGAATCCCTTGCTGGTAAAATTTATATTAAAACTACTCTTAAACATATTTATATAAAATGACCAGAGATACTTAATTTACCTTTATATAATAAATGGAAATAAATTGAAATACATTGTTAGGAATTTCAGATTTTTTAATTAGTAAATTACATATTGTTAGTATGATGGCTTAAAGTTATTTTATTGAGGTAATTTTTCATCTTTGATTAGAAAAACTTAAAAATTGTAGTATAATTTACATACACAAAGTATATATGAGCTTTTTATATTGATGAACTTTACAAAGTGAACACACTTTTGTAACCACAACCCAGATCAAGATGTCAGCTCCTCAGAAGTTCCCTGTATCTGTCATATTCCTTTACATGAAAGGTAACTAATATTCTGACTTTGTAATTAGAGATTAGCTTGGCTTGTTTTTGAATTTTTATAAATAAATCATATAGTATGTAAGACTGTATGATTTATAAGTTTTTTTAAACTGGCTTCTTGCCCACAGCAATATGTTTTTGAGATGGATATTTGGCTTACAGCATATTTCATTTTCACTGAGGTTTAGGGTTTCCTTGTGTGAATATACTTACAGTTTATTTCTCCCTTCTGCTGATGGACATTCAAATTATATCAATTTTGGGTTCTTACAAATAATGCTGCTGTGATAATTCTTGTACATTTTTTTTTGTGCATAAATGTATACATTTCCTTTGAGTGTATGCTCAGGAGTAGTATCACTTAGTCTTTGGTTATATCTTCAGCTTTAGTAGATACTTCCAAACAGTTTTCCATACTGTTTATATTATATTATTATACATTTTTACCTGCAGTATTTTAGAATGTCAGTTGCTACACATTTTTGCTTACATTTGGTATTGTCTATTTTTTAGATAAAAGTTAGTCATTTTGGAGAGTAATAGTATGTCTTTTTGAAGTTTTGTTCGGTCTTTGGCCTATCTTAAAAATCTGTTTGTCTTTTTAGATCAGTTGAAGTGTTTTTAAAGAATATTTTGGGTGCGAGTCTTTAGTTGAACATGTGCATTGCTAATATTTTCTCCTACACTGTAGCTTGTGTTTTCATTTTTAATTTATTTAATTTTATTAATTTTTTTAATGATAAACAAAGAAATGTTTAATTACTTGATGTTGATACAGTATTTTTTCACTTAAAATGAGACAAATCCTTTGTGCCTTTTGAGGTTTCCTTTTAAGCTCCATGCCTGTATCATCTATTTAAAGGATAACTTTTTAAAAATAAAAATAAAAGAATAATTTAACAACTGTACACACAGGGACAAGCCATAAGCTGCACCAACTGGATCCTAGATCCTCTTTCCCCAAGGGCAGCCCATTCTTGGTTCTTTTTTTTGTTTTTGTTTTTTTGTTTTTAAGAGACAGGGTCTCGCTCTGTCACCCAGGCTGGAGTGCAGTGGCCTTATCATAGCTTATTGCAGCCTCGAACTCTTGGGCTCAAGCAATCCTCCTGCTTCAGCCTTCTGAGTAGCTGGGACTGCACATATGTGCCACCACACCTGGGTAATTTTTAAATTTTTTTGTAGAGACAGAGTCTCACTATGTTGCCCACACTCGTCTTGGACTCCTGGCCTCAAGCAATCCCCCTGCCTGGGTCTCCCAAAATGTTGGGATTACAGGTGTGAGCCATTGTGCCAGCCATTTCTTTCTTTCCCTCCTTCCCTCTTTCCCTCCTTCCTTCCTTCCCTCCCTCCTTCCCTTCCCTTCCCTTCCCCTTCCCCTCCCTTCCCCTTCCCCTTCCCCTTCCCCTTCCCTTCCCTTCCTCCTTCCCTCCCTCTCCCATCCCTCCTTCCCCCTCCCCCTTCCCTGCCTCCTTTCCTCCTTCCTTCCTCCCTCCCTCCCTCCCTGTAACTGTAATGAAATTTAGTTTGTTTGTAATGAAATTCAGTTTTTTTTTTTTCTGTGCTGTGCATTAAATCTATGCCTAAATATCATGACAGTATTTATCTCGTCACTATATAAGCTTTATTATTTAAAATTTTATATATAGGTCTCTAATATACCTTAGTTTTTCCCCACCTTTTCTGTGGCTTGTGGATAGATGTTACTCATTTTACTGATTTTGATTTTAACAGTAGTAGTCATAGAAAATCTATTGATACGGCTTACTCATGAGAAAACATTTTTATTTTTATATGTGATACTATAATTTCTAGTATGGCAACATTTCCTGCTAGTTATGATAGGTGATTTTCACTATGGAGATTCTTTAAGAGGAATTTAAAAACAGCTTTATTCCTGACTTTAGAGAGGGCAGTCAGTTTTACTTAATATGTCATTTTATGTCTTGTTACATTTTGTGTTTGGGGAGTCATACTGACAGTTTAAAAATACTGAGTTTTATCATCAAATGCAGCTACTGTATTTAAGCTGATGACTTAATGTCTGTGAGGCATGAGGTGATTAAAAAATGTATGTATATGCTTTTTGAAATACAAAGTAAATTGCCTGGCAGACAAGAAGAGCTTCATAAATATTATTTAGTGCTTTTTATTCTAGATTTTTGAAATAAATTGGACTTGAGACTTGATGGAAAGGATTTGTACTATAAGCTTATTATAAAATTATTAACAGCTAGCTTTTGTAAATAGTAAAATTGATTTGCCCATTATACATTTCTTTTTGTTATGCATAAAATATTTTTATTTTAAAGTACCAACATAGGATGGATTTTAAAATGCTTCCTCATGTTAATTTTTTGATAAACATAGAATGAATACTGTGTGAAATATATTCCCACTTCATTGGCTCTGTTTTAACTCAGTAGACTCTATAGTTAGATTGTCTAGGTGCCACTTAAAAGATGGTAACTAGATACCAGAATGTGTTACATTATATGTTGATTGTCAGGAAGAACTGAATGCATGAATGCTTCCCTAAGACATTGTTAGTATGCTGTTGTCTTGATCTATAATTTTTTGTCTAAGTTTTGATAGAGCTCATTCTTTACATGGTCTAGTAAATTCTGCCAGTGTCTTTATAATTCATTAGCATCTCTATATATTACCTATAACATTTAAATTGTAAGGCTATGAAAAAATTATTTCATATGTGTAATATGCCGAAGTTTTAGCGTATGGTTGGGGTTTTAAACTGTTTTACTGAAGCAGATTACCCTCATTAAATGGAATCCTTGGGTAGACGTTACAGAGTAGGTATAACTCTGAAGTTGAAAATGGTTTCATCTTCTTTTTTTAAAAAAAATTTTATTATATAGGGAATCTCAACCACCAGCAGGATTTTGAAAAGGCTGTCTAAATATTTGGTAAGTAAATATTCTCCATGTTAAATATTTTGTATGTAACTTAAGTTTACACATATGCTACATGAATGACATTTATAATAGTGAGTATAAATTACAGTTATAATTAATATTTTAAATTTTACTTGGTTACTAGAATTTTTGTCTCCTTAAACCTATTCCAATCATTTTCTCTCTTGCTCTTTATGTTGTGTCCAGAAATTCTTTCAAGTGTACAGCCTTAATATTAAGAGTTCAAGGAAAGAAATTGTTTTAGTGAGCAGGAATGCTAATACTTTATGAATAAAACAGGATTTCCCCTACTTGAGATTTTGTATTATTTCTTGTGTGTGAAAACACTAATACAGATTTCTTCTTTAGCCATCCATTACTTGACTCCTCCTTGTATTTAGGTCCTATTTGCTGCAGCATGCCAACATGAGCCAAATACTGTGGTCAGCATGTATGCATTTCCTATCTAGATTATTCTTTGTTCCAAGACTAAAATACGAAAAATTATGTAGGTGTCTATAGTTAAGAATTTCATAAACTTATGATTTCATAGATAAAGCTTTGACTTTTTCATTTTTGAGTAAAGGTAGGTGAGTCAATCTCAGAATGTATTTTACTTCAATTACGTAGTATTTTATACTTGTGTATTATGATTATATAGATACAAAATGCTTTTGTTAATCATAATAGATTTTAAAGTTATTAAATATGCTTCAAAATGAGAAAGAAGTGCTGAGACATTGCATAATGATGTGTCATAATATAGGCTTTTGGTTGTTGTTTTTAATATAGTCAGTAACAGATTAAGGAGAAAATATTTAGTGATAAGCATTGGCTTCTTTTATTATACTTTTTAATGTGTTTGAAACAGCAAATATTTGACCAAATTATTTTTCTTAAATTTTATAGTAACCACAGTAGATGCCAAAATGTTCAACAGTTACACTGTTCTGTTTACTGTACATTTGTAATAAATATAACTACTTTTAGGAACAAATGATGCCACAGAGATCTCTTAAACAGATTTTTACTACTTTAGAAGGTGGTAACTGATTTCTGGAGATGTATTAAGCAGAAAAGAGTAACTTATTGTCATTTTTTCCCCTATTGATGCATATATTTCAGTTAGAGGGAAGCAGTCGTCTTTGCATTGTGTGCTTATCATGTATATTTCATCTTAGCAAATTTATTAATTTTAGTGACAGTTTTATTGAGATGAAATTTACATACCAGGAAATTTCATC
Source organism: Macaca fascicularis (assembly GCF_037993035.2). Classification (NCBI taxonomy): domain Eukaryota; kingdom Metazoa; phylum Chordata; class Mammalia; order Primates; family Cercopithecidae; genus Macaca; species Macaca fascicularis. The sequence continues at coordinate 157,383,144 of NC_088379.1, read as the reverse complement.
TCTAAGTGTACAATTCAGTGATATTTTAATTTATTCACCAAGTTGTGCAACCACCAGTACTGTGTAATCTTAGGTTACTTTCATCATCCTTCTTCTCGATACCCTTTATCATCCAGCCCTAGGCAACCACTAATATGCTTTGTTTATATAGATTTGCCTATTCTGGGCATTTTATAAAAATAGAATCATACAATGTGTGTCCTTTGTGTCTGGCTTATTTCACTTAGCATGATATTTTAAAGCTTCACTCATGTTGTTGCATGTATCAGTGTTTCATTTTTGTGGCTGAGTATTTCTTTGTATATCATTTATGTATTCATCAGTTAATGAGTTATAGCCACTTCTTTTTTTGACTATTAGGAATGTTTTCCTATGAACATTCTTATATAAGTTTTGTATAGATATGTTTTTGAGTATATTTGGATGGGGTGGCATTGCTTGAAAATATAGTAACTGTGTGTAACTCTTTGAGGAACTGTCAAAATGGCTGTACCATTTTACAGGGCCACCAACAATGTATGAGGATTGTAATTTCTTCACATCCTCATAAACACTTATTGTCAGTCTTTTGTATTTCAGCCATTCTAGTAGGTATGAAGTTGTATCTCATTGTGATTTTGATTTTGATTTTGATAATGACTAATGATAAGCATCATTTCACATGCTTATTGACCGTGTATCTTCTTTGGAGAAATATCTTTTCAACTCCTTTGCCCATTTAAAAATAATGGATTATCTTTTTAATGTTGAATATTGTAAACATTCTTTATATCTTCTGGAAACTAGTCCTTCATCACATATATGATTTGCAAATATTTTCTCCTATGGATTATCTCTTTACTTTTTATGATGGTGTCCTTTGAAGCAGAAAAGTTTTAATTCTGAAGTTCAACTGATCTGTTTTTCCTTTTGTTGCTTGTTCTTTTGGTGTTATATTGCAGATTTGTTTTTAAATAAATACTCATTGATAGCCTAGGTCTATGACAAAGTTTTAATTGTCATAGGACTACAAAAAAGCATTGGCATTTTCTGTGTTTGACAGTCAAAGCCCAAAGGAGGCAATTATCCTTGTATTTGTGCTTCAGTTCCTCAGCTAATTGTTTTAAGCAAAACCTATGTTTTGATCCCATGTGTTACTGTGAAAATATTAGCTGTGCGTGATATGTTTATTGATATTAGTCTTGTGAATTTATGTAGTTTTTCTTGGATTGAAGAAGGGAGGGGCCATCTTTAATAGGTGTTTTTAGTCTGTTCTCATGCTGCTAATAAAGACATATACCCAAGACTGGGTAATTTATAAAGGAAAGAGGTTTAATTGACTCACAGTTCCTCAGGGCTGGGGAGGCCTCAGGAATCTTATAATCATGGCAGAAGGGGAAGCAAACACATGGTGACAGCAAGGAGAAGTTGCAGAGTGAATGGGGGGAAAAGCCCCTTATAAAACCATCAGATCTTGTGTGAACTCAGTCACTATTACGAGAACAGCATGGAGGTCATCATCCCCGTGATTCAATTACCTTGCACTGGGTCCCACCACAGCACGTGGGGATTGTGAGAACTGCAGTTCAAGATGAGATTTGGGTTTGGACACAGCCAAACCTTATCAATACTTTAGTTTATTATGACAATTACTGCATATTTCATTTCATAGCTTAAGAAACCATTGCTTTTTAGACTAAGGATTATCAGGTGCTTATCTTTCTTGTGAAGAAGGAATAGATTTTGATAATCTCACTGATTTTAATCGTACAGTTTATTTTTAAGCAATGATATTTTGATTTCTTTGTAAACTTATGTATGGAATATGTAAGTTTTTCCTCTATTAAGTAAATGTCTTTAATTTTTTTTTGTTTTTTTTGAAATGGAGTCTTGCTCTGTTGCGCAGGGTGGAATTCAGTGGCACAGTCTTGGCTCACTGCAACCTCTGCCCCCCAGGTTCAAGCGATTCTCGTGCCTTAGCCTCTTGAGTAGCTGCGATTATAGGCATGTGCCACCAAACCTGGCTAATTTTTGTATTTTTTAGAAGAGATGGGGTTTCACCATGTTTGTCAGGCTGATCTTGGAACTCCTGACCTCAGGTGATCCACCCGCCTCTGCCTCCCAGAGTGCTGAGATTACAGGCATGAGCCACTGTGCCCGGCCAGTGTCTTTAATTTTTAAGGTACCAGTTTAGTTCCTTATTTTTTTTTTTATCGTTATGTGACGTTATGTGGTCAGTTGAAGGTATATTTCATGATACTTTGGCCTATAATGTCTAATTTAGTTTCTGGAGAAATGGTGTGTAACAATGGAATGTCACTCATCTTTAAAGCATTAGCTTTCTGTGTGAGGTTGTGGTTGTAATATAAATACGCTAGATGTGGTTTTATTAGGGGAATTGACTATTCTTACCTTTCGTGTTATCTGACAGTATTCTTTGTCAACTTAAAATAACGAAAGGCCTATTTGGATGAGATTTCATAGTGCTAAGATCACTGATATTCTTGTTAGTCGATTTAAAATCATGGTGTTCATTGGCTAACAGTCACTTGAGTGCCTATTAGATGGGTAATATTGTTTTGTTTTTTTTTTGAGAAGGAGTCTCTGTCACCCAGGCTGGAGTGCAGTGGCATGATCTTGGCTCACTGCAACCTCTGCCTCTGGGGTTCAGGTAATCCTCCTGCCTCAGTCTCCTGAGTAGCTGGGATTATAGGCGCACGCCACCATGTCCAGCTAATTTTTGTATTTTTAGTAGAGATGGGGTCTCACCACGTTGGACAGGCTGGTCTCTAACTCCTGGCCTCAGGTATCCACCTGCTTGGCCTCCCAAAGTGCTGGGATTACAGGCATGAGCCACCGTGCCTGGCCAGATGGGTAATATTGTTCTATATATTGATGTTCTTATAGTTTATGTTATAGTTTCCATGGAAATTTAGCAGTGGAAAAGGAAATGAAAAGCTTACTCATGATGTTGTTAAATTTTCAATACTCTTGAAAGTAAGGAAAAGACATAATTGAGAGCTACCTCCAATGGTTTATATCAAATGTGGTAATTAAGAGGATTTTGGTGACCTATCTATGGCTGAATTAATGCAAAATAGCTTTTATATCGTATTCTTTCCTCTTCCCTTCTCTTGTTCTGTGTGCTTACTATCATAATAATTGAGTATACATTAATTTTCTTTAAGTATTTATATTTTAAATAGGATTGTAATGTCAATAGAGATTTTTTTTTTTTTCTCTTCAAGGTAAGTACCTTTAAGCTACTAATTTGTCACTAGAGTCTATAGAGCCTTCCATATATAACAGGTAGCACAGCTTCTCAGGGCATGTCCAGCTTTGCTGCTCTGCTGATCCATAATACACCTTGGAGGTACTGGTTCTGGTTATATGAATAGAACAATTAAATTGTTCTTCATTAGATGGATTGTTGATTACTAATCTTACTCAGAAAGGCTCAACTGGACTTGGATCATTCTAATTGTCAATACTGTTTTTGCACAAATGTCTGCAAACCATTGAACAGTAATACCCCTTTTTCTTCCAATGTGAAGTTATTGCAGTAACCACATCATTGCAGAGAATATTTCTTAAAAGCTTTTTTTCAGTATTCACTTCTTTAATGAAAAACTTAATCCAGATTAAGCCACATACATAGACGTCTTGACTTTATTATTTTGAATACTTGAGATTTCCAAACTCTCTTTAACTGTCTTCACACAATTTCTAATCTGTTATTTTATGTAATTACAACTGTTCATTTCTTCTGCTTTTGTTTCCTCTTCATGGGCTGCCTAGCATTGCTAGAGTTTCATCAGTTTCCTGTCTTGAGAGGTTTCTAGTACAAATTCACATTTTCCCTTCCTAGTTTATCCAAGTTCCTTCCTGGTAATTTTTATCTTTTTGATCTGTTTCATTTCGCACGTTATTTGGAACCATTCTACTGTGCTCAAATGACCAGTCTGATCCCTAATTCTCTTACTCCTTTTTCATTGCATATTTTGTACCCTTTTTTCGTCAGTCCGTCTTAAAGAATAAAGTGTTTTCATTTCAAAAACTTATTATCTCTGTTTTTAATCTTAGCCCTTCTTTCTTCTACCATTTTTCTTCCTCTTATGCTTCATGCTGGGTTCTCTGCCTTATCAGACTTAATCTTGAAAAGTACGTTACTTCCTTCCCATTATCTCCAAGGTTGTTTGATTTATAGTCCATTCTAGGTGTCTCCAATTTCTCAGCTCTTATTCAACTACTTTCTGAAGTTTGCTATTATTTCTACTGGTGTTCTGCTTTCTTAAGTGTAAGTAAACACATTTCTTACTTAACCAGGTAGATAAACATTAGCTGGATGGATCTGGCTGTAAACATGCTATTATTTCGAAGATAAAACTGAGTTCCAAATGGCTAAATCTTTGTCTTTTCACTTTTCATCCTTTGCTGTCTTTTTTAGCGTTTGTTTTTTTGCTGCTTCTTAACATTCACTTCTCCTTTGTCTTCTGTAATAAACCTTAATGGTTTTTCTCTTCTCTCTGGCTAAATGTTTGTTTTCTTTGTTATTGCTTTCTTCTTTTATATACCACTTATGTATAAATTGGGTTGAAGCTTTGCTCTTAGCTCTTTTTCATTACACATCATTTTGAGGAATAGGTCTCCTGTTCATTATGTAGATTATCACCAAGTTGATGACTCAGAAATACCACATTTTTCTTGGTGACCTGTTTTACCACTATCTCAATCGCCATGTCCTTAGCACCCCAAAATTGTTACTTCCCAGTGGAAAAGCTTGTCTTGTACAATGCTTGATACATGGTTGGAACTAAGTAAATGCTTTTTGAATCATGAACGAACTCCTTATCTGAGCTATCCAATCCGTTCAATTTGTTTTTTTTTTTTTGTTAAGATAATGGTTTTAACTGTCCACCTATTCTCATGTCACAAGCGCTGTAATATCTCTGACCACTTCTTGTCTACACTTGTTAATATTAGTTGTCATATTTTCGTCCTAAGTTTGACTAATGAGGAAGATGACATTTTTGTCTACAGATGGTGGAAATCAAGATCACAGAGATTGTGATTTCCTTATGGTTTTATGGGTAGTGGTGGAGTTGAAACTTACAACTAAGTTTCTGATGACATGTTTCCTGATATTCACAGACTGTTTTTTTTTTGTTTTGTTTTGTTTTGTTTGTTTTTTTTTGAGACAGAAAGTCTCACTGTGTCGCCCAGGCTGCAGTGCAGTGGTGTGATGTCTTGGCTCACTGCAACCTCTGCCTCCTGGATTCAAGTGGTTCTCGTGCGTCAGCCTCCGAGTAGCTGGGATTATGGGCGCCCGCCACCACACCCAGCTAATTTTTGTATTTTCATTATAGACGGAGTTTCACCATGTTGACCAGGCTAGTCTTGAATTCCTGGCCTCAAGTGACCCACCTGCCTCAGCCTCCCAAAGTGCTGGGATTACAGGCATGAGCCACCACACTCGGCCAAAAACATTCTTTATAATGATACAAGTAATATGCCAGACAAAAGATTACTCAGTGTACTATGTGAGATTAAAAAAAAAAAAAAGACTCGAAATGGAAGTGGGAGTACTTTAAATTCTTGTCTGATGAGGTAAAGATTTTAAGTTGGTGGAAGGAATAGGAAGGAGTAAAAATCAAGGGTGTGAGAAATTTTTCATTAATTAGAATTTTGAGATTCTTCTTTGAAGGATGCTAGTGAAGTGGTTGAGTGAACCATCTTTCTGGTAACAGTTATAAAATCTGGACAAAATATTGAAAGAAAAACTTTAACTGTTTTAAAAGCAATGGAAAGTAACCAAAGAAGGCAGAAACCAGATGAGAGCCTCCAACTGCAATGTGTAATTGTATGTTTGTGGCTTTCTTGCTTATATTTTCGCCTCCTATCGTTCAGTGGCATAGGAAAGAAGTTACGGGTAGCCTAACAGTTGGAAATTTACTCAGGGAAATCATGGAAGCAATAAGTAAGATCCAAAATCTGAATGTAAACTCTATCCAAATCATGGCTAATCACGAAACTATACATGCATAGGGGAGACTGCAGAGGACCCAGTGTCAAAACAGGTAGAAACAAGAGCGGAATCTGCTCCTGAAAGAATTGAACCATGTGGGGTTTGTGATTGCTTCTTTTTTTGACAGTACATTTCTCAACTTGCAGGCAATTCGCGTGGCCAACAGCTGGCTTGAGGTGTCAGAGCACAGAACATATTGTTGACAGAAGAGTTAAAATTTAGGGAACAAACACTGAAAGCAAGATAACATCAGAGGATGTAGGCTACACATCTGAGTATAATCTCTGCCCAGTTCCTTCACTGACCACCAGACTACCCAGTGCAGAGGGGATGCCCTGGGCATCAGATTAGAAGGAGGAAGCAGCTGGAAGGTGAAAGAACTAAGCAAAATCATTGTTGCTTACCACAAGGGAGACACCCAGTAAGTCCTCACTTAACGTTATTGATAGGTTCTTGGAATCTGACTTTAAAGGAAACAATGTATAACAGAACATTTTTTTCCTCATCAGTTTTATAACAAAACTAAGTTAAAGGAAATGACAGTATTCAAGGACCTTGCTGTTTGTTGTTTTGCTTCAAGTTGCTGTTTCCAAGACCTATCGACGATATTAAGTGAGGACTTACTGAAGTTTGCAGTTTGAATCCGTATAAGCCCATTCAAATCATACAACATGAAAACCAAATGGTCCTTTGAAAGATTGCAACAAAATCTGGTTGCTGTAACTTGCTATTTATAATATGCATTTTCAACCAAAAAATTATTAGATGTGCAAATAAAGTGGAAGTATGACTCATTTTCAGGTAAAGAAAGTCATTCAATAGAAATTAACCCTGAGTATAGCTAGATATTGAATTTAGCAGGCAGACTTTAAAGTAGCCCTAAATATAGTCAGAATAACTTAAGGAATCCTATGTTCAAAGGATTAAAGAAAAATACAGTCACCCCTCTGTTTCCATGTTTCTGCATTTGCAGATTCAACCAACCATGGTTCAAAAATAGTTGGGAAAAAACATAATAAAATTTACAGTACAGCAATAAAAAATAATGCAAATAAAAAGCAATGAAGTCTTGTTGAGTGAATAGATAGGAGATCAAAACAGAAAAACAGATACTATAAAGAAGAAGCAAAAGAGAATTTTAGGGTTGAGATCAGTAAATGGAATGAAATTTTAAAATTTAATTTAATTTAATTTTATTTTATTTTGCTACGGAGTCTTGCTCCGTCGCCCAGGCTGGAGTACAGTGGTACGATCTCGGCTCACTGCAACCTCCGCCTCCTGGGTTCAGGCGATTCTCCTGCCTCAGCCTCCCGGGTAGCTGGGATTACAGACGTGTGCCACCACGCCTGGCTAATTTTTGTATTTTTAGTAGAGTAGAGACGGGGTCTCACCATGTTGGCCAGGCTGGTCTCGAACTCCCGACCTCAGGTGATCTGCCTATGTCAGCCTCCCAAAGTACTTTGATTACAGGCATGAGCCACTGTGCTTGGCCCATGAAATGAAATTAAATAAGCGAAACAGTTGTTTGGAGATGGCAAAAGAATCAGTTAAAGATAGATTAATAAAAGTCATCTATCTGAAGAGAAAGAATGGAGAAAAATAAGCAGAGTTTGAGAGACCTTTGGAGTAATACAGTGCTTGAACATGTATCTAAATGGAGTCTCAAATGGGGAATAAATAATGGCTGAAAACCCCCCCCCAACTTTGGTGGAAAGTGTCAATTTACGTATCCAGGAAGCTCAGCAAACTTCGAGCAGGATAAACACACACAGAAAACAGATGTAAGCACATAAGTGGTCAAATTGCTCAATGCCAGAGAATTTCTTGAAAGTAGCCAGAAATAACTTACCAGAAACAATGGCGACCTCTAGCCATGAATATGGTATATTGACCTGAAAGGCAAAAAGCTATCAAGTAAGAATTCTGTGTTCAGCTAGAAGTGAAGGTAAAATAAATACATGTTCAGATAAACCAAAACTGGGAATTTTTCACCAGCCAACCACCATTGCAAGCAGTTCTAAAGGAATCAATTTCAAGGGAAATGGCAGCAGATGGCAAGTGCCATCTGCAGGAGGAAATCAACATCAAAACTAGTAAATACATAATTTACTCTAATTTTTATAAACTATATTTTTCCTTATTTTAAAAACAAGTACATATAACTTGAAGCAAAAATTATGATGCTGTATTGTTGGGTTTATAATGGAGTTTGAGAATGTACATATTGTACAATTTTTAATATGTGTTATGACATACAAATTAACGTATTAATAGTCTTCTAACTTATGAACATGGCATATATCATTAAGGTTATTGTTTAATTTTAGTAATGTATAATAGGTTTATAAAAACTTAAAAATGGCCGGGCGCGGTGGCTCATGCCTGTAATTCCAGCACTTTGGGAGGCCGAGGCAGGCGGATCACGAGCTCAGGAGATCAAGACTATCCTGGCGAACACGGTGAAACCCCGTCTCTACTAAAAATACAAAAAAAATTAGCCGGGCGTGGTGGCGGGCGCCTGTAGTCCCAGCTGCTCGAGAGGCTGAGGCAGGAGAATGGCGTGAGCCCGGGAGGCGGAGGTTGCAGTGAGCCAGCCAAGATCGCGCCACTGCACTCCAGCCTGGGCGTAAGAGCGAGATTCTGTCTCAAAAAAAAAAAAAAAAAAAAAACTTAAAAATGTGTTAAAATGCATATAAAATAAAATTTGCCATTTTAGCTGTACAATTTGGTGGCACAGTTACATTCACAGTGTTGTTCATTTATTACTACTTTTTCCAGAACTTTTCTATCATTCCAAACAGAAACTCTGTACCTACAAAGCAGTAATTTCCCATTTCCCTTCCCCTAGTCCCTGGCAGTATCTAATCTACTTTCTGTCTTCATGAATTTGGCTATTCTGTATTTCATATATAGTAGTCCCCCTTATCCACAGTTTTGCTTTCCACAATTTCAGTTATCCATGGTCATCTACGGTCTGAAAATAGGTGGTTATAGTACAATAAGATGTTTTGAGAGACCACATTCATATAACTTTATTACATTATATTTTAATTGTTCTTTTTATTGTTGTTAATCTTTTACTTTGCCCAATTTACAGATTAAACAAATAAGTATATATGTATAGGAAAAGACATAGTATATATAGAGTTTAGTTCTATCTGTGGTTTCAAGCATCCACTGGGGGGTCTTGAAACATATCCTCTGTGGATAAGTGGGGGACTAGTGTACTTCCTGCCCTGCCCCTTGGTTTGGAATCCCTGCTGTATGAATATAAGGGCAGTCTGCTTGTGATGTGACTCTCCATTGATCACCAGGGTGTATGAATTAATTGCTGTTTATAAAGAGTCTTGGAATGACTGTTGAGTTTGCTCTGTGTATGTATACGTACAACAGTATGGCTACTGTTGTAGCTGATTTGGCTGTGGTACTGTAGTACCTTATTTGCTCCAAAGAGATGGAGTAGTGATAAAATCTGTGTTTACTAGGTGGAAGCTGTGTAAAAATGGGTACTCTGTTTTATTGAATTAGGTTGATTGGAAAAAGTGGAAGTGCTGATGGTTTTGAAAATATGATGATAATGATGTTATCTCTCTGGTTTAAATACTTTGTAGCACTTGTGGTAGATTGAATGCTGGTGTCAGTAGTAAAGTCGTGCTGTAGTTATAGTCTGAACTAGCTGTACTGTTTTGAGTAGTAACTTAGACAGTAGAGAATACCACTTTCCTAGGCAGGGCTCCTCACCTCTCCTAGGGGGCCATTTCACTGCACCTTGGAGTGAATATACAGAGAGGAAGTAGTTAGATCCTAATTTCTATAAGTTATGTCAGTTGGGGAACAATTGTGGTTGTCAACCTGTGTTAGGGCTGTATTGGTCTTGCTTTCAGTTGTGCTATAAAGTGGAAAAAATTGAATTGTTTATTTATCTCTTATTTATGATGAAACTTTCCTGTGGTCCATAGAAGTGGCATAGCAAGCTGAACATAGCTGGGTTGGTTCTTCATTACAAGATCCTACCCCCACCTCTCTTTCCTTCCTGCCTAGTTTCTTATATCCATACTGCAAGCTCTTTTTCCCAGTTAGAAGTAAGTTAGTTTAGTCTTAATAGAGCTGATTTACAAAGGAATTTTATGTGTGTCATACTGTTTGATTCTCTGAAAGGTAGATACGGGACTGTGGTAACATGCCAGCATGATGTTAACTGTGCTCTCATTTTTAAATGTGTAAATGGATGTGTGTGAAATGGTGGCTTGTCTGATACAATATTGGCTGCTAAGACATATCTGACCTAGAGCCTATATGTGTTGACTTCTTAATAGTCTCTTTACCATGTCGGATGATGTATATCTAGCTCATTCTTTTTAATTGACTAATATGATACATATCTTCTACCTCTTCAGAGTTAGGAATATAAAAGCAAGTGAAAAAATATATTAGATGCTCTTAAAAGATGAAAATAGATGTGCTCCGTCACTAGTATAGTTTCTTTTTGACCACTGTGTCAACCTGTTTAGAAAGTATATTTTAGGCCAGGTGCGGTGGCTCACGCCTGTAATCCCAGCACTTTGGCAGGCCGAGGTAGGTGGATCATGAGGTCAGGAGTTCAAGACCAGCCTGGCCAACATGATGAAACCTCATCTCTACTAAAAATACAAAAATTAGCTGGGCGTGGTGGCACGTGCCTGTAATCCCAGCTACTTGGGATTGAGGCGGGAGAATCGCTTGAACCCAGGAGGCAGAGGTTGCAGTGAGCTGAGACAGCACTACTGCACTCCAGCCTGGCAACAGAGCGAGACTCCATCTCAAAAAAAAAAAAATAAATAAATAAAAAGAAAGTATATCTTAAACATCAAATTAAAAGAATTTCCTGAAGTAGCTTTTTTTTTTTTTTTTTTTTTTTTTTTTTTTTTTTAGTATTGGCAGGGAAGATACGAGTAGAAGAGAAATGAATTGGAAACTGAGTACCACTACCCTTTTGCTTACGTTCTATCCAGAAATCTTTCTTAAATTCCACAGTGTCAGTGCAACATCTTTTATCTTTTGAGCTGTCTTTGAGGTTCTTTACTTTGTCTCTAGACTGTTTGTTAGGATTCTACTAGAGAAGTTGTTTTCAGGTTTTAATTTCTCTGCTCCATTTTCATCTTCTAATTTTTTAATTAAAAAAATCCCATTTTATTGAATTCTAATTAGTGCATAATTTGTTGAGTTTTGACCTATATGTGTACTCATGAAACCATCACCACAATGTATATATACAATGAATATATACATCACCCTCAAAAGCCTCTTTGTAATCTCTTCCCTCCCCACTTCCCAGGCAACCACTGATTTGCTTTCTGTTACTGTAGGTCAGTTTGTATTTTCTTGAGTGTTATGTAGGTAGAATCATATAATGTGTCTCCTCTTTTGTGTGATTTCTTTCAGCCCTAGTTCAATGTATTTGAGATTTGCCTGTATTGTTGGATGAATAATCAATACTTTGTTTTTGTTTTTTTAACTGGGGAATATTCATTTTTAGTACATATTACAATTTGTTTTTTGCCTGTTTCCATTTAGCTATTATTGCTGAATTGGGTTATTAACAGTTATTTATAATTGACTATTATAAATAAAGTGGTCACAATTGTTTGTGTGTGGCGTTTTATGTGGACTTGTGCTCTTATTTCTCCTGTAAGTGGAATGGCTGAGTCATATAGTAGGTGTATGTTTACCTTTATAAGACACTGCCAAACTTTTCCAAACAGTTTGTATCAGTTTATATTACCACTTGCAGTGTATGAGCATTCCAGTTGCTTCATATTCTCAGAATTCTTGGCATGGTCAGTATTTTAATTTGATTTGTTTTAGTAGCTGTATAATAATGTCTTATTGTGGTATTCATTAATCATTAGGAAAATGCAAATTATGTTGAACATCTTTACCTATGCTTGTTTGCCATTCACATATTTTTTTGTTGAAGTATTTTTTCAAATCTTTTGCTTATTTATTTATTTATTTTGAATAAAACAGAGTCTTGCTCTGTCTCCTAGGCTGGAGTACGGTGGTATGATCATAGCTCATGGCAGCCTTGAACTACTGAGCTTGAGTGATCCCCCTGTCTCAGCCTCCTGAGTAGCTGGGACTACAGATGTGTACTATAACACTCGGCTACTTTTTTTTTTTTTTTTTTTTTTTTAATATTTTCTTTTAAGAGACAGGGCCTGACTGTTTCCCAGGCTGGTCTCAAACTTCTGGCCTCAAGCCATCCTTCCGCTTCAGCCTCCAAAAGTGCTGGGATTACAGGCTTGAGCCACAGTGCCTGACTACTTAATTTTTTTATTGTATTGTTTGTCTTATTATTGAATTATAAGAGTTCTTTCTATGTGCTAAATACTAGTCCTTTGGATAACTATTTGCAGATTTTTTCAGTTTGTGGCTTGCCTTTTTTTCTTTACCATTGTCTTCTCAAGTTCAAAAGTTTATTTTGATGAATACATGTTTATATTTTTTCTTTTATATTTCATGCTTTTTGTGTTGTATTTTGGTAGGCCAAATAATGACCCCTGAAAGATGTCCACATCCTAATTTCCAAAAGCTGTATATATGTTACCTGACATGGCTAAAGGAACTTTGCATATGTGGTTAAGTTAAGGATTTTGAAATGGGAAGATTATCCAGGTGAGCCCAGTATAATGAGAGAGTCCTTGTAAGAGGGAGGCAAAACCAATCAGGGCAGAAGAGATGAATGACTGCAGCAGAGGTTGGAATGATGTGCTTTGAAGATGAAGGGAAGGGGCCATGAGCTAAGGCCATGAGCTAATAAATTTGTGTTGCTTTACACCAAGTTTATAGTAATTTCTTACAATAGCCAATACAGATTTTACCTATAAGTGGAATGCTGCTGTAACACATATCTAAAAAGGTGAAAGTGGCTTTGAAGTTGGGGTTTTGGCAGAAGCTGGTAGAATTCTGAGGAACATAATAGAGAAAACCTAGATTGTCTTGAATGTACAGATGGTAGAAATACAGATGTTAAAGGCTCTGCTGGTGAGGCCCCAGAAGGAAGTGAGGAGCACAGTAGAGAAAATGTGTACCATCTTAGAGAATACCTAAATCATCATAAAGAGATTTTTGGTGGAAATGTGAATGTTAAAGGTGCTGCTGCTTGTGAAGGCTTTGAAGGAAATGAGGAAGGTATTATTGGAAACTGAAGTGAAGGGGATCCTTGTTTAGATTGTGACAGAAAGCTTACCTGAATTCTGTCCTGCAGTTATGTGGCTAACTCTCCTGTCTTGCCTGGGTATAACAGCGGTCATTTATGGATACATTTGCAGTTCTATTCTGTACTTGTTATAAAGTAGTTTTAATTAAAGTGACAGATTTATATTTTTACAAATTAAATTTAGATTTAAAAAATCAGTATTTAGAACAAATATCTTAGTAGACTATATATACTTATTCTTGAGATATTATCATTATTAAATCTTTTTACAGCTTCCTTTTGAGTAAATGGATATGTAATTTAAACCTTTAATTTCTGGATTTCCTGATGATTTTTCTTAAAGAATAATTTTTAAAAACACATTTTAATTTATAACTAATGGTTATTTAAGGAAACACGTATATTAGTTTTATTTAGACATATGCTTTTTTTAATTACTGATTTGGACAATGGAAGTGCATTGTTTGGTAGAATAATATTAAATGGTAGCTCTTGTTAACGGTTAATATTTATTAGTGGATACAACTTAAAAATATCCATACATTTAGTCTTTATCCTTATCTTCCATATCTCTTTCTTCTGCATTCTAGGTTTTTTTGTTTGTTTTTTGGAAGGAGGATATATAAAAAAGTAATTATTTCTACATTTTTAGCTACTGCCAAGTTGAAAGTCAGTGTTTAAATTTTTTTAAAAACGGCTGTTTAGTGTGGAATTCCTAAATATTATAGTTCCCTCTTCTGTCCTTTCAGAGCTATTGCACCCTGTTAAAATTTTTTTGCATTCAGTTCAACTAGTGTTTGAAAATTTCCAGTAGACTTAAAGTACTTCTCTGGAATTAGAAGAGCTCCTGTGTCTGATGCTATATTGCTAGTATTTCTCTTCAGGTTGGAATTTGGAATAGTCATTATCAAAAGTTATTTGTAGGCAAAATAAAAAAATAACAAAAAGAAAAAGAAAGTTATTTGTAGGATATATTGGAGATTGGGGTACAAGATAAGTGACACAGTGAAGAAACACGGACAATTTCAGAATATGAGACACCTAACATGGTTTCTGCAAGTTAGTGGCATGGGAGAAAAAAAAAAAAAAAAAAAAAAAAAAGAAGAACTTAGGGAGTTACTCTCCAGTAAAAGAGATAAAAGAAGCAGTACTCTAGTTATATACAAAGGGTCGTTCTTTGGATTCTGTTTAGATCAAATTAACTAGAAAATACATTTTTAAAATAAGATGAGGAATTTGAATATTGACTGGTATTTTACTTAATATCATGGAAGTATACTTAGTTTGAATGTGTATAGTGATTTTGTGAGCATTAAAGGCAGTGGCCAAATTATTTAATGATACATAATGATGTATGTGGATGAGTGAAGTAATGACGCGATGTCTGGAATTTACTTTAAAATACCTTGGAAAAAATGAATAAAAGATAAAGCAATATTGCTAATATTTTAGTACCTGTTAAATATAGGTGATGGTAGATATATAGAGGTTCATTATAGTCTTTTCTCTACTTTTTGAAAACTTTCATTTAAAAATTCAAAAAAATTCTAAAAATATTTTTTCTTTTAGAAACCAACACGTGCTGAAAAAATTCAAAATTTTGTTCATTGACCACGTTTTTGCTGCCACCACTCTTTCAGCGTTTAAAAAATGTCCTTAAATCTTTAAAAATTTGATTTACTTTTTCATTAAGAAAATGAAGCATTTCCTGGCCATTTCATCCTTCCTCTTGTATTTTTTCTCCTTACCTGTTGCCACCGTCTATTAGAAAAGTATTTCTTTTTGTTTTTTATGTACCTTCTCCTTGAAATATAAAAGTTCAATGAAGGCAGGAGAGATTTTAGCCTGTTTTTGTATGACTGCATCTTCTTTATCCATACCTGTGAAGCATGTGGTAGGTGCTGAGTAAACATTTGAATGACTGCATGGATGACTGAATAGACTGAATGGACCAGAGTTCTAGAAGACATGGGGTGATGTGGGGTTTGGTTAAGGACAGAACCAAGGAGAACCCCTTTGAAAATTAACTCCGTGGGATTTACAGGGGAAAATGTGGGCTAATGCATAAGAAGATTAAGAAATCATCTTTCCGGTTTGACTGTAAAGCCTTAATATTTCAAGCATTTAACATATTCTCAGCATAGATAATTAAGTATTTTTTAAAATTTTTTTCTGAGACAGAGTCTCACTCTGTTGCCCAGGCTGGACTGCAGTGGCGCGATCTTGGCTCACTGCAACCTCTGCCTCCCAGGTTCAAGTGATTCTCCGGCCTCAGTCTCCCGAGTAGCTGGGATTACAGGCATGTGCCACCACGCCTGTCTGATTTTTTGTTGTTTTAGTGGAGACTGGGGTTTCACCATGTTGGCCATGCTGTTCTCAAACTCCTGACTTCAGGTTATCCACCCGCCTTAGCCTCCCAAAGTAGTGGGATTATAGGTGTGAGCCACTGGCCTGGCCAGTAATTAAGTTTTTATACTGTAATTTCTCTAATTGTCTTTAATGTATTCTTGAAAGTGTTTTTCCTCCTAATTTATTTAATCCTGCAAGACAATCCGTTCTTGAAGTTCTATTTAAAGTTTATGTATTTCTTCTCAGGAAAAAAATTACTTAAAACTAGTGATTTGTACAGGCAAGATGAGTTTTAGAAACTGTTCTTATAATTTCTTTTTATATTAAAAATATATAATGTCACATTTCCGTTTTCCTAACAACTGATATTCTTCCTTTTTCAATGTATGTTTATAAGCTAGATTTTTAAATTTTGCTCCATGGACTACTGTAGTTGTTCTACTACTTAAAAAATAAAGATGTTAGTATTTAACACTGTTATGAGACACAGCTGATAACAATTGTGCTCAACAATGACGGCTAAAAATTGGGTTTTATAATGACAGTGAAAATTTAGAAACATTTTATGCTTGCTGTTCTAAAGTGAGTATTTTTCTAATCACTGCTTTAAAATTACTGAAGTCCTTTTAATAACCAACTCTGTATTTTAAGGAGAAAATGTGAGCAAAGATTTTTAGTGATTCTAAATTTGTTTCGTTCTCTTTTAAAAATTATTGAAGACCCCAAAAAACTTTGATTTATGTGGGTTATCTCTCTTAATATTTACCCTATTAGAAAATAAGGCTGAGAAGTTTAAATAGTTTTCATTTATTAAATTTATTTAAAAATAACAGCTAATTACGTGTTTACACAATTAAAGTCTGGCTTACAGGAATACAGTTGGATGCTCATATCTGCTTTTGCATTCAGTTTGTTAGGATATTACATGCTGTATACTCTGACAAAAACTTTACTTTGTGTATACTCAAGAGACAGAGTAAAAAACATAAGTAACATCTTAGTATTATTATAGAAATAATTTTGATCTTATAGACTCCATGTAAGTGTCTCAGGAACTCCCAGGGTTCATATTTTGAAAATTGCTGGAGTCATCTCTGAGAAACTATGTGTGACAAATAGTGTTTTTAAATGAAACAATAATTTTTAAAATATAGTGTCAATTGGCTAAGTTTTTATTTGATACTTTTTTTTTCCCCCCAGACAGGGTCTTGCTCTGTCATCCAGGCTGGAGTGCAGTCATGGCTCACTGCAGCCTCCACCTCCTGGGCTCAAGTGATCTTCCCACTTTAGCTTCCCAAGTAGGAAGTAGATGGGACTACAGGCAAGTGCCACCATGCCCCACTAATTTTTGTATGTTTTGTGGGGACAGGGTTCACCATGTTGCCCAGACTGCTCTCATACTCCTGGGCTCAAGCAATCTACTCGCACCTGACTCAGCGTCCTGGGAGTTCTGGGAGCCGGATTCTTATTTGATACATTTTTACCTTTAGAGGAACCATAAAAATTAGTTTATGCTTATGCAAATAAATTTGAGCATGGAGGAAGTATGTCTTGTTTAGGATTGTGTTTGTAGATTTCACATCTTTTAGACTACCATTTAAGAGAAGTGATCACCTTGTATCTTAAGGAAATTAAAATTATTTGATAGAAATGGATTGTTAAATATTTTTAAAACAAGTTTTGACGGTTACTTGTAATTAAAGGGGAAAGCAACTTTCAAATGTATTAGTTAATTGAAGAAATACTCAAGATCCTTAATTGTTGTTAGTGAGCAAGTATTAATGTTGTTTCCTCTTTGAAAACATATCTGTACCTAGACAAAGTTAATTATAAACTTTTTCATAAACAATATTATGCTTTTTTTTCTAGTAATTTTTAAACCTTATCTTTGTTGGTTTGCCTTCCAGCTCCATCTATCTGCAACCTAAGAATCAATAATACTCTACATCAAATTAGCTGATGTGGAGGAAAGTGATAAATAATGAATATCTCATATTGCTTATACTCTGTTTAAGTTGTAATTAATATAAGATCCAAGGGATATTGGTGTGGGGGATGAGGAGGAGGGAACATTGCAAGTCAAGCTATTTCACAGGTATTCTATACCTTTGAATCTTTTATTTCATAATTTTCTTTAGAAACAATAGTAATGCAGACTGAATAGCTAGTAAGATAACTTTCATTAATAGCAGTATGGCAAGGATTTTTAATGCTTGTTGGTAATATTAGACACATGATTTATTTATAGGCTTTTGTTAATTAGAAAACTAATACAGATATCAAATTATTATGGACAGGTTATACATTTTTTGGCAACACAAATCCTACCAGGTTTTAATACCTGATACCTTGTTTTTATGTTAGCATGAGGCGTTTTTTCATTACTACTCTTAGCTTCCCTGGCTTACCCATTTGTTAGGAGTACATCAGCAGTACTAGGACATTTTTCCCTAACGTGTCTGACATGCATCTGAAAGTGTGACAGAGCAGGAGTATAGCTAGATTTTAGAAGTTCTTTTTTTCATTTAAGAAACTTAAATTTCAGATTTGATAGTACTTCAGATTTTCTACATAATGTGCTCTTTCGATGAATAGCTGTGTAGCAGTAGCATAGGAAAAGCAGAGTTCTTGGCAATACCCAGCTCAATTGCATCTGCAGATGAGGATTTAAAATTCTATGCAGCAGACAGTACCTCCAGCAGGCGAGTAAAAGGTTACTGCATTATTGTTCTTGTTTGTTTCCATAGCCTTTATCTACCAAAGGATTTTTTAAAAATTGAATGTGAAATGCATGCCTGTTTTTAGATATTCTGGAAATTGATTTAAGTATAACATGAATATCAAAAGGGCAGTGCAAGGTGAAGGCAGAAGCAGTGCTGGATCTTTTTAGCTTTAAACCAGGGAAGAAATTGAGCATGTTGCATACACAAATAAGAAACCTTTCAGTGCCACAGACAATGGGAAGTTTTAAAATACGTACTTTAATTCAAGGTGTCTATTATTTAGTTTTTAGACTATCTTCCCCAAAAAGGGTGCTATTACATTAGCAATCATTGGTCTGTGAATGTTCATTTAAGTTATAGTAATTTGAAGTATGATTATTTGGGAAGACTATAAAGTATTTGTATTAATGTGACCCTCCCTTGTCCTGGAAATTGTAATGTGGATTAATTATGTGGTATAGACAGATATCTTTGTGCATTTTTGGCAAAGGTAAAATGCTTAAATATAAAAGATATTATAGTATAGCTAACATACTTAATATTGTTGCTTATGTTTTCAGGGTGGTTCATGGTTTTTAAAATAATCTTTTAAATGAAATGCAGATAAGTAAGTGGGAGAAAATTCAGTATCAAAACAATGAGGTTTTTGATGGCTTTTTACTTGTTGTCAATACCTACCTATATAGCCATATGTCCTTTTTTTCTCATTAAAACTCTTCTAACATTTATGATAGCAGGAGCCACCTTGGATTCTCCAGCTTGTTTATTACATCATTATCTGCACCAATATTTTTGCTATAGATTTTTATTGTTCCATTACTTCTCAAGTCTACATAAAGCATCCAGAGGGAATTTTTACTTGCATGTCTTATTCAGTTACCCTCCTACCCTCTCTCATCAGTCCTCAAAGATTTGTATTAGCTACGTCTACATTTTGTTTATTTAAAAAATACTTAGGCCTATATTTTTGTATTGTAGATTGAACAAGGTTGAAAACAGTTCTGTAAATAAATCTACAGTATAAAAGTAAAATTGGTTGATTATTCTTACTGTGAGTATTTGGCAGGCTTCTTGAATTGTAGAGTCATAAAAGGTCAGCAGTTCTGATTGGTAAGTTAAAGAATCCGTCCAGTAATTTGCTCCCTGTTGTTTCTCAAAGCAATGCAGCAGCAGTTCTTTTCCAGATATTGAACGGTTCTTGAACAGTGTGTGTGGAGATGGGGAGGGGTGGAGCTCATTCCTGTTGGTTGTTGAAATAGTGTGCATTTACAGAGGGAACAGGTTGGATAGGCTGAGCTGAAGGAGTAGGCAAACAGATCTAAATTGATGGAAGGCAGAAAGTGGTTAGTATAATTTTGGGGTGTCTTGTCTTGAGTTTGCTCCTTTGTTAAGTACTTGGGCTTTAATATAAAACAATTTAAAATATTAAAGCACCTTACCTTCTTTCTAAAGAGTAACTGGGAGACTTCTGTTTTTAATATTGAGTTTTTCTTGGTGATGAGTTTGTGGCTGGCATCTTCTGTAGCAAAGCTGTTGTTTTATTCTTTTTTAGCAGTGTTTCTTTCAGCCAAAGAGCTGCAGAATGAGGCAATTTGACAATTTTGAGTATATACGTGACATCACCAGTTCTGATTTTTTAAGTCAAGTTCTCATCCATTGAGCAAGTCAATGTGTGGCTGTGGCTGCAGCATTATTTCTTCTTTAATGAAGAGG
Organism: Macaca fascicularis; assembly: GCF_037993035.2. Lineage (NCBI taxonomy): Eukaryota > Metazoa > Chordata > Mammalia > Primates > Cercopithecidae > Macaca > Macaca fascicularis. The sequence goes on along the minus strand of NC_088379.1, from coordinate 157,363,157 downwards.
TTGAGCCGTTCGACCTGCTGCTCCGATTTGTTCTCTTGTAGCCATACATCAGACCAGTTGCAGAGATTATCCATCGAATGTCCCAGGCAACCAAAGGTAACTACACAGATTTATTTCAGATAAAAATATGCAATGAAAATGGATGCATTATGACTAGGACCAAATGATTAAAAATAAAAGACCAATTAAAGATGTTCTTAGCAGTTTTCTTGACCTTGCAGTAGATATCCAATATCATTTTGTCATCATCAGATTGTGTAGCAATGGAAATGCACTGCAGTAATTGATTTTGTAATAGGATCAGGTGATTTACTAGCTGCACTGACAACCACTTGCTTGCTTGCTCTGAGCTGTGGAGCACTCTAATGGATGTTGTGATTTCAGCCTGGAGTTTATGTGAGACTGCCGGCCACTTAAAGCAGCAGCACTTATTTTAAAGATTAGATTAGTTTTTCTTTCTCATTTTCTTTCTTTCAAGTTTTGTGTGTAGCCTCAGTAATTTGATGGTTGTGTGCCCTCATGAAATTTTAGAGATTATATATTATTTCACTCATCAATTCATAGTTTTTCTGCTCCATATTCCTAGCTCAGCATCAACATATTCTGGTATTGACCATGAGAGTATATCTCTCAAATATGAGAGTTATTGGTGATTATGCTATGTTATCTAAATGAAGTGGAATATTCCTCACATTCGTAAATTTCATTAGCTTCAAACTCTAGCTGTAATTAGAATGATGGTAAGGTTCTTGACCTCTTTGAGTTGTACCACGGTTGTTTTGCATCCTTTTTTGGTCTTTTACTTTCTTAGTGGTTTCATGGGTACAGCACTATTCAGGAAATAGGAGTTGTATTACTTCTAAGGGATACTGATGAGGATATATAAAGCTATTTTAAAGTAGTGTTTAAGGATATAGCAAATTAAAAATCTAATATCCAGTATTATAAATTTCAAAGTGATTATTTTAAAATAATTTTTGTTTTCCTTTTCTATGCCTTTTAAACAAATAATTGGTTCAAATATAGAAGTGTAGGAATATTGCTAACTGTAAAATAGAAACTCAGATGCTGTCAAAGACTTGGTTACTTAAAAGTTTTGCTGATGGTGTTATATTAGAAAACAAACTCTCTTCCACTCACGTCCTCACCAATACCACTACCTCATGTAAAGTGTTTTATACAGATTCCGCCACATAAAAATACTGAATTCTTTATCATTCCCTATATATGTTCTTGCCATGATAGAGACACCGTTTCTCTCAACCACATCTAAAAACATTTACAAAAATTAAATAACATTAACAATTTACTATAGTAGAAACTGAGCATAAAATTGTCATCACATGTGGTATTCAAATCACCATGTTAAGAGAACTTTCCTTTTTGATATACTCAAATAGTCACCCGTAGTGTTTGAAGCCTTAGTGTTTATAGAAAGTTGAAAATATTATCTGTGCTAGTCTGCACATTTCCTTTAATTCAGATACTTTAAACATTAATTATGGAAGATTGAATATAATTTAAACACTAGTATTTGTAATCATTTATTATTCAACAGGTAAAAAGTTTATAGACTCTCCCGACTTTCAAGAAAAAACCCTTCTGTGAACACTGATGAACATAAGCACATTAATATCATTTAGGATTTGGTCAAGGGTGTGTCTGAATTTCATATATATTGAAAATGTTTAATGATGGGCCACCAGCAAATTAATCATGGATATATTTTACTGGAGTGCCATACATGAAAGCATCTTTTCGTGATGGGTTCAGCAAATAGGTGACGAGGAAGTAAACACCAGAGTGTTGACTACTCTTTATAAAAGTTAGAAAGATAACTATGATACTGTGATTAGACAGTATTTTATGTAAAATAAATGGGCAGTGTGAAGTTCTAGCCTCAGTGGAGCTGCCTTTTCTAAAGAGCCCTGGATCGAGCATTGAAAGAGTTGGACTTAATTTGGCTTTGCCATTAATCTATTTGATAACCTTGATCAAATTACATAAGAACATTTTAAAGTCCCTTAAACATGCTCTTGAAATGTCCATTAAAAAGATTTCAATTTACCCTTACCAGTGGGAAGTATTAGAATACTTGACCTTGAAGTTATAGAAGTTAGGAAGAAGGATGAAATTTCTTAAAGAGTCAAGTTGTAGGTGATCTTAAAACATTTCCTTTAACTTTTAATGCCTTTTTTGGGGGGGGGGTGGTTGGGTAACATTTCTTTGCTAAGAATACTGTTTTATCTCTTTGATATCCAATATTTCCTAAGTAGGATAGTAATTCTGGAAATTATCCTAGTGGTTAAAAGAATAGACCTGGGATTAAAATCTGGTGCTGCCATTTTTTTCTAGACTTTCTAACAAAGATGATGTCATTAGGGAGTTTATTCAGTACCTAGCATATTTTTTAGTAAACACCTTTTAAGAAGGGCGGCCATTACGTTATTGGTGCTTTCTTCCTATATGGTATATTAGATAAGCTGTGTGCAGTCATCTTTGTTGCCTTGGTAAAATGGTTTGTAGGTTGGTTGATTGAACCCTTACTTTGGACCAAGCGCTGTACTAAACACTTTAAAAAAAAAAAAAAAGCGTCTTGCTGTGTCACCCAGGTTGGGGTACAGTGGCACAATCTCGGCTCACTGCAACCTCTGCCTCCTGGGTTCAAGCAGTTATCCCGCCTCAGCCTCCCAAGTAGTTGGGATTACAGGCACCTGACACCACACCTAGCTAATTTTTTTGTACGTTTAGTAGAGACGAGGTTCTGTCATTTTGTCCAGGCTGATCTCTAACTCCTGTCCTCAAGTGATCTGCCCTCCTTGGCCTCCCAAGGTGTTGGGATTACAGGCATGAGCCACTGTGCCTGGCCTGTACTAAGCACATCTGTGATAATTATGTCATTTATGAGAAAGACTCTAATGATTATTTTTAAACATGAGAAAACTGAGGCTCAGAGAGATTCTACAACTTTCTAAAAATCACACAACTAGGAAATAGGAGAATCAATGTCAAAACTTTAGGCATCAGCCTGATGCTCAAAGGAAGTGCTCATTGAAGCACTTTGGATTTTGAAATTTCTGATAAGTATAATGCAAATATTTTTTTAAAATCCTAAATCTGAAACATTTCTGTTTCCAAGCATTTCAGATAAGAGATACTCTGTATTTGTACTTTCAGTTAAGCTGTGAGTGTACAGATGAAGCCAAATTTCATCTGAAGATGTTATATAAATGATTACCTAATTTTTTTAGTCTTGAATAAGAAGTGATTTGTTCACCTCTTACTCAGCAATAATTCGTAGGAAGTAATTATTCATATAAAGCGTATTTGTACTGTTTGGAGTAATGTTTTCCAAAGTGTGTGGTTCAGGACTGGGCATGGTGGCTCACATTGTAATCCCGGCACTTTGGGAGGTAGAGGCAGATGGATCGCTTGAGTCGAGAAGTTTGAGACCAGCCTGGGACACATGGCAAAACCTCATTCTACAAAAAATGCAAGAAAATTGGCCAGATGTGGTGACGTGTGCCTGTAGTCACAGCCATGTGGGAGAATCATCTGAGCCTGGCAGGTCGAGACTGCAGTGAGCTGAGCTGTGGTTGTGCTACCGCAGTCCAGCCTGGGCAACAGAGTGAGACCCTGTCTCAAACAAAGAAAGTATGGTTCAGGGGATCACTTGTATCTATCACTTTGGATGGTGGTTAGAAGTACCAGTTTACATCAGGGCCCACTGAAAGAATCACCAGAATGGGATCCAGAGATCTTCGTTTTCAAATAAGCTTCTCACATGATTCTTGGTTATACCAAATTGTTACAACCAATTATATTGAGAATGTTTTCCTGTTTTAACTTGTTTCTTTGCCTTGCAGCTTTTCCTTTCTTTTACGAATTTGTTTACAAACCACAGATGATTTGTAAAATTATCCTTCTGACTTATGGTGAAATGTAAATTGGTTCTTTTGTGGTACTCATTTTAGGAACATGTTTAGGATTAAAAGTATTCATAAACTTTGACTCAGAAAACCTACTTCTCGGAATTATGCTAAGGAGATAATCAGATTCACAGGAAGACTTAGGCACAAGGATGTTCACACCATTATCGTCTATAATGGTGAAAAACTGGAAACAACTCAATTTCAAACATCAGATAAATGGTTTGTTTTTTATATCCATTTGTTTGGACTACCATCCAGCCATAAAATGTCATATGGGGAAGATTTTGTAAGACATAGGAAAGTGCTCATGATTTAATGTACAGTGGAGCCTACAGAGACTGGCAGGCCTCCTTGAGCTGCTGTGAGCTCCACCCAGTTCGATCTTCCCAGGGCTTTGTTTACCTACTTAAGCCTCAGCATTGGCGGGCGCCCCTCCCCCAGCCTCGCTGCTGCCTTGCGGTTAGATCGCAGACTGCTGTGCTAGCAATGAGGAAGGCTCTGTGGGCGTGGGACCCTCCCGGCCAGGTGTGGGATATAATCTCCTGGTGTGCCCGTTTGCTTAAAGCGCAGTATTGGGGTGGGAGTTACCCGATTTTCCAGGTGTTGTGTGTCTCAGTTCCCCTGACTAGGAAAAGGGATTCCCTTCCCCCTTGTGCTTCCTCGGTGAGGCGATGCCTCACCCTGCTTCAGCTCTCGCTGGTCCGGCTGCAACAGCTGACCAGCACCGATTGTCCGGCACTCCCCACTGAGATAAACCCAGTACCTCAGTTGATAATGCAGAAATCACCTGTCTTCTATGTGGCTCACGCTGGGAGCTGGAGACTGGAGCTGTTCCTATTCGGCCATCTTGCTCCACCCCCCTATTTATTTATTTAATTATTTGTTTTTTGAGACAGTCTTGCTCTTTTGCTCAGGGTGGAGTGCGGTGGTACGATATTGGCTCGCTGTAACCTCCACCTCTTGGGTTCAAGCAATTCTCTTGCCTCTGCCTTCCGAGTAGCTGGGATTACAGGTGCACGCCACCACACCTGGCTAATTTTTAGTAGAGACTGAGTTTCACCATGTTGGCCAGGCTGGTCTTGAACTCCTGTCCTCAAGTGATCTGCCCGCCTCTGCCTCCCAAAGTGCTGGGATTACAGGCGTGAGCCACTGCACCCAGCTGAAAAATACTTTATTGCTAAGAATTGCCAACAATCACTTGAGCCTTCAGGGAGTCATGATCTTTTTGCTGGTGTAGAGTCTTGCCTCATTGTTGATGGCTGCTGACTGATAGAGTGATGGTTGCTGAGGGTTGGAGTGGGTGTGTCAGTTTCTTAAAATAACAATGAAGTTTGCTGCATTGATTGACTCTTCCTGTCATGAACGATTTCTCTGTAGCATGTGATGCTGTTTGATAGCATTTTACCCACAGTAGAACTTCTTTCAAAACTGGAGGTAATCCTTTCAAATCCTGCCACTGGTTTATCAATTAAGCGTATGCAGTATTCTAAATTGTTTGACTTTGTCTTAGGAAACTACTTTCTTTGCTCATTCAGAAGAAACAACACCTTATCCATTCAAGTTTTATTGTGAGATTGCAACAGTTTAGTCATGTTGTCAAACTCCAGTTCTAATTCTAGTTCTCTTGCTATTTCTGCCATACCTGTAGCGACTTCCTCCACTGAAGGTTTTTTTTCCTTTTTTTTTTTTTTGAGACAGAGTCTCGCTCTGTCTCCCAGGCTGGAGTGCAGTGGTGGGATCTCAGCTCAGTACAACTTCCACCTCCCGGGTTCAAGTGATTCTCCTGCCTCAGCCTCCCAAATAGCCCTCTGCTGAAGTCTTGAACCCCTCAAAGTCATCCATGAGGGCTGGAATCAACTCCTTCCAAACTCCTGTTGATATTGATATTTTAACCTCCTTCTGTGAAACACAAATATTCTTAATGGTATCTGGAGTGCTGTATCCTTCTCAAAACGTTTTCAACTTACTTTACCCAGATCCATCAGAGGATTCGCTATGTGTATATAGCAGCTAATGTATTTCTAAAACAAGACTTGAAAGTAGAAATGACCCTTGATTAATGGGCTGCAATGTGCTAATTAACACAATTAATGGGTATTGTGTTAGCAGGCATGCAAACAACATGAATCTCCATGTACATCTCCATTGGAGCTCTTGGGTGACCAGGTGCATTGTCAGTGAGCAATGAGTAATATTTGAAAGGAATCTTATTCTGAGCAGTAGGTCTCAACAGTGGGCTTAAAGTGTCTAGTAAAGTCTTGAAATAAATGGATGTGCTGCTATCTAGATGGTGTTACTCCATTTGTAGAGCACAGGGAGATTATATTTAGCCTAATTCTTAAGTGCTCTACAGTTTTTGGCATGGTAAATGAGCACTGTTCTACCTAAAGTCAACAACAGCGTTAGCCCCTAACGAGAGAGTCAGCCTGTCCTTTAGTTTGGAAGCCAGGTATTGACTTCCCCTGTCCAGCTAGAAGAGTCATGGATGGCATCTTCCAATAGGGGGCTGTTTCATCTACATTGAAAATCTGTTGTTTAGTGTAGCCACCTTCATCAGTGATCTTAGTTAGCTAGACCTTCTAGGTACTTGCTGCAGTTTCTCCGTCAGCATTTGCTGCGTTACCTTGTACTTACATGTTATCAAGACAGCTTCTTTTTTTTAAGCCTCTGAACCAACCTTTGCTAGCTTTCAGCTTTTCTTCTGAAGCTTCCTCACCTCTCTCAGCTTCCACAGAATTGAAGTGAGTTAGGGCCTTGCTCTAGATAAAGCTTTGGCCTAAGGAAATCTTATGGCTGATTTGATCTTTTATCCAGACCACTCAAACTTTTTCCATATTAACAATAAGGCTATTTCACTTTCTTATCATTTATGTGTTCACTGGAGTAGCACTTTTAATTTCCTTCAAGAACTTTTCTTTTGCATTTCTAGCTTTTGATTTAAAGTGAGAGGTATGTGACTCTTCCTTTTTGCCTGAATGCTTAGAGGCCATTTTAGGATTATTAATTGGCCTAATTTTAATATTGTTTTATCATAGGGGATAGAGAGGCCTAAGGGGAGGGAGAAAGATGGGGGAATGGCTGGTTGGTGGAGTAGTCAGAATAGACAGCATTTATTGATTAGGTTTGCCATCTTCCATGGGTGCGGTTTGTGGCACCCCAAAACAATTACAGTAGTAACATGAAAGATCACTGATCATTGATCATCATAGTAGATACAATAATAATGAAAAAGTTTGAAATACTACAAGAATTACCGAAATGTGACACAGAGACATGAAGTTGCCACATGGCTTTTGAAAAAATCATGCTGATAGACTTGCTCAACACAGGATTGCTACAAACTTGCAATTTTTAAAAAAATATACTATTTGTGAAGTGCAGTAAACTGCAGTGCAGTAAAATGAGGTATGCCTGTAAAACAAACCTGCAGAAAAGAAATCCTCTACTCAGAAGAGCACTGACCAGTATCAGTGAATTATTATATCTACACCTTACTAATCAAGCTAATGTAGTGTGAGTTGTAGATATAACCATTTTAATGCAGGCGTCCCTGAGATCTGAAAATTATTTTAAGTGTTTCTCCAGTGTAGAAAGATTGAGAAAGGTTGAAAGTGAAGATCAGTAATGGGACGAACTGGAAATATGCCTACCTGATAATACAAAGCAATGAGAGAAACGTAGTATTACTTCCGTCATATTCGTGCCTGTGATGCATAATGTGAATAAAAAATTAGACAAACCAAAATTAAGGGCCATTATACAAAATGAATGGCTTATAATCTTTCAAAGTTGTTAAAGAAATGAAAGTAAAGAAAGGATCAAGAAAGTATTTCAGATATGAAACTCAAATGGGGTCTGAGGAATAGACAGTTTGATATGTCAATGCGATTTTCCTTAAACATTTATATTGTGATTATGAAGAAGAATGTCCTTTTTATAAGAAATGCATACTTATGTGTTTGATAGGGGATGGTGCATCATGTTGGAAACCCCTCCCCTCCCCTCCTCTCCCCTCCCCAGACCTCGCCTTTCCCCACCTCTTTTCTTTCTGATGGAGTCTCACTCTGTCACCCAGGCTGGAGTGTGGTTTCCAGCTGTGGTGCGATCTTCGGCTCACTGCAACCTCCACCTCCTGGGCTCAAGTGATTCTCCTGCCTCAGCCTGCCGAGTAGCTGGGATCACGGGCACCTGCCACCATGCCTGGCTAATTTTTTGCGTTTTTAGTAGAGAGGGTTTCACCATGTTGGCCAGCTGGTCTCGAACTCCTAGCCTCAGGCGATCCACCTGCTTTGGCCTCCCAAAGTGCTGGGATTACAGGTGTGAGCCTCCGCACCTGGCCTGGAAACTTATTTTCAATGCCCTAGGGGAAGTATAAGTTCTTAATACTGTACTGTTTGTAGGACTTTTCTGAAAATTAAAAAAGCAGGGGAATGGGGGAGGGATTTGGACATCATTCTGGTTTACATCATTTGTTGCAAACAACCTTTGCCTTGTCTCCACAATTTTGTCACTATACATATCACTAAGTCCTGCTAAGTCTACCTCTTAAGGATGTCTACAATCAGTCCCACTTGTTCAGTACTATTTAAGCAGATGCCATCTGTCTCTTGCTTGAACTATTGGAATAGCACCCCTAGTCATCTGCCTATCTTTTGTCTCCCACCTCTTTCATCTGCTTTCTGTGCTGCTGCCAGAACATGAAATACCAACATCTCATTAGTAGTTTCCAAACCTTTTGTATGCTGAACCCATTGCTCAAATGAAGGCAGAATATTAAACACGTAAAGGAAGAGCTTGTGTGTGTGTGTGTGGGAAAGGAGTTTGGGGGAACAGAGAATTAGGAACCCTCAAGTGACTGCAGAACTTCTGAAAACCACTGTTCTGTAGGATAAAATCTAAACTCTGAAGCTCATTATACAAATCTCTATCTATACACACCAGTTTGTCTGAAATTGTGTATTTCTCAACAATTTTGATCATTTGTATTTCAATATGTCACATGCTCTCATATGTCTGCATCTTTGCAAATGATATTTTCTTCCCTGTAACGTTTTTTTGTCTTACCCTGCTGGCAAGGTAAGTCACCTTCCCTCTCCCTTCTATATATCCTTGTCAAAGAACTACTGAAATTGAATGGCATAGGTCTTGATAAAAGAACCTCTCTTTTCTCTTTATAAAAAAGTCAGTAAATAGTGGTGGAACATTCTGGAGAAAGTTGGGGACATAGAGACTAAGAAGGCAATGCAGTATTATTAGGTTGACAGAAGTGTAAACTAAGGCATAGAGGACAGATTTGATGAACATATTATCTTTTTTATATACATTATAAGAAGTAGAAGGCTAGAAAAGTGAACATGCTTGCTATTGCAAATGTCCCACTTTCCAGTTTCATGAAGAAAGCAGCAACTACTTCTACTTTATTCCCTCTTTTTGATGTTAATTGGTACCACATCACAAGTTTGCATTATAGTACTAAGCTTTAAAATGCAGGGATATACTCATGTATATACATAGACAATAAATAATAGATTCTTTTCTACATTCAGACAGTGAAACTCAGCTGTCTATACAACATTATTACCGACCATATATAGGCATCACTCAGTATCTGCAGGGGATTGGTTCCAGGACCCTCACATACACCAAAATCTAGGTATACTAGTCCTGCAGAACCAACATATATGCAAAGTTGGTCCTCTGTATACTCAGGTTTCTATATCCCATGAATGTGGAGAATACTTTTGATATGTGAATATGGAGAGCTGATTGTGTTTGTTGAAAAAAAATCCACGTATCAGTGGACCTGTGCTGTTTAAACTCATGTTGTTTGAGGGACAACTGTATTCTGTTACTTCCTATAATTTCTAAAAGCCTTAACCAGCAAATACATGTAAGATGCATGGAATAATTTTTCCATTTCCCAGAAAATAGTCAATATTTTTTTTTTCAGATTGTAAACTAGAAAGCATAGTGAATATAGATTTTTAAACGTGAAAATGTAAGTGTCCATTTTAAATTGTTATGGATATTTCTGTTTGCTGAAGTTCAAGACTGAAGACTACTGGAAAAAACCTTGTGACTGAGAGCACATAGATTCCTTCTTTTTAGGTAGAGCGCTGCAGTCACCATGACTTCGGTGTTTGCATATGAAAGCAAAAATCTGTCTGAGAAAGGGCAAACAATCACAGAAGTCATTGATTTACTTATTTGTTCATTTTTAATGCAAATTTTAATTGAGCGAAAAAATGATGAAAAGACAGTTGACTAAGGAAGATATGAGAAGGTTTAATAAATACATGAAGAAGTCCTCAGTAATATTAGCCACCACGGAGATGCAGATTAAAACCACAATGCCATACTACTTTCCATCCACAAGACAAGAATAGCTAAAATTAAAAGAAGTCAGTCACCACCGAATGTTGGTGAAAATAGGAAGCAGCTGAAACTCTCATACATGGCTGGTAGAAGTGTAAAATGGGACCAACCCTGTAGAAAACGTTTGACAGTTTCTTAGAAAAAACACTCACCCTATGAGCAAGCACTCCTAGTTATTTACCCAGGAGAAATGTCCACAAATAGGCTGGCACAAGAATGCTTGTAACAGCTATATTCAGAATAACCAAAAACTGAAAACAACTCCAACATTCATCAAGAGAAGTGATAAATAAATTGAGGTATATTCATAAAATAGAAAGTACACAGGGACAGAAAAGAATGGATTTCTGATACATGTGACAACATAAATGTCGAAAACAGTATGCTGAATTAAGGAAAAAGACACAAAAGTAATGCAGCATGAGTCATATAAACATCATATAGATAATGATGTTTAAAAATCCACACAACTAATCTGCACTGATGGAACAGTGATTATCTAAGCGTCCTAAGGAGTGGTTGGAATGGGACATGAGAAAAGAGGGAACTTTCTGGAGTGATAAAAATATTCTGTATCTTTTTCTTTTTGAGACAGAGTCTCGCTCTGTTTCCCAGGCTGGAGTACAGTGTCGCAATCTCATCTCACTGCAACCTGTGCCTCCCGGGTTCAAGTGATTCTCCTGCCTCAGCCTCTTTAGTAGCTGGGACTACAGGCTTGTGCCGCCACGCCCGGCTATTTTATTTTTTTGTATTTTTAGTAGAGATGGGGTTTCACCATGTTGGTCAGGCTGGTCTTGAACTCCTGACCTTAAATGATCCACCTGCCTCAGGCCCCCAAAGTGCTGGGATTGCAGGAGTGAGCCACCGCACCTGGCTGAAATATTCGATATCTCGATTAAGGTGTTGTATACATAGATATATATATTTTTTAAAACTCACTATGCATTCTAATTTATATAAAAAGTACCTCAATTAAATTACATATTAATTGAAGGCAAGGTAAAAACATCTATGTCTTTAACTCTCCTTCTATGAGTCTGTTGCATGTGGAAGAATGCTTTTGTCTTCTTTTCTTTGCTGTCTTTAGTTGGGACTTCCCTGTTCTACTACCAGATATGCTCACATTAGAAAGCTAGGATAGAGGCCTGGAATACTGATTTTTTTCCACTTCAACAGGCAAGGCGACAGTTTTCCTAGAGTTCACAACTCTTGGTATTGCAAGTCAGCACATAGTTCACGGTGAAACATTCTCTAGGAGGTAGAGAGAATTGTGACTGAAGAATATGATAGGACCAAATAAGTAGCTATACTAGAAGGAAGCACATTTGAAACCACTACCCTAAACAGCCAGTGACTACAGAACTAGAGAAAACCAGAATCTGCTAAATTTCAGAAATAACTCAGCATCTTTACAGGGAGCCTCTACACAATCACAGTGAGTCTCTGAGGAGTAGCAAGTACTCATTCAAATCCTTTTAGCTGTGGGCTCCACTCTGCCTCACAGTCATTTTAGAAGAGGGTTTTGAGCTTCAGAATAAGCCCATCACTGTATAAAACTAGTGTAAAACTAGTGAGTCTGTTTTTTAAGATAGGATTCCCATCTTTGTTAATAATAATTTTGGCATGGCAATTTTTAAATATGAACCACAAGGAGGAGAAAATGTCCTCTTGTTATTTACTTTTTAAATTAGGCATTTTATTTTCATTTACTACTGCTTGATACCCTCTTATCTGGGTTCCTGGGAGGTTTCGATTGGTAAGTATTGTTGAGTAAAAATTATGGGACACCATTGTTTTGGACTGTACTCTTGCGCTAGGCCCCAGTGGACCGGATCCAACTAAAATGTAGTCATTCATGTTAACTGCCACATAATCAAATAGAAACTTTCAGGAAGCAGATAGATCCCAAAGCAGATCATTTTTTTTCCCTGAAAACAGGAGATTCCAGCTGAATCCCCTGTGCTTTAAACTCTTAGAAAAAGTAAACTGAAATAATCTGATATTAATCAATCAGCTTTTTTTTTCCTGTTCTGTTTCCTTGTTCCCACCTTAAAACCCACTCTTGTGCTCTTGCTCAGTAGGACCTCTAATTCTACCTTGCAGAATGGGGGCCGCCCTGATTCATGAAATGCAAATAAATGCCAGTTAGATCTGTAACTCAACTGTTGTAATTTTGTCTTTTGACAGAATGCAGCTAAAACTCGGGTATATCTGCACTGCTTTTATTTCATCTCCTTCCCATTTCAGAAACTCCTGTCTAGATTTCTTTTCTTGCTCTCTAAGGCAAACAATTACCACAGTTAGATGAACATGCCTGGCAATCGCTATTCACAGATAGACTCTCAGAAACAATCATTCCATCTTCCTCTTCAAATTCTTGGCAGGAAGGCTGAGTGGATATATTGAAGGAGATACTGTTTGATTGTACTGCACACAGTGTGGTTTCAAAAATGTGTATTTGAATTGGAAAAGAGAAATATATGTCAGGCACTGGGAATACAATACTGACCAAAGGTATATACCCTGCATCCAAAAATAAATATAATGTAGTTGCTATAAAGATATTAATTTTAAAGATTATGAGAAGAATAGCCACCCTAGTTAGACCTTTGCAAAATATATAGATGAGAAAATTTCTAAAAGTTACATAACTAAAATAGAAACCAGTAAAATGAACTTCATTCTACTCTGGTTTCATCCCTCTAATGTTCTTATCTGTCAATACTGTGACTGAAAAAGCCAAACCTACTACCACCACCACCACTGACAAAATCCAAAAAACTACAAATATCTGCAACATTAATTCTAACACCAAGAAACATTATAATCCACTTAAAACTGTTCTTTTTTCTTTCTTTTTTTAGTACAGAGAGAACTTTTTTTTAAACGGTAAGAAATATCATGCTTTTCTTATAAAGATCTTCTCTATGTACAAATAAAGCTACACTATCATAGTGGTTAAATCAGTAAACAGTATCTCTTATGTAATGATCTGTAATTTTCACACAAGAAATTTAAAAAGTTTTTCAGGTTATAGAGCAGTATTTCTGGACAAACCTAATAAGGCAATAGTTGACATTCTCAAACTTCAAAACACCCTCAGTTTCAATACAAATAATGCTGTGTTGTACATTCAACTTCAAACTAAGAGAAAGCATTGTGGATTGGCCACAACTTGAATTTCTTACTACAGTGAGGACTGCTTCAGGATTTTACCACTAAACTCAGCCGTTCAAAGAACTAGGAAAATAGTAACCATGGTTACTGTTCTCCAAAAGCACCGATTTCAGATTTGTTGAAGGAGTATTTCTTAGATCTTCAAGTTTCTGAGTAGGTTTCCTTCATTCTGGTTTTCTGGATTTCCTTGTCATTCTGAAGTTATTTCTCTTGCACAGGCAAAGTTAGAGTACTCATTCAGTAACAACAACAACAAAGCCATAAAATACGTCTTCTTTTTTCTACAACACCAATTTAGCTACTCAAGATACAGAATTAAAATATTAGCCGAAAATCTTGTAGGTATGAAGCCAGTTATATATTCACATTAGTAAAGATGATTCCACTGCATTCATTTAATCAGCAAACACTTACAGAATGCCTACTACATACCAACAATTTATTAGTGACTGCATATTCATTTAATCCTGAACTCTGAAATCATTATTCCTGGTTTACGAAATAGGAAACAGGCTTGGATTAAGGTTGCTTGCCCAAAGATTTGTAGTTAGTAAGATTCACTACCAAGTTTGAAACTCAGATATGTCTGAGCCAAAATTTATGCTCCTTCCACTAAGCCGAGCTGTCTTCCAGCATACTTAGTATCTTGTTGTATCAAGAGAAAATAAGGTACAGGTGACAGTGACGTGATGCCATTATGGCTATCTCTTTTTATATAAAAAGACCCTTGTTAGGATAACTACAACTCTTTTTTTCTCAGACCTCCTACACATTGCTTTTCCTTCAATCATCAGGGTCATGAGCCTTCTCCCCTTTCCTCCCTTCCCCCACCACCCCCCACCACCCAACTTCCCCCTAACAAAGTAAAAGAAATCAAATAAGATTTGATTAAAGTGTTTTGTCTAGACTGCTTCAGGACTAAAGGGTCTTGGTAATTTGTACCAGCATCTCACTTCTTCCCCACACCCAAAAACTCATGTACACAGTTTGATTGCTCTTGCTTTCTAAAGTGTTTTTTTTTTTTTTGAGATGGAGTTTCCCTCTTGTTGCCCAGGCTGGAGTGCAATGGCCGGATCTTGGCTCACCACAACCTCTGCCTCCCAGGTTCAAGTGATTCTCCTGTCTCAGCCTCCCAAGTAACTGGGATTACAGGCATGTGCCACCATGCCCGGCTAAGTTTTGTATTTTTAGTAGAGACGGAGTTTCTCCGTGTTGGTCATGCTGGTCTCGAACTCCCGACCTCAGGTGATCCACCTGCCTTGGCCTCCCAAAGTGCTGGGATTACAGGCGTGAGCCCAGCCAAAGTGTCCTGAAAGCTATGTGTGAATCTGTTAAGTACAATCTATGCTTACATTTGATTATAAATACTTTAATAGTCTGAATTGATAAGATTTTAGGCAAAACAATGAAATCAAATTCTATGGACTGTGATCCAAAGAATATATTCAGCTTTTTTTGAATATATTTCTTCTTGCCTCCTTACCAGTTCTCAATACAACTCCAGAATAACTGTTATTAACTCTTATTGAATCTTATTTTGTACTAAGCCTTGTTAAATGTTTTACCTATGATTGTGATTTCATTGTTACAGCAAACCTATGATATAGATACTGTATTACAGATGAAGAAAAAAGGTTCAGAACCTGTGCTACACTGCCTCGCAGGCACAATCCATCTGATGAAAGTAGTTGTCCCTTGAATCGCTCTTTCTGAATTCCAGTCCCAGGACAGTGGAAATATACAATATTGTGGTCAAAGATAAACCATTCTTGGCTCCAGCTGAGCTAATGGTTTTAGATAAGAATAAAGAATATTTGTTAGAAATAAAACGTTTTGTAAGTATAAAATTAGACTAGGAAAAAGCTCCTGGTTGAATTTTGTATTTATAAAATTCTTCCTTTACTGAAGTTGAAATCTTCTCCTTGAAATTTCTGCTTGGTATGGCCTCTCTGTTTGCCTCACAAGTGAAATTTAATCCTAATGTTATCTTACTTTCTAAGCATAACCACACCCGTAGGCTGCTTTGTCATGAGTTTAGTATGGTGTCAGTAGAAATGAGACCAGTCAGTCATTAGGGTTACCTAATTCAAATCTTGACCCATTTTGGGTACTTCCTACAAGATTAGAATAACTGTCTTCCAAACCAAAAACTTACCCAAGGTTCCACGGGAAAGGGTGTAACTTCAACTCTTTTTAGGTGGAAAGAAAATCATTCTTTAACCTCTCAAAGGTCAGGAATAGGGTCAGTGGTCCTTAAAGTTTGGTCTGGGGACCACTGGTTGCTGGACGTTTTGCAGGAGGTCTGAAAGGTCAGACCTGTTTTCACAATACATATTAAGAAATTACTGGCTTTTTTGTTGTCATTCTTTTCCAAGTGTATTTGACTCTACAACTTGTTACGATGTTCCTCTGATAGTTAATGCAAGTATACTTATGTTTTAAAAGTTTGTCAGTTTTGATTTCTAATACAGTAAGTCTCAACAGATGGAACTCACATAACAAAACACTTTTGGGAGTCCTTCATAATTTTTAAGAGTATGAAGGAGGTTCTAAGACCAAAAGGTCTGGAAACTGCTCTTCTAGGTTTCAGAATTACGAGGCATACAAAGACTAATAGACTCTTCATCTGGAAGGGTTTAGAGGCAATCTTATCTAATCCCCTTATTTTACAGGTTTAGAAACTGATTCTAGATATTTAAATTCCCAGTCTAATGTCACAGAAGCTAATGAATTGCAGAGTTAATTGGAAGCCTGGTCTTAACACTCCCAGGTTATCTTAATGAGGTCATGAGGATGGCATATGGATAATGTACTTCAAAGGGTATTTTAAATATTAACTAAGTTAATACAGGTCAAATGCATATATTAGCACTCGATGCATGGCAGTTGATAAATAAATGCTAGTGATTCTGATCAGAGAATCTAACCTCTGCTTCCACTCCCTGAGTAACACGTTGCATTTCTTGATCAATTGTATTTTTACTGAATTCTTCCTTTACTGAAGTGTAATCTTCTCCTTGAAATTTCTACTTGGTATGGCCTCTCTGTTTGCTACACAAATGAAATTTAATCCTAATTTTATCTAGCTTATTTTCCAAGCATAACCACACCAATTTCATTAAATGATTTCTCATGTGGCATGACTTTAAACTCTGTCACCATCCCATTTGTCCTTCTCAAAGAGCTCCGGTTGACTTCTCCTGTGAAGTTGTCCATCTATTAATGTAAATGTTTTTTTCTAATTTTACAGAGCTCCCTGTTGTATTGTGTACAGTGTTAAAATAGTTTTCTGAGATTTCTTGACTCTGTTTTCCCAAGCTTCTTGTGGCCCTTCTCTTTCCTTTGTCTCTATTCTGTGCGATTTTTATTTCACTCCCACAGTTTCTCATTACTGTGAGGCCCTGTTATGGAATGAGAGCCCTGGTTTTGAAAATTTCACAGAGACTAAACTTCTCTTGTCCCTGTAGTCCTGGCTGAGGGCCCACTACACTTGTCTGTTATCCGAGTGGGCAAACGACCTACCAGTTTTCATCTGCTGAGTGGCTGGTTATTTGGGAGGATCACCCTGTTGCAGGTCTGATCTCTGTTGCTTCCTTTTGCTTGTTCATGCTGTGATACTGATAGCATGTAGGTCTTGGGGATGTTGGTGGTTTGCCTTTATCCAGTTGTATTTTAGGGGTCCGAGGACACTCTGCTATTGAGTTTGGTTTTGGTAACTTCTTGCTCTGTTTATAGATTTGGGAAGATCCAAATACTGTGTTGCTGTTTTCTTCCTAGACTTCTGTTTTAAATTAAATTAACAAAATTAAAGTTTGTTTTTTTTTTTTTTTTGAGACAGAGTCTTGCTCTGTTGCCCAGGCTGGAGTGCAGTGGCGTGATCTCGGCTTACTGCAAGCTCCGCCTCCCAGGTTCACTACATTCTCCTGCCTCAGCCTTCCAAGTAGCTGGGACTACAGCATCCACCACCATGCCCAGCTAATTTTTTGTATTTTTGGTAGAGACAGGGTTTCACCATGTTAGCCAGGATGGTCTGGATCTCCTGACCTTGTGATCCACTCGCCTCGGCCTCCCAAAGTGCTGGGATTACAGGCGTGAGCCACCATGCCCGGCCAACAAAGTTAACGTTTTAAG
Organism: Macaca fascicularis; assembly: GCF_037993035.2. NCBI lineage: Eukaryota > Metazoa > Chordata > Mammalia > Primates > Cercopithecidae > Macaca > Macaca fascicularis. The sequence goes on along the minus strand of NC_088379.1, from coordinate 157,345,542 downwards.
CTAACTTTTCAAGCTATTCTTTAAAATAGGGAGTAATATCTAAAAGATTTAAATAATACAACAATTTGTACTGTTATACAGAGATAATTTTTGACAAATGAAATGACAGTTTGTAAAGTATACATTGATACTTTTAAATTTATTTGAATGTCAGATGTTGAAAAGTTAATAGTAGACTTGCATAATATAAAGAGAATTGCTTTACAAAGAGAAAATTCCTGTTATTTATGCAAGGTGGCGTCATTCTTTGGCATTAGTAACTTAGCATAATGGTTAAGATCTTTCTTTCATACCTCTGGTTTGGGAGGTGGCTGTTAATTAAGGGGTCCCTGACCCCTGGATTGTGGACCTGTACTGGTCTGTAGCCTGTTAATAACTGGGCTGCATAGCAGGAGGTGAGCAAGCTGGCAAGTGAGCATTACCGCCTGAGCTCCGTCTCCTGTCAGATCAACGGCAGTGTTAGATTCTCATAGGAGTGAGAACCCGACTGTGAACCGCGCATGCGAGGGATCTAAGTTGCCTGCTCCTTATGAGAATTAAACTAATGCTGGATGAAACTGATCTCAGGTGGAACAGTTTCATCCAGAAACCATTGCTCCTCCCACCTTCCCCTGGTCTGTGGTTGGTATTCCATGAAACTGGTCCCTGGTGCCAAAAAGGTTAGGGACCTCTGACCCAAGGGATCTGGCAGCTGTCTAGAATGTTATGGTAAAAGCAAATATCGATTGGGAACAATGTATAACTATTGCAACTCCCTCACCCCTAGTAGAGTTCTATTTTGTCCTTGAAAGATAGCTTCACTGGTTATAAAAATGTGGTTGGGCGTTTTCTTTCAGTAAAGGAAGCTATCATTCCACTGTTCTGGCTTCCACTGTTGCTATTCAAAATTAAGTCAAATGCCTAATTGCAGTTCTTTCTAGGTAAACTATCTTTAGTTGTTTTTTTTTCTTTTTAATGTTTTCTCTATCTTGACTATTCTGTAGTTGTACTGTAATGTGTCTGGATGTTAATTTATGCATATTTATTCTGGTTGAGATTCATTGAGCTTTCTGGATTTGATAATTGATGTATTGCAACAGTTCTATTATAGAAAGTTCATAGCTGGCCAGGGGCGGTGGCTCACGCCTGTAATCCTAGCACTTTGGGAGGCCGAGGCGGGCGGATCACAAGGTCAGGAGTTTGAGACCAGCCTGGCCAATGTGGTGACACTCCCGTCTCTACTAAAAATACAAAAACTAACCGGGCGTGGTGGCATGCGCCTGTAGTCCCAGCTACTCTGGAGGCTGAGGCAGAATAATCACTTGAACTCGGGAGGCAGAGGCTGCAGTGAGCCGAGATTGTGCACTCCAGCCTGGGTGACAGAGCAAGACTCTGTCTCAAAAAAAGAAAAAAAAAAGTGCATATAGCCATTATATCTTGAAATATTTACTCTTCTTCATTCTTCTGTTTATATCTTTTTGTAACTCCAACTAGATATATATTAGAGCTGTGATTCTGTTTTTCACACCTCTTAATCTGTCTTGCTTATTTAGTCATACATCTCTCAAGCTGCATTCTTCCTTGGAGCTTTTTCTGTAGGAATTCTTTGAGCCTTGAGTTGAGTTTATATTGCTTCAGAGAAAACTAAGGTTTGCTTCAGCTAGTTGCCCAGGAACATTACCACCTGGTTACCACTTTTAATTAAGGTCACTGCTTGAGGATTTCAGAGTGACACAGAGCCCTGTGTGAGGGTCTGCTTATGGTCATAAATTCTTGGGGTGTAGGTGGGGCGGGGATCCTGCTTCTTTACCTGGAGCTAAAACTGAGACAGAAAAATCCCTGACTGTCCATTTTTGTGTGGTGGGTTTATTTTCTGTTCACCCTAAACAATTACAGGTATTCACCTTGTAGAGCTCCCAGCTTTATGTGGGGGTTTCCTATTAGAGAACTATCTTATGTGGCCTTTTGGCTTATTTTCTTGCCTTCAGCACCTGTGCCAGTACATAAGTTAGAAACCCAAGGTTTCCAATTTTGAAAAACTCTCAGGGCAAAAGTTGGTTTTTGGTCATGCTTAGGTCCCAGGGTCCTTTGTACTTGGCCATATGGATTTCTTCTTCTTCTTTTTTTTTTTTCTTCACTGTGGTTTTATTTATCTATCTGACCTACTATTTTAATTTTTGTTTTATCTGGTATTTTAATTGTTTCATTTGAGAAGGTTTTTCATAGTATTTGTTTGGTAGTTGGCCATTCTACTAGGAGTTTAAGAGTTATACTTAACTCCTTCCAGGGAGACCTTGGAAGATTTTTACTAAAAATACAATATTTAAAGTGGGTATTGAAGTACCATCAGGGGGAAACCTGGGGTGGAGTAGGAAAACAAAACAAAATATTACAAACGGGAATAATTAAGAGTTAGGATATGTGAGATGTTTGGTTTTACTGGGCTTAAAGTAGAATTGTAGGGTATGGAATTGCTGCAAATGAGGCAGATGGACCCAGAGATGAGGCTCAAGAGAGGCCACATGCAACTTTTGAGAGTCTTTGTGTGTCACAGTAAGGAGGATGAACTTGTGAAATCACCAAAGGGTGGAATATATAAGGAGGAAGCTGACACTGTCATATCTATGCCTTAGGATATTTTGGCAGCAGTGAAAACAAAGCAGGTAGACAAGAGTGGAGCATTGCTCTTCAAAATTTGGTCATTGATTGGCAGTAATGGCATCATTTGGGAGCTTGTTAGAAATGCAGAATCTCAGGCCCCATTTCAGATTTACCAACTCAGAATCTGCATTTTAACAGGACTCCTAAGTGATTCATATACATAGTCAATTGATGTCTGAACCAGTGACCTGCAGAGCCAATGATCTGCAAAGCAAGTGAACATTAGCTTTATTTTAAATTTTAAGAAAGAAGTCTTAATTTGTCTAGAGTACATAGCATTCGTTTGATGTTTACAGTGTCACTTTATTTGCCTAATAACTAGCTGACTCTAGATCCTTAGCAGCATTAGATTTAGTATTTGACGTTTTGACCCTACATACCTTTGATATGTAGTGATTTGTAACTTACGACATAAATTTGAATTCCTTAACATGTTGCTAATTACAAAACACTAGTGTCTGTAGCAGACTATCAAGAAATTGAGCAGGTTTTGTTCTCCACTCATTGTTAACATACATGGTAACTCACCAGGCGCTTAAAACAAGTGCGCTGTGGTGCAGGGTACTTCTTGTTTAGTGACAGAAATGAAAAGATCTAAGAATATGATGGTTTTAAATAAATATGATAAGAAGTAGAGAGAGTTTTAAGTAATAGAACTATTCTATGTTTTGGATGTTTGGTTTAGTGTCTCTAACTATAGTTCTCTTTAATGTCAAGTGCATAATATATTTGAACCATTCTATTTATTACATTTAATAACCATTGATTGTATTTTTAGTCAAAGTTTCAGAAAAATGCAAAAAGTCTTGTTCTCAAAGGAATGCTCCCTGGACCATGCACATCAAAGTCGTGGGTGGCTGCTTGTGTGGGTAGAAAATACTAAAAACGCAAAAACTGGGCCCTACCACTGAATCCCAATGTACATTTTAAAATAAGCAGCATCTGGTCAGGCACGGTGGCTTTCACCTGTAATCCCAGCATTTTGGGGGGCCGAGGCAGGAGGATCACTGGAACTCAGGAGTTCAAGCCTGGGCAACATAGTGGGACCCCCATCTCTGCAAAAAATTGAAAAAAAGAAAAAGCATCTCCCAAGGAATTCTGCCAGAGCAAAGTTGTGTTTTTCCCCCTCAAATCTGGAAACCATAATTGTTCACTTTTTGACCTTTTACTGGAATACAGCATACACTGAGAAAAGTAACAGCACTCAGATAAAAAAATAGAACATTACTGCTATTCCAGAACCTCCTCTGGTGACTCCTTTTAGAAACTAGTCTAGCACCCCACCCCTCTAAACACAAATATAACCACCATAGTGACTTTTAACACCATAGATTAGTTTTGCCTGTTTTTGAACTCTTTAAAGTGGCATAATACAATTTATACTCGTGTCTGTTTTGTGTTGTTTTTGCTTAGCATTATGTCTGTAAAATTTGTCTATATTGTTAGCTGCAGTTTGTCATTCTCATTCTCATTGCTGTGTGGTTCTCTGTTGTTTAAAAGTACCAGTGGTAAAATTATCATTTATGTGCTTTACGTCTGATGGACATTAGAGGTATGGTGGTACCACTGATAGGCACCAAAATCAAACTTGATAACCACTGTTGTATATTATTTGGGAAAATGTGTACTCTTGACATGTTTGGCAAATTTTTATTTCTCCAATCTAAAATTTAGAAAATTATAATTTTAAAATTTTATCAATAAAAATTTACAGGGTTTTTACTGTCAAATATTATCTAATAGCTCAGCTAGCACATGCTAGGGTAATATAGCACTACCAACTTTTCTAAGTAGACTATAGCACTGAGGAATTAAATAGCAAATAAGGGAAACGTTTCTTTATGAAATAATTTCTTTTAATAAATTAAAAAGAAATGAGAGTATTAGAATACCACCATTTGCAACCTTCTGTGTATTAATGGATGGAGGCAGTGAATATCAACAGCTGCTAAAATCATAAGAGGGAAACCAGATGCTAGGTGACACGTAATGAAGTAACACATTATTAGACAAAGGAACAAACCAAGTTCAATAAAGCCTCTGGATCCAACTTCCAATTTGCCAGAAACAAAGAGACCAGATGAATATGCTGAATTGCATTATGTGTAAATAATCAGTCAAATCTACACTACTAAAAGTCAGATCAAACATAAATTTTAAGAAAAAGAAAAGAATGGAAAATAAACCTGTAGATTAAAAGAGACTGAATAGAAGTAGCAACTCTTCTTAAAAATGGTCAAGATTAAATAATAGTTATGTAGGGAGGCTTACTTAGCTGTTAAAGGGATAAATACAGGATGTAATTGAGAATAATTTAAAAGAAGTAAGTTACTTAAGAGGAAAGGAAAGGGCTATGACTGAATCAGAGCACTTGGAGGAGCTTCTGGGCTTGCTGGCAGATTGCTGTGTGGTGGTCACAAGAATGTATTCTCTGAATATACTGAGGTATGAAGTTTTTGTATAGTTTTCTGTATCTGTATTTTATTTTACTCTAAAAAAGGAAATAGTTTTTAAAAAAATATTATAGATCTGCTAATCTAATAAAAACTTCCCTAGAGCTTCATCAGTAATAGTCCAGTGTCATCTGGATTATCTTCAGCAATCATTTTCATTCTAAATTGTCATAGTAAGTGTTGTCTCAAAGCAGAAAGAGATAGAGAGTTTGACAAAGTGTCTTAAAATGCCTGATGTCTATCTTAATGATTCCAATAGAAACTTTCCAGTATAATACTCAGACATACTGCCCTTAAAACTACATAATGGCTTATAAATTTGGGAAACTCAACAGATTTGGAAATACAGCACATATATAGCTGAGATCACTGATGAATGTGGCTACCTTAAATAACAGATTCTCAACATAGATGAAACAGCCCTCTATTGGAAGATGCCATCGAAGACTTTTTTGACTGGACAGGGGAAGTCAGTACCTGCTTCAGAACATCAAAGGACATGCTGACTCTCTTGTTAGGGGCTAATGCTGCTGGTGACCTCAAGTGGAAGCCAGTGCTCATTGGTCATTCTGAAAATCACAGGGTCCTTAAGAATTATGCTAAATCTACTCTGCTTATGCTCTATAAATGGAACAGCAGAGCCTGGATGACAGCACAGTTTGCTAGATATGTTAAGCCCACTTTTGAGACCTACTGCTCTCAGTGAAAGATTCCTTTGAAAATATTACTGCTCATTGACAGTGCACCTGGTAACCCAAGAACTCTGATGGAGATGTACAAGGAGATTCCTATTTTTTTCATGCTTGATAAACATAATAACATCTATTATGTAGCCCGCAGGTCAAGGAGTTATTTCTACTTTCAAGTTTCGTTATTTAAAAAATATATTTCTTAAGGCTATAGCTGCCACAGTGATTCCTGTGATGAATATGGGCAAAGTAAATCGAAGACCTTCTGGAAAGGATTCACCATTCTATGTACCATTAAGAACATTCGTGATTTATGGGAGGGGTTCAAAATATCAGTATTAATAGGAGTTGGGAAGAAATTGATTCTAACCGCATAGGCAACTTTGAAGGGCTCAAGACTAAAGTGGAGGAAGTCACTGCAGATGTGGTAGAAATAGCAAGAGAAGTAGAAGTAGAGCCTGATACAATATGACAATTGCTGAAATCTCAAGATAAAATTTGAATGGCTGAGGTGTTGCTTTTTATTGATGAGCAAAGAAAGCTGTTTCTTGAGATAGAACCTACTCCTAGTGAAGATGCTTTGAAAATTGTTGAAATATCAACAAAGGACTTATATTACATAAAATTAGTTGATAAATTGATAAAGCAGCAGTGGTTTGGGAGGATTGCCTCCAATCTTGAAAGAAGTTCTATAGTTAGGTAAAATGCTGTCAAATAGCATAGTGTCTTTCATAAAAGGAAGAGTCAATTGATGTGGCTAACTTTATTGTTTATTTTAAGAAATTGCCACAGCCGTACTGATTAGTCAGCAGCCACTGAAGTCTCAGTTGATCATTAGCATTTTTTTTTTTTTTTTTAGCAATATAGTCCTTTTAAATTAAGGTATGTACTTTTTTTTTTTTACACATAATGCTATTATGCACTTAGTAGTGTAAATGTGACTTATATGCACCAGGAAACCAAAAAATTTTTGTGACCTGCTTTATTGCAATATTAACTTTATTGCAGTGGTCTGGAATTGAACCTGCATTTTTTCTGAGTTATAAGTATTGGTGAAATCATTAACCTCCTTCTCTTTTTGTATGGTTTCTTCAACTCACAAAAGATAGCAGCCCCAGTGAAAGTCATTACAGAAGGCAGAGGAAACTCCATTTTTTCCTTTTTTTTTTTTTTTAAAGACTTTGCCGCTGTGTGTGTGTGTGTGTGTGTGTGTGTGTGTGTGTGTGTGTGTTTACCTTATCCTAGTGGGCCTTACCACACATTTCTGTTATGTGAGATCCAAATGTGATGTGATATACACAAGAGTAATTTTCACCCCATTCTTAAAACTAAAAATGATGTTTAAGTTACTTTTTCCTGGGGGAAAATTCAACCCCGTGGTAATTAAGCTTCATTTTACTTGAAATTAATATCTTTTTATAAATTTTACGGACTCATAAGAAATGTAATACATTTTGCTTAAGTAACTAGCATAAGCCAAAATGGCATTTCATTTTTCTTAGGCTCAGCAGATTTAATTTAATAAAGATTATAAATTGATTTTAATTAATGATGCTTACAAAATGAAAATTAATTTACAGTGTTGAATAGGAAAGCTACTAAAACCATAAGCCAAAGCAATATGAATAAAAGTATAATTTAGACACAATTTTAAACCAGATTTTGAAAAACTTTACTCAGTGATATAGTCAGGCTCAATTGTATGCCTACTAGATTACTTCTTGTATAGGCTGATATATGCATAAAAGTATTATTTTTGAATTTTACATAAAATTATATTTATCTCTTTAATGCGAATTTATCTCTTTAATGTAAAAATTGTATTTGTCTTTTATCCTTGTTTCTTGTTGCACATATCAATTACAGGTCAAGCATGAGATAAGAAAATCGTGTTAATTTCATTTTCAACTAAAATAAGACTATTTCTTAGCTTATTCTTGTTTGTTGAATAAAAAAAGATTGTTCATATGTGTGAGAAATTGCTGCAGCATAATGTTCAGTCTTTTTCTGTGAGTAGCATGATAATCTTTTCTTCATAGAAATCTACATCTTATCTGGGAAAGATTAGTAAAACTCATCTTTAATGTATGGTAAAACTGCAGATCTTTTTCCCCTTTTCTCAAGTCAAATTTTCGCAGTCAGAACATTCAGAAACAGGATCCCTTTTCCAGTTTTACACTTGTGTTTAAGTGAAGGAAAATGTGTTCAGTTTTGTTCTGCACTCCTCCAGGTGATTTCCAATAAGACTTGAGACTTGCTGATATCCTTCCTCACTCTCAAGCCCAAACAGCAATAGAAACATTTCAAGATTTTCTTTTGTAACATGTTTTTCAAAAGCTCATTTTCCTTTTAAATCTAAGAATGTTGTCCTTTGAAATAAAAAAAAAACCCAACCATTTTTTTCACACCTTGCAGAGACTGAAACATAAGTACTACGTAGGCTAGTTTCTACAGCTATTAATGTTTCAGGTATTCAACAGAATCTAGCCTGCTGTTTTCTTTAAAGGGCCCGTTTCAGTTCAGATACCCTATTGAGAAGTTTTCCACTGCTAAGTGGATTGTGTGTGTGTGTGTGTGTGTGTGTGTGTGTGTGTGTGTGTAAGAGTTCTTTAAATGAGTGAAATGACCTTTGTTTAATGAAGTTAACTATTTTATAACATCTTTCAGATGTTAAAACATTTTGCCCCAAGAGCTTTTGATATCAGTACTTTTATACAGATGTTTTTTGTGTTAGTTTGGGTCCTCTGAGACACAGATGTCAAGACAAGATTTGATGTGCAGGGAATCTCCCACCCCATCCTACTACCCTCCCACATTTTCTGTTGGAGCAATCCCCATTCTAGAACTTCTACCCTGCTCAGTAGCTTGCTGGGAGAAGCCCAGAGGCAGCAAGGCCAGGGGTGGTTGCCATGGATTCCAAGGTGCGATAGCTGGAGGCTGTCAAGCAGTTCTGTTCCTCATAGCAGGTTAGGTTGAAGGGACATCTGAGTAGGGTACCACTGTGGCCACTACACCCTCCTCTTTCCTTCAGCCTTTGACATCCTTCCCTCATGTGAACACTCTTTACTGTGTTACCCACCCATGGGGATGTTGTCACTCTGTTCTGCCTTTGACCTACGGGGGCTTCTTAACTATATGGATTATTCCTCATGCTTCTTAGAGTCAAGCTTTGCCACCCCTTGCACCCTTGTTGGTCTGCCTCTGTACCTCCCCGCCGCCATCCCTCACTACAGAAAGGCTCTTTTCATTCTGCTTCAACTCCCGAATTTTGGACTACCTGCCTCCCACATATACACCTAGCTTGCTTGGCTCCATCTAATAGCTTTTTGACTAAATTGTTGAGGAAAAGAAGGAAGAAGAGCCATCAGGGTTTCTTACGTCTGCAACTGGCTAGAACATGGTTCCATTCACTGAAATAGAGAAAATAATAGGAGGATCTAAGAACAAATTTGGGCCTCACGTATGTGTGCATGTTGTGGGGAAATAGAAGTTTGGATGTTAAAATAATGAATTTGGTGTGACTTTGGGACACCTTCTTGAAATTAATAGGCTCAGTAGAGGAGTCTGACTGGAGATAATAGTATGGGGAATCATTAGCTTCTATGTGGTAGTTGAAACCCTGACTTTCAAAGAAACAACAAAGAAGGGAGGAGCTAGCTCTGGAGCACAGTAACAGTGCTGCCTGAGGGATGCACCGAGGAATGTACCAGGAAAATTAAGGGACAGGAGAGAGTTGAAAAGAGAGCTAGTGACCAACAGAGTATAAAGATATAAAAATGGCAAAAGAGTCATTGAGATTTAACAACCAGTTTAAAATTTAGTTATTATGGAGCAAGCCCATATCACACAGGTGGTGGCATGAACGGGAATGAGGGATTAAATTTAGCCAAAAACAAAATATGTATTATAATTCAAATAACAAAAAGTATATATTGTCATGTGGACTGAGGAATAGTCTTTTCCATCCTTTGCAGTAAAGATATATATGATTGACTAGCCAAGTCGATTTAAATTATTTAGTGTACATCCATAAAACTTTATGAATTACTTGCTGCATATGTGATGACACTCGCCAGTATTGCCCATTTTGTGTTGATTTTGTTAACGTACATTACTAAGGAGATTTTCATCAAATTTTGCAGTCCCTGAAACATTTTCATCTTTAAAGTTACAAATGTGATTTCTCAGCTGCTGTATAGAAAATATGGAACCAGAAATACTAAAAAATGATAATTGTTTTTAAAGTATTAATCTTTTTAGTCACACAGTTGTTTTTTACATGCTATGCTGAAAATAACAAGAAATTTGATGCAGAGGGAAAAATGATTTTTTATGACTTAGTAGATAATTCACAAATATGTGTTAAGATATTAGGATTTATGTCCTACCAGTTTCAAAAGTACTACAAGTGACTTGTTCAATACGGAGTACAACTTTAAAAAATGTATTTAAAGTAATTGATGTTGTGTTTGTGACCTGGCTTGAAGTTCTCTTTTGGTGAAGAGCATGCATAAAAAGGTTTGATAATTATTTACTCAGTGAACAAATGTTTTGAGTGCCTTATGAGTCAGGCATTTTTGTGAGTGCTGGAGATAATAGTGATGAAAAACAAAAGTCCCTTTTCCTTATAGAACTTAAAGTGTGGGAAGGCAGATAGTACAGAAATAAATTGATGGATGGATAGATGGATAGGTAGGTATTTACTATATAGCAGGTACTGTTTCTGCTTTTGTTTAGTGCTGTGGAAATGAGTAGAGCCAGGACAAAGGAAAAGAAGAGGTGATGCTGGTGGGTATTATTTTAAGTTGGATGGTTAGAGAAAGTATTGAATAGGGGACATTTGAACAGAGTCCTCCATGAAGGAAGTACAAATAATAAAAAGAGGAATAGCCAGCACAAAGGCTCTGAGGTTGCAGCACACTTTACCCCTCAAGAAAGAACGGTGACAGAAAGTGAGAAAGAGAGAAGTAAAATATGAGTTCACAGTGGTGGGAATGTATGTGGGTGATAGAAGGACCCAACAGGCAACCATAAAAGACATTGGCTTTTACTCTGAGTGAAATGGGAAGCTATCTTAGTGGGTGTTGAGCAGTGGATTAGTAAGATAAAACTTATTTCATTATGCATTTCAGGTACTTACTCCTAATCATAGTAATTAATAAATTATTAATTTGGAGTATAGGAAGTTCATATGTGAAGTGATGGGTGTTGGCTCTTTTAGAATTCAGTGAAAATCCTAAACTTCTTGCAGAAAGTGATTCCAAGCTTTGAGTTACTCTTCCTGATGATCAGTACAATTGGTTTACTTTCTTGTTATCTTTGTCCTAAAGCTTCTTAAATCACTTTGTAGCTCAAGTCTAATGGATTATACCAGCCCATGTAAATTCTGAAAATGTTAATATTGCCCAGTGATTCAGAGGCTTTAGTAATTTGCTTAAAGTACTTCTTGTTTTATTGGTATAAACTGTATTCCTCAGTGTCTACTATGATTTCAAAGTTAGTACTTGGCTTGGAATTTTCCTTTGAAGCTCGCAACTGTAGTTCAATATAAGATAGGCTGTCAGAGCTCCACTTATTTAACAACTGTATCTGTGCCCACTTTTATTCCTTTAAGCATCCTAGAGTAAGCATTTCAAATGGTTTTGAATTATCAAAGGTCATTTTGAAAAACAAGATTATTGAGAAAATATTTTAAAAGTTCATGAGAAAGTTGTGTAAAATACACCCCCCCACCCAAGGTAGGCCTGAAATGCCACTAAATCAACAAAGGATAGTGAATAAAAGTTACCCTGTATTTTCTAGGATTTGGGGAAAGTGGAGTAGCTCTACTTTCTTTAAATAGCCTATTTTAAATTTGTTTGAACAGCAGAATTATTATACCTCTTTTTCATTCAGAATGGAGTTGACTGTAGGCATCTTTTTAAAGTACCCATAGGTCAGGACCTCTCTGGACTTTCCACTACCTTGAAAGACACTGCCAGAAGAATGTTGTTCCCCACACTTACAAAAGGAACAGTAATGTTCTTTTCTCCAGCCATTATTTTATGCAAAGTCCAACTTTATTTTATCAGAGCTATCTGAACTTTCAATGTATTTGAAACATTCATTGACTAATATCTTTAATGGAGCTTTTAATGTCTCTGATCATTTATCCTTTGTTAGGTTAGCAGAACTGGAACAACACAGTTACTTTCACAGCTTCAAATGATACTTTCATAGTCATTTGTGGACATGTACTATGCAGTGTCACAAAGTTTGAGCCACCTGACAAACCTATTTCTAGTTGAGATCAACAGGGTGATGCTCTGCCTTCTTGTTGCAGCTGTCATACTGTAAACAAGTGTCATTTTCATGGTCCATGAGGAAAAGTATAGCATTTTCCTCATTTTGGTGCTTTTCATTAGTGATTGGGCAGTTTAAAATGGCCCCAAAACATAGCCCTGAAGTTCTGTTTAATGTTCCTGAGTGCAGGAAGGTTGTAATTTGCCTTAAAGATAAACTAATGTGTATTAAATAAACTTAATTCAGGCATTAGTTATAATGCTGTTGACCATGAGTTCAATGCTAATGAATCAATCTATATTAAAGATATATTTAGACAGAAACACACATAAAAAAGGTTATGCGTTGATCAGTTGGCAACAATGTTGTGACCAGAGGCTTGTGAGAACTGTATTTCCCCTAGGAGCAATGGCTCAGTATTTGTTAATTCAGTGGTTGCAGCAATTTTATAGAACGCAATTACTGTGAATGCGAATCAACTGTATTTCATTAACAGTGGTGATTTATAGGGACTTTAGATACCAGAAGTGTTTCATAATTCCCTTTCTCGAAACCATTGTTTTAATATGTTTAAATGCATGCATGCAGAGTTGTGATGTTAAACATAATTTTACTGTGGGTTCTGGTCAAAAAGAGGAAATGTCATCAGGTAACTTGAAAGATACGTTATTCTAAACATTATCCTCCAGAAAATTGGCATGTACAAGAAGCATATTGAATGCTCAGCAAATAATTTGTTTTAGAGTAATAATCTTTGAGTATTGTAGTGATTCTAGTTTTGGAAAAGAAGGCAGTATCAGTGTTAGAGAATAATATTCTTTCAGGATTTTATGTGGTTACTTCAAGGTGTATGAAAGAAGACTCACTTGGGTGTTAAATTCTTGTCCCTGCTTTACTTAAAGCTAGTAATCTTGAGAAATTTACTAAATCATTTTAAGCCTGATTACCTTGCCTGCAAAGTGAGGAACATTTTCAGTTTAAAATTTTATTTCTTTTATTAGTATTCTTCCTGACCTTGAATCATTTCTGTTCCCATCATATCCAGTTGCCAAGAAATCCATGAACCTTAATGTTGTTTATTAGCCATCAGATTTTATTTCACTGAACTCAAGTTCAGTCACATTAGTTACCGATAAAATCATGTTATGTATATTAATATATATAACATATATATTAATATATATTATATTAAATGTATAATATATTAATATATAAAAATATATTAATATATATATAAATATATAACATGATTTTATCGGTAACTGTGACTGAACTTGAATATATCAAATATTTGATATATCTTGACATTTTGTATTATGGTAAGAAGAAATAAAAGACCTTCCTCAAATTTTAGGATATGGACTTCTGTTTGTTGATGTTGGTGTTTTATCATACACTGTTGTAAATCATACTAAAGGTTTTCTCTGAAAAAGACTAGAATTGACAATACTTCATTTGTTAACAGTTTCAAGTTTTAGATCACGGGTGCTTAATTTCTTGTGTGTGCACAATATGTTGGCATTATTTTATCTGACCTCAAAGATGTCCATATAGATACCAACAAAGGATAAAGTGTAAGAATAAATATCATGAAAAGATGCTGTATCAGATAAAATTCTAGAGCCAGGTTTAAAAAACATAAAGGTAAACATGCTTGATATGTAAAAATTGAGAAATATGATAAAAAAAGAAATGTTTAAAGCATCTGTAATACCACTGCCTAAGATGCAGTTTATTTTGAAATGTTGTCTTCTAGTCTTCATACAGTTTAAAAATCATATTATAATCATTATTATTTCCAGTATTTTCCCCTTAGCGTAATATAATATAACATCCGTGTTTTAAAAAATGTTTTATGAACGTCATGTTTAGGGATTACACTGTATATATCCCATCTCATAGATTCCTTTATATTGAGCATTTGAATTTTTACTTTTATTTACATTTATTTTTATCTTTATATTTGCTTTTGTGGATAAACTGCAGTGAGCATCCTCTGTATAATTTTTTTTTTCTGTTTTAGGATTACTTCCTTAGGATAGATTGCCAGAAGTGGAGTTACTGGGTCAGAGGGTATGAACTTATGAACTTTTTTTTTTAAATAAATTTTTTGTTTCTGTCCAGTCATTTGTAAAAGAATTAAAATAATAATGATTATAATTGTTACCTGCTTGAAAACTGTGTCTGAAGGCAAGATTCTGTGATCAGAGAAGTTTGGGAAATACCAGGATAAAAAGCCTTTTAATCTGATTTACCTCAGCATTTCCCAAATTTAACTGAATACTGAAATTTTTTTTTGATACACTTCTTAAAATTTTGTGGAAGTTTTATATAGGATATAGTCTATGAACTACTGATGTAAAGTTGAAATTGTTTTATATGCTTATGTTTTATTGGTCAAAGGAATTAAACTATAAATCTTTATGCTAAAAATTATTAAAAGCGATTAATGTTGTTTACTATGGTTTTTGTGCATGTCTTTATAAAGTCTTACAACTTTTAAAATTGAAATGTTCTATATTGTTTACTAAAAAGCATTTTAATGCCTTGGTGGCATCAATACTTTTTTGCAATCATTAATGATATTTAGAATGTAGACATATAACATGAAAGTAGAACATAATATAGATTGTACAAATCTTGTTTTTTCCACTATTTTCCCCTGCAGAATGTGAAAACCTTTGCATCTTCTGATAGTCTAGCCAAGGTCCAAGAAGTAGCAAGCTGGCTTTTGGAAATGAATCAGGAACTGCTCTCTGTGGGCAGCAAAAGACGACGAACTGGAGGCTCTCTGAGAGGTAACCCTTCCTCAAGCCAGGTAGATGAAGAACAGATGAATCGTGTGGTAGAGGAGGAACAGCAACAGCAACTTAGACAACAAGAGGAGGAGCACACTGCAAGGAATGGTGAAGTTGTTGGAGTAGAACCTAGACCTGGAGGCCAAAATGATTCCCAGCAAGGACAATTGGAAGAAAACAATAATAGATTTATTTCAGTAGATGAGGACTCCTCAGGAAACCAAGAAGAACAAGAGGAAGATGAAGAACATGCTGGTGAACAAGATGAGGAGGATGAGGAGGAGGAGGAGATGGACCAGGAGAGTGATGATTTTGATCAGTCTGATGATAGTAGCAGAGAAGATGAACATACACATAGTAACAGTGTCACAAACTCCAGTAGTATTGTGGACCTGCCCGTTCACCAGCTCTCCTCCCCATTCTATACAAAAACCACAAAAGTGAGTATATTCATTATATTGTTAACTTGAGAAACTTTACATACCTATTTTAAGTAATGAAACTTTCCTCTCAGTCTTTGTATTACTAAAAATTAATCTTAAGATATGTAATAATAAAATGAACTAGTTTTTTGTTTTACAGAAGGTATTGGAAAGTATTAACAAGTAGAAATACTGATAATGGGAGAATCTGAGTACAAATGGAGGGAAAGTAATTGAGCCTATTACTATGAAAAGTTATTAACATCAAATTTTTGTCTAAACCTTGAGTTCCGGGCAGGGATTAGTAGCTTGTGTGGGGTGTAGAGGTTTTGGGTGAAATATGATTTGTGTAAATCAAGTAATGAAGAAGCTTTTTATTTACAAAATGCAGCTGCTGGAGTGGGCTGTCTATTTACAAGTGTCACTCTAAGGCATAAATTACTCAAAAGTTGCCTCAAATTAGTTCTAGTTATTTATCATTTGAGAATTAGAAATAGTGGATATTCATGTAGAATAGACTTACAAGTTAAACTATATTTTGGAAAGGAACATTTTAACTTGAATAATAGCTTACTTGTTTTATAGACATTAAAATAATGTCTGTGGTAGTTCATCCTCTTACTCCTACTTGCTTATTTCTTACATTTTACAGTGATTTTAGGCCATAAACAATATACAAACTGATTTAACTGATTTGACATCATATCATTTAACCTAACTTGACTTGGAATGAAGTGTCTTACACACTTGGATTAATAATAGTTGAATTGCTAAATCATGTTTTACATCTGCTTGTAAAACCTTGACTTTCTAAAATGTGTTTGGCCCTAATTTACCTAGCCTGTCTGCAAGTCAGATTATATTTAGCTAGCATGATCTAAGAAGGACGTGACATCAAGTAGTGATTTTTCATCCATTGTATCATCCCTGTCTCAAGATGTTGAAGCAGTAGCTTTGGATCTCAGCCAGATGGCTCTACCGCTAACAACTATACACTGCTTTGTTAAGGCTCAGACCTTATATAGTGTCATTCCTCCCTTCTGTCCCCCCAGTCTTAATCCCCTTCTTCAAGGTTACTATATCAAAAGGGAGTTTATACAGCTCTTTTTTTCCTGAGGGTTCAGTTAGAGGAATAGGGGTTTAATATTTAAGTTCCAATTGCATTATCTTATTTCAGAAAGAGGTTCAATCAAAACTAAGCCTTGCAGAACAATGCAGAGTTATTGCTGATTTCTGCTACACTTTAAATTAAAAGCAAAAAAAGCTAGTTAGACAAAACTTTATCTTTTTCCAAAAGGAAAAGTCATCCTTATATTCTGTAGGAAACCTTCCAGTTCACAAGTTTGACAGGTACTTCATCTTTTCTTTACCTTCAAGATAAAATCATTAACAGAAATTTTATGTGTGTGATGATTACCTCTTTAAAAACGAAGTATACTGAATTTGTTAGTTTTTTTTCCTAGTGATTCTGAATCAGGAATAACAGTTATTCTTGTACATGCAAGATAACAAGAATGGACTGGGCCCTAACCATAGCAGGGATAGATGTGTGTATGCATTTGTATATATACACATGTACAATATAGATGTGTATATGCATTTATTATATAAGTGTGTATGTATACTTTTTGATATATTGTTGATCATGAGATGATTTGCCTTCATAAGTATGGCATGAAGAATACAAAGCTATTTGATTGCCAGGACAGTGATGCCCTTCTATAAGTACGATTTCAGTCTGAAATTTTTCTAAATGTTTTCCTTTTTGTCCATTCCTAAAACCCTTCTGCCAGAGTATTCCCGGAGCACTTTCAACAGCATTTAGAAAAGTCGCTTAGTACTGCTTTACCTAAAAAGAAAATGTCAATATTCTCCGTCTGTAGATGTTTTAATACAATAAATAGAAGCTCTCACTAGTTCAAGTACTTTATTTTGGAAGAGCTTTAAATTCTTGATCATTATAAAGTTAAGACACTTCTACAGACGTTACCCTAGACCATAGTTTCATTCAAGTCTTAAACTTTGACTTTTGAGAGTAGAGGCATAAGAAATGAAATCCCATTTTTAAATGTTAATATAGGATTAGCTTTCTACAAATTTTACTCAGGATACCTTTCAAGTTTTATTTTTTGACGTTCTCATAAACAAACCCTGTGGACAGCTAGACTGAATTTTATCCATCATCCCTAAATATGCTGCATAAGCAAATATGATATTAATGAGAAAAAAAGATGTTTAATTCTTCCTTGCATTGCTTTATTCTTTGAAAGCATTTTGAAAACTGTCAAAACTCTGAGGACAGTTTTTCCCCCCTTGTCACTAAAGGTTTGTTCTTTTGGGAGCCTTATGGCAAGCAATATATGTTAAAAATTCCATACTGTCTTAATGTTAAAAGTCAAGGGAAGTGATAGTCAAGAATTGCTATTTATTAAGCTCACACTGTTTGAAAGATCCTATGACAGATACATAAACAAAAGTTACAGAGAGGCCAAATGATCCACCCCAGATCACACTAAGTGATGAGAGATTTTAATCCTGATTTGCCTAATTGCAAAAAACCCCTTTCTCTTTCCATGTACTATGCTGCCCCCTATGGTAGAATATGACAAACATCACTAAACAAGATTTCCAATATAGTCATAGAGACTCTGGCGTGTGATGATTTTCTAATACTGTGTCCCATTTGAAGTGATCAGAGCTACCCTATAGAAAGGACAGAGAGCTCAGTTAACTACTTTTCTTTGTGGCACTTAACAAAACACTATTGAAGATTTTACAGCTCAAGGCTAAAGTAATCAGGAAGAAATGACGCTATTAAAAAATCTGATAGAGGTCATACTCTCTCGAATCCATAAAACATGCTTTTAAAGCAGAGGTTGTGTGCTGGCTGTTCCTCTAAATTTGACTAGCCTGTAAATTCTAGAGTCAACTTGGTTCTCCAGATATAAATGTCTGTCTCTTCAGTTTTTACTTCCTTTGTCAACATCCTTATCATATATATTTTTTAAAAATTGTTTTCTGAAGAGATGCCCAGCTCATATTGAAGAATCTTTGACATATTTTATGCAGATATCAACTAATTTTCTACTAACATGAAAAACAAATGAGACAATTATTAGGCCAGATCTGGTATCCTGATCTTTTGATGAAGAGAAGTGTGTTTGAGCACTAATTTCTGATGCTTCCATATCTGTCATAGTGGCTTCCACCTGTTCTCTTCTCATATAACATCCTTACCTCAAATGAGTCTATTTTTTTTCCCATCCTGATTGTTGGATTCTTCCACCTGTTCTCGTCTCACATAACTTCCTTACCTGAAATTAGTCTATTTTTTTCCCATCCTGATTGTTAGATTCCTCTTAGTAATTAAACCGTGTTTATCCATTTGCCTCAAATAAGAAATAAATGTTTATCAAAAAATACATATGTATAAAGGATAGCCGGGTATGGTAGCTCACACTGTGATCCCAGCACTTTGGGAGGCTGAGGTGGGCAGATTGCTTGAGCCTAGGGGTTCAAGACCAGCGTGGGCAAACATGGCAAAACCCTGTCTCTACAAAAAACAAAAATTAGCTGAGTGTGATGGCATGCACCTGTGGTTCCAGCTACTTTGAGGGCTGAGGTGGGAGGATCATTTGGGCCCAGGAGGTTGAGGCTGCAGTGATCTGGGCCATAGAGAGTCCTGTTTCAGAATAAATAAGTAGAGAGGGGGGGAGTTGTGGAGAAGCATCTAGTGTATTGGAGTTTAGAGGCATAAGACCCTTTCTTTCTTGTCTGTAAGTTCTGAACAATAGAGGAATCAGGTAATAGGATCATTAACCAATCAGGGTATCTGGTCCACCGTTCTCCAACCACCTCCTAGGACCAGAGCTGCTGAGAAACTTTGTAGGACAATGTGTCTAACATTGGAAATATAACAGGGCTCTAAGTTACACTCTATTGTAGAGTTCTAGAGAATGATAGCTTCTTCAGAAAGTCCCTGGCCTAGTCTACCTACAAGACAAATAACGTAAGTTCAAATTCTGTTTGGTGTAGACATGTCCAGAGAGCAAAAAATGCTATTTAAGGCAGTCATCTTGAGTAACATCCACTAGTAAACATGGCCCAGTGAATAGCCATGTCCCCTACCTTTGTGAGGGAGGAAAAATGAAACATTGACTCAGCATAGTTTAGCCCAATTTTAAACATGTGGGGAGGATGATGGAAATGGGAGAAATGGGGACAATGGGTGAGATGGGTTTTCCCTTAACATATTAGAGTGATAAGAACTTTTCAGATCTGAGTTTGAATTCTGATTATGCCACTTATATGTAACTGTAAGTATGTAATCTCAGTGAACCTATTACTTTATCTGTAAAATGAAGACTAGAATGCCTACCTCTTAAGGTTTTTGTAAGGATTAAGTGAAATAATTTATGTAAATCAGGTAAATTTATGTAAATGAATAATTTATGTAAATTTATGTAAATCATAGTGTCTGGGACACTCAAGATATTTTACAGATACAGGCCTTATGACATCATTTTATTTGTCTCCTGTGCCTTACCCCAAATCCCACAAAATACACTTCATTCCCCACAGCGGTTGTCAGTCTCTATATGTATGTTTTACGACCTTCAGCATTCAGTCATCATATCACCCTCTAGTGTAAAAAGAAGTAGAGAAATAAATTCTTTTAAAAAGGTACACAGGAGGATTAGAAGAATACTATAATAAGCTAGGCCCATCTTCAATAAAAATAGACATAAATTTTGAAGCCGATGCTACCCACAGATCTCCCTAGCTGATAAAATATGTACCCTTTCCTTTCATTAGAATTTAAGTCAATTTCTGTAGACTTCCTTCTAATCTTTAGCTAAAGCTTCTGTATATTTAAATGCTTTAATGAATCTTCCATATGGATGCCACAATGAATTTTAGCTCATGGTTAATTTCTAATTAATGCTTGTTAATATAGTTTTAAATATATTTGTTAATATTGTGTTAAACCATAATAACTCTAAATGTTGGTGATAAACTGTATCTCATTCACTGCAGGTCATGACAGTTACTATTATTAATTATTTAAGAGATACGGCCTTGCTGTGTTGCCCAGGCTGACCTTGAACCCCTGGGTACAAGAGATCCTCCTGTGTAGTTGGGACGGCAGGCGTGGACCACCGTGCCCAGCTCAAAAAGTATTTTAATTATGGGGTTTCATTGTAGACTAAAGAATAATCTTTACACCAAATGGGCCATTTTAAAATTGTTTTATAGCGCTCCAATGATTTGTTCTTTATACAGATGATAAACCTCACTGAAATATACACAAATACCACAAATAGTTATCTTCAAAATACTTCCAAAGAAAATTGTTTCCCATGTGTATTATTATAATGATCTGATCCATTTTTAATGTTGTTTTTTGTTGGTGGTAGGGAAGACAGTATGAAGAAAAAGGATATAGGAATATATCATGATGAATTTTGTTTTCACTTTGGTAGATAACTCCAAAATGATTTCTCAAGCTCCATTCATTCACCCTAGCCATAGTTTTGCATTTCTAGCTGTCTGTTGGGCATCATCATCTGAGTGGTCCACTGAAAACTGAAACTACTAGTAGTTTCTTTCCCCAAACCAAGTTTTTATTTTCCTGCCCAGATTTTCTTTTCTCTCTCAATCGTCCCGTCTTCTGGTCAGTGGATGGAAAAGTGACTTGACTTCTTATGATCTGAGTCTGGGCCTGCTGAAGAATTTAACAGACTTGATCACTTAGTCTCTCTTTTTCTTACCCGCCAGGCACTTGTAAGATAAAAATTGGAGGGTTAGTGTTTAAAAATGTAAAGAGCATTTTTGCTTGTGCTTCTGTTTGCATCAGGCTATGTATGATGCCATGCCCTTGACGGTGAGTTGGCAGTATGAATAATTGGATGAGTTTTTTAAATGAATTTTTAGCTCTGTATAGATAATAGCCTCAATACAGATATCTGGTGCCCTGTTTCCCACTGATAAAGCCAAACCTAAATGAGGACATTTGAAGTATTCCAATATCTTACCATAGTTTCTACCTGGTTTCATCTCCTTTCCTCTCTACTTGTTTTGAATGATACTCCTTCCCGCCAGCCAGATCCTTCAAATCCAAGTCCAAATCCCCTATCTTTATACCTTCCTAGATTTAGAAAATCTAATTCCTTTGAACCTGTTGTTGCTTCTCTTCGTGGTGCAGTTCATTTGGTATTACCTGGTGACATTTTTGGTAAGCTTTGTCTTAAGTTAACATAAAATTCTTCACTTTTTTGAGCAGTAGAAATTTGATAAATTTGTCTTCAGTCCTAATTCAGGTTGAGAGTTGAAGACTGGCAAACTGTAATGTGAACAGTTGTCATTTCACCTCTTTTTTTTTTTTTTTCTTCTAAGACAAGGTCTTGCTTTGTTGCCCAGGCTGGATGGAGTGCAGTGGCATAATCGCGGCTCACTGCAGCCTCCACCTCCCAGGCTTAAGCAATTCTCCCACCTCAGCCTCCAGAGTAACTGGGACCACCCGTGGAACCACCACGCTTGGCTAATTTTTGAATTATCTGTAGAGACAAGGTCTTACTATGCTGCCCACGTTGGTCTCACACTCCTGAGCTCTAGTGATCTTCCTGCCCAGGCCTCCCAAAGTGTTAGGATTATAGGTGTGAGCCACCATGCCCCAGCCTTATTTCACCTCTTAAGATGTACCTAAGCTAGACCAGAAATTGTAAATGGGCACATCATTAAAATTGAGTTTAAGACTCAGGTATTCAGTATACGTACAGATAGTTACATTGAGACTCCCCTGAGGAGAAGTTAAAAATCCCACCTTAGGAATCATTTTGTAACATGCAGAAATCGATTGAAGGCAATTCATACAGCCATTAAATATCACATTTGAAAGAATATTTAATAATGGGAAATGCTTAAAAATATTTTATTTAAAATATAGGATTCAAAACTCTATACAGTGTGATCTTAATTATGAAGCAAACATAGATTTTTATATATGTGTGTGTATGCATCTACATACATACATATGCAAAGAAAAAGATCAGAAGAAATTGTACCAAATGTTAGGAATTATCTCTGAATGTGGTTGAATAAAATGTTATTTTTTTCTTAAATACATTTTAGAATTTCTCCATTTTGTTATAACAAGCATATATGACTCTTTATTGGAAAAATAACTCTCTGCTGGAAACCAATTATTCTATGTAATCTTTTTTGATGACTTACATGGTGTGTAATGCTCCTAATGGAGGATTGGATAAAAAGATGTTCCTCACAAGAAATGGCATTATATAATGATCTCTGCATGAGAATGCAGCTGAATATAGTGGAAACCTTCCCCTATTCCCAACCCCCCATTTCATAGTGGAAAGGGCACGGAACTCTTCAAGTCCTAGTGTAACTGATTCTTCACATCTTTAGGGCTCAGGTGTTACCCTGGCAATTTTCTAAGATCAGCTTAACACATTACTAGAAGAGTAATAGCATAGTCGTATCTTTTCTTGTTTTGAAGATATTTATTTAATATGTGTTTTCTTTAAAGAGTTCTTTGGCCTTGATAGCACTTTTGGCTCTCTCTAAACGTGAATATTTTTCATATAAAAACCTTTCTCTGAGCAATTTCAGAGTCTGTCTTTGAAAATGGGTGTCCCCAACCCCCAGGCCATGGACCAGTACCAGTCTGTGGCCTGTTAGGAACTGGGCCTCACAGCAGGAGGCGAGTGGTGGGTGAGTGAGCATTACTGACTGTGCTCCACCTCCTGTCAGATCAGCTGTGGCATTAGATTCTAATAGGAGCACGAACCCTATTGTGAACTGCGCTTGCGAGAGATCTAGGTTGTATGCTCCTTCTGAGAATCTAATGCCTGATGATCTGAGGTGGAACAGTTTCATCCCAAACTGTCCCCCCACCTCCCCCGTCCACGGAAAAATTGTCTTTCGTGAAACCTGTCCCTGGTGCCAGAAAGGTTGGTGACTACTGTTTTAAAACACAATTATTATTATTATTTTTTGAGATGGAGTCTGGCTCTGTTGCCCAGGCTGGAGTGCAGTAGTGCAATCTCAGCTCACTGCAACCTCCACCTCCTGGGTTCAGGCGATTATCCTGCCTCAGCCTCCTGAGTAGCTGGGATTACCAGTGTCTGCCGCCACGCCCAGCTAATTTTTGTATTTTTAGTAGAGACAGGGTTTCACTATGTTGGCCAGGCTGGCCTCGAACTCCTGACCTCAAGTGATACACCTGCCTTGGCCTCTCAAAGTGCTGGGATTACAGGCATGAGCCACCGTGCCTGGCCTTAAAACATAATTCCAAAGTGGCCATTGCTTTATGAGGAAATCGTTAGTGCTTTCCCTTCCCTCCCTTCCCGTATTCCCAACCCCCCATTTCATCAAACTAATATATTTAACATGTTAAGAGTTTTTAGTCTTAATTTTAAGTCTCCTAAGATGGACTCCAAACTGGAGTGGACCTTTGAGATCACCAAGGCCAAACCTGTGTCCAGTGGCTTTACCAACAGACTTGAACTTACAAATGAGGCCATTACAAAGGAATACTGCAATGTCAAGTATCTTCATAGTTTTAGACAGTTATTTATGTTAGGGTTCTTTATTTAATGTTGACATCTCTGACTTTGCTTTGGTCCTTGTTCTTCCGCCTAGAGCAGTGACAGCTCTTTTCACAGGAGAAGACTGCTGCCGTATTAATCTGTGATCTTCTCCAGACTGAATGCCTTCAGTGTGTTCTCAGAATGTGTATATATATATATTTATATTTTTTCTCATTAATCTTAACAGTCCTAATAGGTCATTTCTAATCTTTAACCCCATAGTGGACATGAGAAATATGTGAAGAGAGGTTAAGTAATTAATCATGTATCAATCAGCTGGTAAATAGTGGAGTTGGGATTGGAACTCAGATCTTATTCTGGGTCTAGGTTATGGACATATAACAAATGTACTTATGTTAACATTTGGAAATTCAGTTAAACAATATTAGGAATTTTGGGATGAGTGGGCTGTGAAATAACCTATAAAGCTACCGCCCTAACATTTATTTTCATGTCCCCAAATGTTGCCTCAACTAAATCTCTTTGTGGTATATTTATTGTGACTCATTGTATTAAGTTTGTTTTTCTCCGTCTCTCATTTAAGCCCTTTGATTTCTTATTTTATTGCCTAGTAATATTTATTGTATTATCAGGTACCCTGATAACCTAATTATTAGTCAATAAAGAATTAGTGTATAAATTTTTACATAATACTTGTCAGTCATTGACCACATGGATATATATTTTGTGTAGCTGGAGTCAGTGCATATACTTCTTTTATATTCCTGATTCTTTTGGTTATTATGATAATAATAGCCTTATTATTATTTGATAACCTGTTTAAACAGTTGACTTGTTCAGCCTCTCAAAGGGAATTTTCCCCACTCCCCTCTGCTTCACTGAGATCTTGACCCATTTACATGAATTATTTCTACATTCCTTCACCTAGAATTTCATGTGTATCTTTTTTCTTTTATCCCTCCAATCTGGAAAGAAGAAATACACTCGTCCTTTACAAGGAAACCTTGTGTTTGGATTGTTGATCCTTGAGGTTTGCAAAATGTTTTTTGGAGACTTCCTGCATTAGCCAGTCTGTCTTTTTAAATTAACAAGCTTTAATTTTTATAGCAGTTTTAGATTCACAACAAAGTTGAATGAGAGGCCCAGAGAGTTCCCATATGCCCCCTGGTGCACACATGTACAGCTTCCCCTTTACCAGAATAGTACATTTGTTACAGTCGGTGAATCTACATTGTCATATCATTATCCGGAATCCATAGTTTCCACCAAGGTCTCACTCTTGGTGTTGTGCACTCTGTGGGTGTGGACAAATGTGTACTGACACGCATCTACCAATGTAGTACCATAGTGAATGGTTTCACTCCCTTAAAAATCCTGTGTTCTGCCTATTCATCCCTTTCTTCCCCAGTCTCTCATCACCATGATCCTTCCACCGTCTCCATAGTTTAACTTTATCGGAATGTCATATAGTTGCAATTATACAGTATGTAGCCTTTCAGATTGGCTTCTTTTACTGATGTAATATGTATTGACTTTTCCTCCATGTATATTTATAGCTTGATAGCTCATTTTCTTCTAACACTGAATAATATTCCATTGTTTGGATATACCACAGTTTATCCACTTCCCTAGTGAAAGACATCTTGGTTGCTTCCACATATTGGCAATTATGAATATAGCTGCTTGTGAAAATCTGTGTGCAGGATTTTGCATGGACTAAGTTTTTAACTCCTTTGCATAAATGCCAGGGAGTGTGATTCCTGGATTGTGTGTTAACAGTATGTTTAATTTTGTAAGAAACTGCCAAATGGCTTCCAAAGTGGCTATATCATTTTGCATTCCCACCAGCAGTGAATGAGAGTTCCTATGGCTCCATATCTTCAGTGGCATATGGTGTTGTCAGTGTTCTGGATTTCGACCATTCTAATAGGTGTGTATGGTATCTCTTTGTTACAATTTGCAATTCCCTAGTGATACATGATACTGATCATCTTTTCCTGTGCTTACTTCCCATCTGTAAATCTTCTTTGGTGAGGTGTGTGTCCAGATCTTTTGTCCATGTTTTAGTTGGGTTGTTCTCTTATTGTTGTATATTTTGGATAACAATCGTTTATCCCATGTGCATTTTGCAAATATTTTCTTCCAGTCTGTGTCTTATGTTCTTATTTTCCTGACAGTGTCTTTCAGATAGCAGACATTTCTAATTTAGTATAGTCCAGCTTACGAATTCTTTCTTTCATGTATCATGCTGTTAGTATTGTGTTGTTGTATCTCAAATGTCATTTCCAGCTGGGTGCCGTGGCTCACACCTATAATCCCAGCACTTTGGCAGGCTGAGGTGGGAGGATCGCTTGAGCCCAGGAGTTTGAGACCAGCCTGGGCAACATAGTGAGACCTCCTCCTTAAAAAAAAATAAATAAATAAAATAATACACAAAATTAGCCAGGCATGGTGGTTGGTGCATTCCTGTGGTCTTAGCAACCCGAGAGTCTGAGGTTGGAGGTTTGCTTGATCCTGGGACATCAAGGATGCAGTGAGCTGAGATCATACCACTCTACCCCAGCAAAAAGTCTTTTCTATACCCATTTAGGTTTTCTCTAATGTTATCTTCTAAGAGTTTTATAGTTTTGCACCTTACATTTATGTCTGTGATCCATTTTGAGTTAATTTTGTGAAGGGTGTAAGATCATTGTTTCGATTCATTTATTTGCATGTGGATGTTCAGTGGTTCAGCACCATTTGTGGAAAAGACTAACTTTTCTCCCTTGTACTGCCTTTGTTCCATTGTCAAAGATCACTGTACCATATTCTGGTCTCTCTATTCTGTTCCATTCATCTACTTTTAATTCTTTCACCAATACCACACTGTCTTGGTTACTGTAGCTTTATAGTAAGCCTTGAAATTGGATAGTGTCTATCTCCCAGGTTCGTTCCTCTCCTTCAGTATCGTTTTGGCTATTCTGGGTCTTTTGCCTCTCCATATGTTTTAGAATCAGTTTGTCGATATCTGTTACTTGCTGGGATTTTGATTGGTATTGCTTTGAAACTGTAGACCAGATTGGCAAGGACTGACATCTTGACAATATTGAGTCTTCCTGTACAAGAATATGGAATATATCTCCATTTATTTCATTCTTCTTTGATGTTTTCTTATCAGAGTTTTATAATTTTCCTTGCATAGATCTTATACATATTTTATTAGATCATCCCTAAATATTTTATTTCAGGGGGCTGCTAACGTAAATGATACTATGTTTGTCATTTCAGATTTCACTTTTTCATTGCTGGTGTATAGGAAAATAATTGACTTATTATATATTAATCTTATATCTTGCAACCTTGCTATAGTTGCTTTTGTTTGGTCCATTTTTTAAAGGATTTTCTATGTAGAGTGTCATATCATTGGCCAAAAAAGACAGTGTTATTTCCTCTTTCTTAATCTCTTTATCTTTTACTTCTTTTTCTTGTCTTTATGCTTTAACTAGGACTTCCTCTACGATGTTGAAAAGCAGTGGTTAAAGAGGACATTCTTGCCTTGTGTCTGATCTTAGTAGGACAGCTTTGAGTTTCCATCGTTAAGTGTGATGTTAGCTGTAGGCTTTTTGTAGATAGTCTTTATCAGATTGAGAAAGTTCCTCCCTTCTATTCCTAGTTTGCTAAGAGTCCTTCTGTCCTATTTCTTAATGGTTTAGTAGATGACTCTGTGGTACTTTGAAGGTTGTTTGCCATAGGCAGTTTACCTTTCCTTGACATTTGAAGGATTTGTGTTGATGCCAAGTATAGGATTTTCACAGAGTCCTCCTGTAGCTTCTAAAGGTTTAGCTTGGAAATGTTAATTACTTAACATTAGCAGGTGAGTAAAAAAGCTGGGGATAAATTTTATATCTTGCTTGTATTTCAGTTCCCACCTCTCCCCCTGACAAAACCCCAATATATAAACAGTAAATGTAAGTATATATAAATATATTTTTTAAACATGTAACAAATGTAAGTTCCTTTTGAAATTATTATTTCACCAACTTTAAACAGTATTATCGATTTTACAAACATTTGGCCAGTGGTTACAATTTTATGAATCTTATTAATGAGATTCTTTTCTGCTTGTGGGTCTACTTTTACTTTGACTCTTGTCCTAAAATCTCAGTCCTATCTTTGGCCTCTCTTCTGAGAGACGTAATTTTGTGTATTTAATTAATCTCTATTTTCTATAAATTAATATGATAAAAAGAATCAAGTTGGATGGATCACAAGTAGAATACAGAGAAAAGAAAATATGGTTAGAGCATTGAGATTAGGTGTGTTTAAATACTTAGTTTTTAGACACGACCCCATTCTTTTGTTTTTTTCTTTGAAATTTGCCTTACATTCACTACTGTCTAGTTCTTAATTTGGAAATGCTATTTTTTTTTCATTTAGCATTACAATTATTTATGGGAAAAACTTTAAGAACATTTCAGAATTCTTTCACTGGATATTCTAAATATGGATAGTAATTCAAAAGAAAGCACAAAGATGTAAAATCACAGAAGATATAAAATATTTAGGTTTTTGTAGAAGTCATATATTAGTATGTTTAGCATATGTAGAACATTTTATATATATATTTTTTACTATGAAACATATCAAAAGCACACAGTTCCTTAAGAATTTATCTGTTTCTTCACTGAACACTAGAGGGCCATATAGTACCTTATAGATAGAGCTGCTTTCCATGTATTTAAATATACTTAGTATGTGCTTGTCTTTCCTACTTTGTGTTTTAGTATAGTATGTCTTGCTCAGAATTTGGAGTATACACTCAAGAGTAATTATGTGCACTGTCAGATAATATGTGGGATACCTAGGGTTTTTGTTTTTGCTTTTTTTTTTTTTTTAAACAAGCAACTAGCATTTTGCTACTTCGTAACAACAAAAAGTGATGAAAGAGTGAATCTTGGGATAAATGTATGTGCAGACTGACTATGCTTTGGAAATACAAGTGTGCTTTTAGAAAATTTCTCAAGTATCTGAACATATAAGCATAAAAAGAATAGGCCTTTCATTGTTATTTGCTCTGGGACTTCTTGGCATGTATGTGAGAAAAGAATTCTCTCTCCAAAGAAGCTACTTCCCTTGTCTAAATGTCATTTTGTGTTAGCACAGAAAGTAATATTGTGGGGCATAACCACCTAATCATCCTGGAGTAAAGAATATTTGAACAACTGATTTAATCTTCTTCATTTTTTTTTTTTTTTTGGCTGCTTAGAGTAAAGAAATGAGAAATGTAACCTATAGGTACTTAAATAGGTAATGTCAATGTGTGAAGAGAATCATGAACAGCCAGTAAGACTGTTCAGGCTCTTATGAACTACATAAGATATGCCTTCCCCAAAAGGTATTAATATTCAGTTAAAAGAATAAAAATATGAGGCAAGAAGATGGTTTGAGCCCAGGAGTTTGAGGCTGCAGTGACAGTACTACAGTACTTTAGCCTGGGTGACAGAGTGAGACTCTGTCTTTAGAAATATCAAGAAAAGAAAAAGAAAAACATTGTGCTGGCTCCAAAAAACTGACTTTGAGCTACATATGACCCATCGACTGTATACTATTGGATCTTTGCTAGCTTCTAGAGAAGAAGTTCAAGATCTGAGTAGCACCTTGCTTAAATTTTAATTTCTTCCTTAGATATACTTTAGAGAGCACTTTTCATTATTAATTTCTGTATTATGTTTCAGGGGGCGGAAATAAGGACATTTCTCGTTAGCTACTATTTATACAGTCTTTTGGTGTAGGAAGATTAGTATGATGAACTTAGAGGAAACACATTGTTTACACCTAGAGGAGACAATAAAAGAGGGTCATGTGAAAGAGAAGGAACAATAATTCACTTAAAGACTTAAAAGAATCTCATCTTTTAAGTCTCGCCTCCTTTGATTTGCCAATTTTAATACCTTAAATTATTTCTTCAAATTAGTTACTATAATAATGAAGTGACAAAACTTTGATCTTTAGTTCTAAATTTTACTGAGATGTTAGTCCTCTTGAATATTGATGAACTTATTATTATTTTAAAGTCACTGCTATGATAAACAGTATTCTCTAGCTGATAACATTTCTTATGCCTTAGTGCTGTGTTTGCTAGTTTTCTGTATCACTGCCATTTTCTGAAAACCACATTTATTGACAGGTTGACATGAGCTTAGGTAATTGAAGGCTGAGCTTGAATTCTGATCCTTTTGCACAAGTGATGAATTGAGTTATTGTTAGCATAATATAGGTGGTGCATGTTGAACTCTTAAATGGTCAAGAAGGTAAATCAAATAAAAAGATCAGTATTTGGATATTTTGAAAAACACATGGACTCCTTCTTTGAGTGGCAGAGATAATAGATGCTCTTGATGGATTGAAGACATCCAGTATTGTGTCTTTAACATGTGTCTGAAGAAAACACTGACTTACTAGTTAAAACTTGATTCATTTAACAGTATTATTGAGCACTCAAAGAATTGCCATTATTTTTCTAAGATAAACCACAATTTACTAGTAGCTCTGGTAGGGAGGGGTTGGGGAAGGGTGATGTTGGGAGTAGATTACTATGCTAAATGCATATATTCATTGTTAGTTGCATTACATTTTAAAAGGGTTAATGGGAGGGGGCAAGTACAGGGTATGTAGTATTTTATAAAGGGTAAGAGATCACTTTTATCCACCCAGAAGTCACAGATTTGGAAAAAGCAGGTTAGTATGAATATGAATACTAGAGATGTTTCTAGAATATCATACACCTGTATTGTAACTAATTTCCATCAATGATTTATTTCCTAACCTGGAATGATTTTCAAGCAGAAAACCCTCTGGACCATAGGGTCCCGAAAGTTAATTGATATGAATGAAATGGGCTATAAGAGCCAGGGAGCTAAAACGTCTCTAAAAAGAGGGTCTTGATATTGCCATGTTTTTGAATTTTTCAAAATTCGTTGGAATTTCAGATTTTCAGATGATATTTCTTAATCTTTAAAATACATTGGTGTCCAAATTTTACAAAAGCACTTCCGTGGGTTGGTTTGACCCATAGACCACCCGTTTTCCACTATCATGTATGGAAGAAGAATGGACTATTATTGTTGAACTGAACTGAAACTGGAATAAATGCAAAGGAAGATGTTCTGTAGAAATGTTTATCACCCATTACAAAATTACAGTACACTTTGCCTCCAGTGCTGATCCATTAATGGGAGTTGGGTTGTTTAGAGTGGAAGTGCGACATATGCATAGCACTTTAAGTGCTTTAACTGGTGACCTACAGACTTTTCCTTATGAATTTGGTATACTGATTTTAGGTATTAAACTGCCAAATGAATTGACCTCATTTTAAAGAAACGAATATCCAGCTTCCACAAGGAATTTGGGATTTGAAGTGGTCTATATGTAGGAGAAATACATATAATAAAGTGACAAAGTGTACATGAAAATCAGAACCAGGGACCATACTGGAGTAGAATATGAGGGCAAGGTCATGAGAAGAGGTAAGGAATGAGTTATAATGAGTTAGAGAAAGCTGGTAATAGGATATAGGTTGTCCACTCCTAAGTGTATGCACTGGTATTTTTCGAAGTGTTACCTTGGACCAGCTGCATCAGAAGCATCTGGAGTGCTTTTTAAAAACAGATTTCTGGGTTACTCTCCAGAGCTACTTAACTAAACTCCAGGGTCAGGATGTGCGTTTTTAATAAGCTCTCAAATGATTTTCATGTAAACTGAAGTTTGCAAAACACTGGCCTTTAGTTTGGAGTCTCTGCTTCCTTGTGATAAAATTAAGAAGACGATGTACTGAGTCCTCAGGGGAAGAGAAAAGATGTCTCACACACACACACACACACACTTATACACACCCATGCATCTTTCCTAATATTATATAAAAGCAATTTCCCACATAGGGCTTCGGAGTGATTCAGTAGATCACGTCCTCAACAGTATATCTAGAACAAATGCATTAATGCTCGTCAATAGTGGTAGGGTGTGATTTCTAAGGTCAAACTACTGGGGAATTTTCAAATGCTAGCTCTGTCAGTTCATGGCAGTTTGACCTTGCACAAACCATTGACCTTGTAGTTTCGTAGGGACGGTAGTAGTATCTAACACATAGTGTTATGGAGAGGATTCAGTGAGGTAATGTATGCAAAGTACTCAGGATAATGACTGGCATATAGCAAATCCTTAAGCATTTGCTATTATATTTTATAAGGTTAATTATTGTAATGTTACAAGTCTATGCTATAACTAACTTACTAGTTCAGGCTAGGAGGAATGCTATGCAAAATATTTTTAGTTCCAAAGATACTCTTTTGGGTGGGTTGAAACTATTCCATTGACTTTTGCCTACATTATTACGGCTTTTAGCATAGAGTTCAGCTGTTTGATATTGTACATTTTGTTACTACCAACTATGAAGCACTCTTGATCCCTGACAGGTATTTTTTCCCTAATTGGTTGTTAATGCTGAACTTAGAAGGAATTTGTAAAAGAACCCACAAGTAAATTTTGCTAATCCTAGAGCTTTGAGTACTCATATGAAAATGTTCAGAAGACAGGAAAAGGCAAGTTTTATTCTTTAATGATACTTGGGTGTTCTTGAACTGAATAGCTGAAACTGGAATAAATGCAAGGGAAGATGTTCTTTGGCACTTCTGTAGAAATTCTAGAATTACTGCTTGATACTACAGAAAATATCGATGTTTTTCACAGTGAAGAGATGATTATAAACAAATGAAGCAATCACTATGAATGGAACAATAGTTTTGGGTAGGTTAAAATTATCTTTATTTAGGATACATTTTAGAGAACACTTCATAAATTATTGGGATAACTTCTAGCTGTATCTAACATAGGACATTAACTTGATTCCTTATAATAAGTATTGTTGTCAGGGTAGCATCTTGCATATAAACTTTAACCTCTAATTATATGAAATGCAGGAAGAATGATGATTGTTTTCATAGATCAGGTTTAAAAATGATGCTTAAAATTTTTTTGTATCTTTCCCCCTCCCTAGAAAAGGGTCTGTTTTATTCAAATATAGCTTGTCCTTCTGTCAGTTGGTTTTTGCTGATGCAAAAGGTAGTTTCTCTGCTTTAGAAATAGCAGTTGCTTTTAGGAGATGCATTACTTGGTTGGTTTCCATGGCAGTTTTTCGTTATTGAAATCAGATGCAAATCAGGAATGGAAGCATGAAGAAGGTACTGGTGAATTTGAGGAGTAAGTGCCAGCAGTTATTCATTTGCTTAGCTACAGATGTTGGTTCTATTAATTTAAGTCTACATTATAAATTTAATTTTCTAGAATGCATTGTTTGTACTTTACCAGTATGCTGCCATCTGTCTTAGGGTTTAATGAGTGAAAAACTTAAATATACTGAGGTACGTACCTCTGTAGTGTTTATCACGTAAGTTTCAGTTTTGGGGTTTATTCCTCATTATCATTTTACTCTGTTACTTGGTATAGAAAAGAAAATTAAAACTTTAAGACAGAATCATTATTCTCTATCAGATTATCACTAATCTTACATTTTATTTTAATTATTTTTTTGTGCTTCTTTACTCCAGAAAGGAACAGAATAGAGCTGACAAAATGATATCTCATATAGTAGGTATTTAAATCTTTTTCTTTTCATCATGACAGCCTACCATTGAATGTATTTTTAAAACATTTAAATTTGTTGCCAACACTGGAAAATCTTGAGAGTTCACATAAAGGTATTGATTTTTTTCACCTTCTTTTGAAAATATAGAACAAATGGCCTTGCTGGGCCAATGTACTTATATGATGACATCAATTGTACCCTCTAAAAGGGCTTTTCAGGTCTTAAACCTAATTGGTTTTTCTCTTTTAATTGTACTTGCCTTATCCCCTTGTCATCTGAGTTCGCTTGGAATATAGACAAAAGCACAATTTTAGGAAATCCAAAAGTGAGTTTGATTTTTCCTTTCTTGGTCATATATCGAATGACTTTGGATGTAAATTCAAGCCAAAGTAATATGAAACTTTTTAAAAAGTTTTATTATGAAAATAGAAACTTGCTAAGGCCTCATTTCCATTGAGTATCAAGGTGGGAAATTGTCACCCAAAATTTTGCCATCCTCAAGATGATCACTTACGTTTTCATTTTGAATCACCCATTATCCTTTCCATTCCTGTTACATTGTAAAATTAACGCTCCACTACGATGACTATAAACCAACTTAGAACTCCTTGTTTTATAAGATGTTTGGGTTATCCATTGTCACCTGACCAGTCGCCATCAAAGCTTTGTGGATATAGCAAATGAGAATTATTTTATTATTTCTCATTGTTCTTATAGGTTTGTAATTTGGGGAGTGCTGATCTGGCCATTGTTAACTCTGGGTGGCAGTCAGATCATGGCTGGAAGTGCAAAAGCAGGGGTCTAGAACAGCTGAGGGCTGACCCAGAAACTCTTTTTCCGTATAGTCTCAGAACATCTCCATGTAATACAGTCTTTTTACCTGGGCTAGTTTGGGCTTCTTCAGAGCATGGTGGCCTGAAGGTACTACTTAGTTACCACATCAGGACTACCAAGTGAGTGTTCCAGCAAGCTGGAAGCTGAATCTCCTTTTTATGACTTAGCCTGGGAAGTCACATGATACCATTTTTACTATCTCTGACGGTCCAAACAGTCACAAAAGTCTGGCCTGTTGTTAAGGCAAGAGGACATGGCCTCTACCTCTTTGTGAAAGGAGTGTCAGAATCACATTACAAGAAGAGCATGCAAGATGGGGGACAGTGTTGTGACTATCTTTGAGAATACAATTTGCTATAGGAGGTCATAATATCTTCGATGTTATTCCTGTTTCTTTTTTTAAATTTGGACTTCATAAAAACTAGGCACATTAAAACATTCCATATATAATATGTAAATGTCTTATACAATACTTTATTTCAGTTATCTAGAACTCATTTATATCTGACAAACTTACATATCTGAAACACTAACAAAGAAGTGTCTCCGAACAACTAATTTAGGAAGTAACACAACTAAGTTAGGATGTAACATTCTGTGGAATTGGATAGATGATCTGTTACAAAGCACAAGTTTAGGAATTAGACATACCAGGGTTAAAATCTCAACTCCATTACCTGGCAACTGTGTTACCTTGGGCAAATTTGTAAACCTTTCTGAGCCTTAGTTTTGTCTGTAACAAGTAGACAAGGATAATGATACCTCAAAGTTTCCTCCTGGTGATTAAGTGATACAAAGCATGATCTACTAGAAACTCTTGTCAGTGTTTAATCCCTTCCCCTCATCATTGTTCCAGTCTGAAACAATGTGTATGTATTTCTAAGCCCTACAGCTGCAGAATTCCTTTATATCTCTTATTGATCTCTGATAGTCTCCTTAGACTTATTTATCTTTCTATCCCAAGATCTTTCTATTACAGGCATACTATAGAATAGTAGGAATTGAGTTTTGTTTCTTCGTTTTTAATTTTTCTTGATAACCAGTTAGTGTTTCATTTATTGTAAAGAATGAAAACTTAGGCTCTCAGCTTAATTTAAACCTCAGCTACAAAAAATAACATTGATGTTTTTCAGAAAAATTACTTTGTTGAATATGTAATATTGACAGCATAAAAGGCCAGTGGTATCAACTGTCAGCCCGTCCAAGAATTAAGTTCTAAACATGTATTTTCTATTGCTTAATCTTACTTTTCTGTACTTTAATCCCATACTTAAATTCTGTGCTGAAGTACTTTCAGTTAATATTAATAAATCCCACATACTTTCATAGCACATTACTGAAAATTATATAAATGAAGTATGGTACTATGTTTATCTTATTCAAAATATATTGATTTTTATTTATAATTGCATCAGAAACTCAGCAGTGTAGGAAATAATCATTTCCCCCTCCTTACTGTTTTACCTGTTTAAAACGCCAGCACTCCTTCAGATTTTTTACATTTCTGTAAGTGTAGCTTTTTATTTTTCGTAAGATAAATTTTTATAATTTGTTGAACTGTCAGTTTGGTTGAGCCATCTGCATTATAGCTTAATTTTTTAAAGCTGTATAGCAAAACAATACACTCTTACTGTATTTTAGAAGAATTATTAGTATTATTTACTTAGTCCTAATTATTAGTGTAATTAGTATTATAACTCCCTGGCCTGCAATACTCTTCAGAATTTTTATTAAGAGAAAGAAATTACTGGTAAGTAATGTTTAATTTATTTTAACTGAAAGGCTGATGAACTGTTTATGTTTAAACTGTTTATGTTTGAACTGTTTATGTTTATGGACTTAAGTACTGATATTAAAGAAGTTACTGTCTTTCTTACACTTAAATTTTATTTTGAGAATTATGGAAAATTAGGTTGCTTTAAATCATTTACTCTGTCATTACATGAGGCTTTTTGCATGACTGAAATACCTGTAATTACTGTGTCATTTTTGTCATAGTTGACTTAAAGGTGTAACTATAATAATCACGAACTAAATTCTTGGTGAGCAGCTGTGTAAGGCCATTTTAACAGCTGGGGTAACCCAGCTCAGCCTGTAAGAGTTAAGCTTAATCATGAGACAGGTTATGTTAAGTCATTGAAGACTTCATACTGGGCATTTCTGAAATACTTACAAAATTCAGTAAGATAGTTGGATTTTTGTTTCATCTTAAGTACTTTTTAAAATGCTTAATGAAAGGATGAGGAAAAGTATTTTAACAACTAAAGTTCTTAGGCACAAATATAAATAAAATCCAAAGTTTACTCCTTAAAAAAAAAAGTCAAATATACTCTGTATGGTAGTGTTTAGACTACTATAGTCAGTAGGAGAGGAAAAAAATATATAAACACACACATATTATTATAGTATAATATGGAATCAGAAAAATCCTGAGGTTATTTTTCTTGAATTTCATCTTTTAAAAATTTATGTAAAAATCATTATGCCTGTACCTTTTTTCCAATAAAAATGTTTTCGTATTACTGTACAAAAACATTTATAGCACAGGCATACATGCCTTTTGTAAAAGAAGTCAGACACAAAAGAAGAAGCAATGCGTTTTATTTAGATATATTTTATAAACTGGCTATATTGTTCACTAAACTATAATAAAAGAAAGCTCACCAAATTGAACCTTCTTACAAGAAGGCCATGTGCGTAATATTATTAGAGCTGTAATATACTTATTTTGTGTGTGTGTAAATTTAAGGGGTACTGCAGGATTTTTTACAAGGCTATATTACATAGTGGTGAAATTTGGGCCTTTAGTGTACCCGTCACCCAAATAGTAAAATTATACCCATTAAGTGATTTCTCATCTCTCAACATCCTCCCTGCGTGTCACCCTTCTGAGTCTCTTAATATCTATTATTACACACTCCATGTTCATGTGTACACTTTACTTAGCTTTCACTTGTAAGTGAAACGTGGTATTTGACTTTTTGTTTCTGTGTTGTTTCACTTAAAAATCATCTCCAGTTCCATCCATATTGCTGCAAAAGACATTTCATTCTTTTTTATAGCTGAATGGTATTTCATTTGTGTGTGTGTGTACACACATATATATGTGGGTTAGTTATCATAGTTGACTTAAAGGTATAACTATAATAATCACACACTACATTCTTGGGCATCTTTAAAATAATGATTTCATTTCTTTTGGGTAGATGCCCAGTAGTGGGATTGCTGGATCAAATGATAGTTCTATTTTTAGTTCTTTGAGAAATCTCCATACTGTTTTCCATGGAGATTGTACTAGTTTGCATTCCCACCAACACCGTATAGCATTTTTTTCCTCTACATCCTCGCCAACATCTATTATTTTTTGTCTTTTTAATAATAGCCATTCTGAATGGTGTAAAATGAGATCTATTGTGGCTTTACTTTGCATTTCTTTGATAATTAATGATGTTGAGCATTTTTTCATGCTTATTGGCATGAGAAAATATGTATGTCTTCTTTTGAGAAGTATTTATTCATGTTCTTTGCCCACTTTTTAATGAAGTTATTTGGTTTTTGTTGTTGAGTTGCCTGTAAATTCTGGATATCAGCCCCCTGTTGGAAGCATAGTTTGCAAATATTTTCTCCCATTCTGTAGGGTTGTCTTTTCACTGTTGATTTAGAGATGTAATATACTCTTAAACCTGCAAGGGACTTAATCTCAATCATCTGAGGAGAAGTCAGACCATCTCTTTCTATTAATATTTAGCCTCCTTTTTGTAGAAACCTGAAGTATAAACTCCAGGTAATTGTACTGCAAGACATTAAATAGTTAAGGTTCTTGAATCTTGGAGTTTCTGGTGTACCGTGGGATAGTTTTGTCATCTGTCAACTTATAATTTATTAGCACTTGTTTTGGTTGGTTTTCTGTATTTCACTTTTTAATTTATAATGTATTTTCAGCCAAATTTTTTGAAATAACTGGAATATAAAACAGCTTAGGTGTCTAACATTGAGATGTTGATTCCATATATCAGAGCAGTTACAATACCTTATATAATCTAGTATTCTAGCATTTTTATTTTGAAAATGCTACATATCTGTGTATATAGGCATGTACATGCAATGCTTTTATTTTGCAAATGTCCAATTATCAGGTCACATTTTTATAACACTTGTGTATGTTGTATGTGCTGCTTCAGAACCCAAGCATATTTCTCTTAGTTAGGGGCTGTCCTTGTTGCCCAAATAAAGAAAATTAGCAGGGAAGTGCAGTGTGCGACCCATTGAATGTTTACATACATATAATGTCTCAAATACATTGTAATTGGAAGTTGTAATCTGAGTGAGCACTTTGAGCATGTAAATAAATATCTTTTAGAACATGTTTAGTAATCATTTTAAATGTGATTTTCATCTTAAAAAATTTTTATTTATTTGACATACCTTTTGTGAATACTAAAACTTTAAAAAAAAAAAAAAAAAAAAAAAAAAAACTAAAACTTTAAAAGGTATACCAACCAGGCATGGTGGCTCACGCCTGTAATCCCAGCACTTTGGGAGTCCAGGGCAGGTGGATCACAAGGTCAGGAGTTCGAGACCAGCCTGGCCAACATAGTAAAACTCTGTCTCTACTAAAAATACAAAAATTAGCTGGGCGTGGTGGCAGGCACCTGTAATCCTGCTACTCAGGAGGCTGAGGCAGGAGAATTGCTTGAACCTGGGAGGCGGAGGTTGCAGTGAGCCGAGATTGCAACACTGCACTCCAGCCTGGGCAACAGAGCAAGACTCAGTCTCAAAAAAAAAAAAAAAAAAAGTATGCCATATTTTTTTCTTTGATGCCCTATCTAATTGTATTTATGGTTCTGCATTTAAAGTAATATGTTGCTTGCTGGATTTTTTTTTTTTTTTACAGTTATTGCTTATACAAGCTTGATAGTTAATTTATCATTAAGCAGAGGGTTTAATTTCTTGATTTCTGATTGTTTTCCTCCGTGTTTAAATTGCTCCATCTTCAACCATGAATTGCTTTCATTCATGAATTGCTTGGTAGGGAAATACTTTAACACTCTGATATCTATGATGTTAGGAAGATTAAAAACTGATTGTTAGAGAAAATAATCTGCCTTACTCTGTATCTGTGAATAAATGAGTATACTTGATAATACCATATTATCTGATCAGAAGGATTTTGATTCTGATTTATTGCACTTTAGTAATGGCATACTTTTTAGCACGTGGGACTTTCTGTTTCTACAACAGAGAAAGTCACTTGTTGCCTGAATTCACAGAAGCAGTGAATAATACTGAATTCAAATAACATATGTTGATATTCTTCCTGTGGAAGTTTTTGAGGTAAGACTGAAAACTCTTGGTATAAAGTCAATTTGAATTTGCAGGGAGATTTACATCTTCTGAGTGATTTGTTTTAGCTGATTCAGGAATAATATATGAAAAATGGAAAATCTTTGTGCTGCTCATATGCTGTAGCTTTGGTCAGGAGCAGTTAAATTTCTAGCCTTTTGTATAATACTGAATGAAAGAAAAGATGGAACTCCAGAGTAAATTGCTGTGATGGTATTTTTCTTGTTGTTACAAGAGAATTGGAGTGCTTGGAGTTGTAATGCATTTTACAGATACCGTATTGGTGATATTTTGTTACATGTAACATTTATATATAATTGTTTTTGCAGATGCAAATTTTTAGAAGAAAGAAAATCAGGAAGTGATAAGTGGGCAAAATAAGTTACCTTATATAAAGACCTTTTCTTTACTACAAGTTCCCTAATATTTAGCCTTTCTTGGATGATCAGTGATATCTGGAATCTTAAAATGCTAAGACACTATGGCTAAGATACTACAGCTTCATTTTTTGGCAAAAATTTTGACAGAATAGAAGTCTTTCTGAAACTTACAGATAATATGTTTTAAAATATTCTTTTCCAAAGTTATTGTAGATGGATTTTAGAATCTCTGCTTTATTTGCTGGTGATTTTAAAATTGGAAATGTTATCTACAAAGCTCTGCGTGATTTTTGATTCCATTAATAGTAGTAGTGATCATAATGGCAGTTTAATTAACACTATCGAACACTTACTAGATGTGAAGCATTTTTCTGTATACTTATATCAACTAATTTTTAATCCTCACAACAGTCCTATGAGGTAGGTACTGCCTAGGTGAAATTGAGACACAAAGGAATTAAATTAAGGTCATACCTGGTAAAGCCGGGATTTGGACTAAGTCAGTTTGTTTCTGGAGTCCATGCTCCTACCTACCATATTGTACTGCCTTATTATTTGTGGCATCATCTTTAAAAGAGCTTGTCTGTTTTTAAGAGTCTCAATTTGGGTAGTATTAAAGAGTATCTTAAATGTTTTTAAGAGTAGAATTGAGACTCAGACTTTATCTTTTCTTGAACACATGGAATTAGCTGCATTTTGAAGTATTAACAGTTGGTGTTCTTATATACCTTGTCTGTGATTTCCCTCATTTATTAGGGTTTTTGTCTATATTTGAAGGTTTGATATTTTGAGTGTTTCGTGTTGATTGGGAATATCGCTTTAGAAGTACTGTTACTTGAATCCTCCAAAAAAATGGAACTTGTAGTATATGTATTTGGAAATTAGTACTCACTTTGCCCAATCACTGATAATGTCTTCTTTTTCCAAAAATATATCATGACAAACACATGATTCTGTTACAGTGTTTGGTTTGCCACAGTTGCAATGCCCTGTATTATCCAGTTGAGGGCAGCTATTTACTGAGTTAAAAAAAAAAAAAAAAAAGTTAAATTAGGATATCACCCCTTTGAGCTTACCAAAACTCGGTATCCACTAAAAAACTCAACATTCGAGGTACAAACAGCCTTAATTATGTTCACTTATGTTTTGTTTCTGTTGTCATTGTAAATTATTTCATGAAAATGGAAAGCCTAGTTTTAGTTCTTAATAACTTTTGGTCTCTTAGAAACTAGAAACTGTTGATTTTAGTTTTAATTTTCCCACTTTTTAAAATTTTTAATTCTAAATCTTTCCCCCCACCTCCAGGATCAGACTCATTGAGATTGGGATTTTTCTTATCTTTAAAATGTCTGCATGTAAATACATGTGACTTTAGAGTTCCTTGAGGGCTTTTAAATGTAAAAGTGAAAAATTATAATATTCAATAAATTATCTTTATTAACCAGTGGAATAACCACTGATTGTTAACTAGATCTTTGATTCATTTTTCCAAATGCCATGAAGGTGTTAAACTCGTAGAATATATCACCCTCTTCTAGTTTTTCTGCACTGGAGTATCACACAGTTAAAATTGTATCTTCTGTGTAGTTCAGGAAAAGAAATTCAGAGGGGTTAATTATCCAATTGATTTCAAAGATATCGCTGAGACAGAATTGTTTTGAAAATAATCTCAGACTACAGAAAAGTGTTGTAATATTAACAAAATAGGTAGTGTTAGTAACTGAGATAAGGATATTCCATGGGAACTACTTTAGCAAAAGGGATTGTCTAATGAGAGAAGGACAAAATATGACATATGTTTCACAAACAAAATGATTAGTCTTGTGTTGGAAAATAAA
Source organism: Macaca fascicularis (assembly GCF_037993035.2). Classification (NCBI taxonomy): domain Eukaryota; kingdom Metazoa; phylum Chordata; class Mammalia; order Primates; family Cercopithecidae; genus Macaca; species Macaca fascicularis. Next base: position 157,303,671 of record NC_088379.1, on the reverse strand, counting down.
GTGAGCATCTAAGGAGATGCTAAGAGTAGCATGAACCTAGTAATCATTCTGCAGGGTAGTAAGTTGTCTCGTAGGACTGTAGACATGGTATCTTGGGTATCATTGTCACTTTTTTTCTACTACCAATTTATAGGTTTCCAGCACTCTCATACTATCTCTTCTCTCTCCTAACCTTAGATCTCTCGAAGTTTTTTTGGTGATGATTGTTCCATTTTCAGTCATTTACTTTTTTGTTTAAAAACATTTAAAATTTATGGTTAAATATCCATAACATAAAATTTAATATTTTAACCATGTTTAAGTATACAATTCAGTGGCATTAAATATATTTACATTGTTATACAACCATTACCACTATCCATCTTCAGAATATTTTCATTTTCTCCTACTGAAACTCCGTGCCAACTAAACACTAACTCTTATTTCCCCCCTTCCTGCCTCAGACAACCACCATTCTATTTTCTATCTATATGAATTTAAGTATTCCAAGTACCTTATATAAGTGGATCATACACTATTCTTTTTTGACTGACTTATTTTACTTAGTATAATAACTTCACCTCTATAGAGGTGAGTATAATAACTCACCTCTATTCTTAACCCTTTAACAGAATATATAGCCTACCCATTCCTCATGCTATCCTTACGAGGCATAATTATAACAAGCTTAACCTGCCTACGACAAACAGACCTAAAAATCACTCATTGCATACTCCTCCGTAAGCCACATAGCCCTAGTAATTATAGCTTCCCTCATTCAAACCTCCTGAAGCTTCAGTGGCGCAATCATCCTTATAATCGCCCATGGACTCACTTCTTCCATACTATTTTGCCTAGCAAACTCAAATTACGAACGGACTCATAGTCGCATCGTAATACTTTCCCAAGGGCTCCAGACTCTACTTCCATTAATAGCCTTCTGGTGATCTGCAGCAAATCTTACCAATCTTGCCTTACCCCCTACTATTAACCTAATAGGTTCATGCATGTTGTAACATATGTCAGAATTTCCTTCTTTTTCAGAGCTGAATAATGTTCCCTTGTTTGTATATGTCACATTTTGTTTATTCATTCATCAATTGAGCCTTGAGTTGCTTCTACCTTTTGGCTATTGTTAATAATGCTGCTATAAGCATGTGTATACAGGTATCTGTTCAAGTCTCTGCTTTTAATTATTTAGGGTATATACTCAGAAATGGAAATGCTGCATCATGTGCTGATTTTATGTTTAATTTGTTGAGGAACTGGCACACTATTTTCCACAGCAGTTACATTCATTTCACATTGCCACGAAGGATGCACAAGGGTTCTGATATCCCCACATCCTAGCCCGTGCTTGTTGTTTACTGTTTTGTTTTGTTTTAAAACCATCCTAATGGATGTGAAGTGGTAACACATTGTGGCTTTGATTTACATTTCCCTAATTAGTGATGTTGAGCATGTTTTCATGTGCCTGTGGCCCATTTACATATCTTTGGAGAAATCTGTTTTTGTGTAGCATTGATGCCAATGATTTTGCATTTTTAACTACATTTTAAATTGTGGTATAAGAGAAAGGTCTACTAGTAGGAATGGGACTATTTCGTGTATATGGATTGCCTTCCCAGCAGCCTGCTTTAATATTTAGCGATGCCAATCTTTCCAAAGTCAAAAAGAAATCACCCATTTCTAACTTTCTCCTTTCAAATCCTCTCTTGTCTCCGTCAAAATTCCTGCTGTAAAACTCCGTAAAAGCTTGGAAGTTAAAAGTTGGAAGGAGAGTTAACTGGAGCTGACTGGCTGTTGGAAGAAGAAATATAGAATGGAAAGAGAGAATAGTTGATTGAGCACTGTGAACAGTTAGTTCACAATTATTATCTACTATCTATTAGAAATATGGATTATAGTATAAAGATTAATTAATACTTGCACAAGTGGTTAATTTAGGGAAATATTTGAGATAATGCTGGAAAGTTTAGTTTGGCGCCACTTCAAGGAGAGTCTTCATCTCCAGACTTTATCTTAGGCCTTGGAGAACCATTGAAGGTTCCTGAGGAGTAAATGGCACACTGCATCCCCTCTCTGTGTTTTAGGAAGATTTATCTGACCATACTATGAAGGAGAAACTAGGCACTAGGGATTTGCAATGGACTGGCTAGTTACTCTCCATTTTACTATAATTACTTCCCATCATAGATTACTTTATAAATAAATACACTTTTTACATATCTTTAATCAATTGGGTGACTGTTACACTTTCAAGTATAATTAATAAGTTTTTCAGAATTAAAGAGATTGACAATTGAAAACTCTAGTACAAAGATTAATCTGAAGTGTATTAACAGCCATTAGAGAACCAGAGTGTACAGTATTTAATGTCTAGTGAGTATGAGATAAAGAATGGTGTGTATGGAAAAGGGAAAGAGAGCACACACTTGAAAATAATGCTTATTATAATATATCTAAGGTAGAACAAACATGTATGTGTGGGTTTTTTTTAACCATACGTAAACACCATCCTTAAATTTGAAACACAATTCAAAACATTCCTAAAATATTAATGCTGACATTTGGATAAGGAAGACTTAATAGATACTCAGGATACAATGTTTGTTTTTTTTTTATTTTTTTAAGTAAAAATTTACTTTCACTTTCTAGGAAACACTATTAGGTTAGTTAGTTGGAGAAATATTAAAAGGGACCTTACAGCATAGCCCTGCTTTGGTTGTGTTCACATTACTGACTTTGTATGAGAGGTTCACCAGCTGTTTGACTGGCAGGAGCAGGAGCTTTCACTTCAGTAGTTTATAATTCCTGGCTATTCTAGGATAGTTTGCACTTCACCAAGCCTCAGACAGGTCAGGACATTTGGTAGGAGAAGGTTGAAAGACAAAAGCAGCAGGCCTTGGGTTCTCAGCCTTTTTAAAAACTATTAATAAATATATATTTTTTAAATTTAGTGGTTAGAGCTTTACTTAGTAATGTGCCTGTATTACATGTAGAGAGTATTCGTCAACCAAGAGGAGTTTTAAAATGTCAAAACCGGGAAAAGCTACTCTAAACCATGGCTTGGTTCCTGTTGATCTTAAAAGTGCAAAAGAGCCTCTACCACATCAAACTGTGATGAAGATATTTAGCATTAGCATCATTGCCCAAGGCCTCCCTTTTTGTCGAAGACGGGTAAGTCTCACACATTTGAAAAATATGAATGTTTATTTAAATGAAGTACTTTGGCTGGCCTCTTTCAGTGAAGAGATGCCTCAAATTTCAATTGATATTTAAAATTAAAACTGTCAATGCATTATGTAGCCAGTAAACACTTATATAAGTGATAGTTTTATAATATGATATAGATCCTAGAAGATAGGGTTACCCAGTTCACCTTTTTGTCTCATTTATTTTTCATGAAATTAGAATCATGCAGATTTATCTAAAATTAGTAAATGTAAAAGGTATATTTTGAAATACGTTGACAAATATTAACACTATAAATTTGTAGTTTTTATTTTTGCATGAAAGGCAAAAAGTTGATGGTATTCTCCTTATACATGGGAAATATAGCTGAAATTTCATTCGTTAAAAGGTATTCCAAATCCTTAGGCTTCTTTGGCCTCTTAAGCTGTATTTTTTTTAATTGCTATTCCTTACATTTGAACTTAATAGGAACACTACTTTTTGCTGTTATATAAAATAAAAATAGCATGCTATTGTGTGGCAGTCACGATATGGTTTATATATAGACAATCCTGAACTCACAAACATTTTGTAGAACTTGTATGGTCTATTGGATGTTTCTCAGGATTACGTACTCCTCTCCCCCGTACAACAAGTTTTAACCCTATTAACATGAGCAATTTTTTGTATTTCCTGAGTTAATTGAAATTGCCAGTTTCATATTATTTATTAGAGTAATATATTTTTAGATCTAACATACGTTTATTAGCCTGAAACAAACAAACAAACCACTGCTTGGGATTAAATGACTGTATTTGTGTATATCAACACTGTTAGGGTTCTATCTTTTTGTGCATTCCTTAAAGTTTTATTTTGTTTTTAATCGATACATAATTGTATTGTACTTTTTCTTTTAGCTAAAGGGAAATATTCTATTAAATAGAATAATCCATAACACTGGAAGAATATTTTTCCTCCTTAATAAAGAGAATCTTCTATTTGCTGGAACTTAACCTTCATAAAAACACATTTTCTAATTAGCTTAGTTCTTTTTGAGTAGTTTCCACTTCTACTCCAAACAAGTGGCAGCCATGTTGGAAAACTTTTGCATGAGGTTAAAATGTAATACAATTTAAACATCGAAAACAGAATACAAATATCCCCAGCACCCTCTTGTTTCTTTTGTACTTTACTGTTTTAAGAAAGTGTTTCTTTTATTTTGTCTGCTTTCACCTTATCATTTTAATGGCTTCTTCTGAATGAGGTCACTGCTCTGATTTGAGCATTTTACAGAGGCCTCTAATAGCTTTAAAGTCACTAATAGACTAATTTATTATCTTATAGCTCTGTAAAACAAAATACCAATAAAATAAATTTAAAAATTGAGAAAAAGAAGTGTAGGGCTTTTTAAAATTAAAGGGTTAAGATGTTAATCAAGGTAATTTTCTTTTTATGGAATATTTTTAATAAACTTAAATACATATGGGAGATTACCTCATTATGTTACAGTATATATTTCCTATCTTTGTCTTCTAACATAGACATTAAGTTTAAAAGGCATAGGAGAAGATTCTGTAAGATAAATTAATAGAGAACTGTAAGGCTTCCCTGAGGGCTTTCTGGGGTCACTATTTAATTTGACTTTTCTAGGTTACTGTGTTATGTTAAATTATAGTTACAGCCTTGCAGTTATAATTGCAGAATAAAACTAAATATTAAAAATGAAATTCGTACTAAAAAATTTTTAGAAGATATTTAAAAAACAAAATGAACACATTGAAGTTTAGCCTGCCTGCCAATAATTTACTATTGCATAACTCATTGACTCTGACTACTAGAAATATTAGAGGGATTGCGAAATTATATCCTTTCTTTCCTTTTTGCAAATGGTTAGTTGATTTACATTTTCTTTGTTACTTTCACATTTTTCTTTATTAGAAATTTTAAAGATATTTTTAATATGTTATAATTAATAATATTTTGTAACTGACATATTGTATGACTTTTACGTTGGGTAGTTTTACTTTCTTTCAAGCAGATTGCTATACACATTGACAGCAAAGCACACAAAGCAAACACTCTTCTGTATTTTGCAGACCACTTTTTTTCAAGTCGTGAGCTGAATGTAATCTGTAGTTACTGCTTGTGAGACTATATGCAGTCTTGATCTATTAGGATTTGAAAGCATGGTATTCTCCTTCCAGTCATCATAGATACTGAATCAAGTTAATGTTTGCACAGTTAATATTTTGCACAAAATAAAAAAAAGTTTGAAAATAGTGGAAAAAGTTTTAAGATAGTAATAACTATAACTTCAATTTATATCTCTTCAAATATTTTCAGGAAATTAATTTACCTTACTATTAAGTGTAATATTAGTACTGGTAGTTAATGTATTATATAAATTATTCTAGTTGCTCATTTGAGATAATTTATAAGCATTGGATTTAATACTAACAACAGTAAATAAATAGCAACCTAGCTATTAATCGTTTACCTTCAAATGAAAATATTTTTAGGCCAGGCATGGTGGGTCACGCCTGTAATCCCAACACTTTGGGAGGCCAAGGTTGGAGGATTTCTTGAACCCAGGAGTTCGAGGTTGCAGTGAGCTGTGATGGCGCCACTGCACTCCAGCTTGGGTGACAGAGACCTTGCCTCTGAATAAAAGCTAAAATTAGCAGAGAGAAAGAAAAAATGTTTTTAGTCTTAAAACTCATAATTTGTTCATGTTTTCTCAGATTTTCCTGGTCATAAGTATCAATTCAATACTTACTAAAAATAAGTTCTGCGGGTATTTCTTAGTATCAGAAAAATTTGGGAATATAATTTTTAACTAAAAAAAGGCTTGGTTGTCTTTTAAGGGAAGAGAAGTTTTACAGGAAAAAAAATAATTTAACCTATAAATTAACTAGGTAAAGATATTTAAAATAACTAGTTATTTTATAGGTTATAGAAAAATAACTTTTTTATTTGAAATTAGAATTCCTAATTATAGTAATGTTATATTTCTTAAATCCTAAGATGCATTATTTTTTCACATTGTAAGCATATATGAAATAAGGATACATCTTGATGGCACTAGATAGCTTACCTAGCAACATTTTTTTCTTTCTAGTAATAAGAGAAATTATATTAAGATGTATCTTAGTCTAATAATTGCATGGTTTTTTGTTTTGCTTTTTGCAAGACAGTGTCTCACTCTGTCTCCCAGGCTGGAGTGTAGTGGCACCATCTCGGCTCACTGCAGCCTTCACCTCCTGGGCGTAAGAGATCCTCCCACCTCAGCCTCCCAAGCAGCTGGGACTACAGGCACACGCCACTGCACCTGGCTAATTTTTGTATTTTTGTAGAGATGGGGTTTCACCATGTTGCCTAGGCTGGTCTTGAACTCCTGGACTCAAACGTTTTATCTGCTCGCCTCAGCCTCCCAAGTGCTGGGACTACAGGCATGAGCCACCATGCCCGGCATAATGATTGTATGTTGAAAGAAAATAGACTTTTAATGTGTAAATTTCATCTCTTGACTCATTTTTTTTTTGTTTGTTTGGAGCACTTTCAAGCATTTAGAATACTCTCTTAAAATTATTCTTCAGTGTTACTATTTTAGTAGATATTTCCAAATGACATGCAATTGTTGGTTTACTTGGGACTTAAATATATCAGGTTTGACTGTGCTGGTTTACAGACAAATACTGTATTTAGAGGGCCTCATATATTCTTGAGTTTGTGTAGCATAGGCAGCAGCAACACAAGAGAGAATGGGCTAGAGCTTTGGTGGAAAGGGTGGTGCGCACATAAAGGACAAGGATTTATGCATCTGAGACCCAGGAACTCAGGAAGTAGTGAGATAAACAACTGATGTTTCCAGTAGTTGAAAACAATTTCATAGTGATTATATTCTATATCAAATTATATTCCAAATACCATACTTAAAATTATTTTTCTTTAAAATAAAAATAGAAATAAAAGTAGAATATTTGTGTGTCATTTGAAAAAGTATTACAGTCACGTCTTTTGTATCGTCATCTTAAATCAGGAGTCCATATGCTTTTTCTGCAAAGGGCCAGTAAATGTTTTAGGCTTTGTGGACTGTGTAGTTGGCCTCTGTTGCACTCAGCTCTCTCTGCCTTTCTATCATGAAAGCAGCCACAGACAGTACTTAAACAAATATGCAGGACTGTGTTTTAATAAAATGTTATTTATAAAAACAGTGAAAAACAGGTTTTTACTGTTACAACAGTATTGTAGTAAACTAATTTTCTTTTGCATACAGCTTTTTGCTTATGTGTAAGTTTCATTTTATGGTGAGTTTTTAGAATGGGGTTCTGGAGCTTTAAGCCATTACTTTCCTTTATAAGACTCATTTTCTCTAATTCTTTTGTGTTTGTGGGAGGAAGAATTTTATTTTTGTGTATCTAATTACTCTAAATTTATTTATTTATTTATTTATTTATTTATTTATTTATTTTTGTTTTGTTTTGTTTTTATTTTGAGACAGAGTCTCACTCTGTCTCCCAGGCTGGTGCGATGTCAGCTCACTGCAACCTTCTCCTTCCAGGTTCAAGCGATTATCCTGCTGCAGCCTCCTGAGTAGCTGGGACTATAGGTGCCTATCACCACGCCCAGCTAATTTTTTTTTTTTTTCTTTTTGGTATTTTTAGTAAAGATAGGGTTTCACCATATTGGCCAGGCTGGTTTCGAACTCCTGACTGCAGTTGATCCACCTCCTTTGGTCTCCCAGAGGGCTGGGATTAGAGGTAGAGCCACCGTGCCTGGCCTAATCACTAGAATTATAACATACTGCTTTTTATTACTTATCTTCTAAATGTATGGTATAATAATGGTATTGATGATTTCCATCATTTTAAGAGCCAACTATGTATTCTAGGTACTCCTCAGCTACTTTTTATATTTTAATTTATTTAATCCTTAAATAGTTTAAATGTTAATGAAACAATGTAAGTTTTATCTCCATTCAGTAGATGAGAAAACTGAGGCTCAGACAAGTTAATAACTCTCCCAGTTTTCCAGGCAGTTCGTAATGCTGGTATTTAATCTCAGGACTCTCTAATGCTGCAGGTACTAGCTCTTCTTTTACTATGCTCTGTAACATATACATTTATTTTCCTTATGAACTTAACACTTTTCAACTATTAGTATTTTGTAGAGTTAGTCTGAGGGCCTATTGCTGTTGACATTGCTTCTATGAGACAATACAAAGTTTCAAACAATTGACTTACAAATAATTTTTGTAGCACGGTCCCTTTATAAATTTAAAATTTTTTGTGTAATCTCTTTTAAGTTTTTTTTTGTTGTTTGTTTGTTTACTTATAAAGTTATCCCACAGATTATGTAACAGTTTTAGTCATGAAAAAACTGGAAATATTCAGACCGTATGCATGTTTGTCCTGTGTCTTTTTGTAAACTGAGGGGTGATACTTCAGGGTCCGGGGTCAGGCAACTGAGAACAGGGTACCTAACAGGTGACTATCCTCAAAAGACAATGCAGTACCATTCTCATCGGTTAATCAATTAGTATGTTTGACAATTATGACCAAAAAAAAAAAAACACAGCACCTCTCAGCAATACTGCGTTAGGTTCAGGTTTTTCTTCATTGTTCAGTTGTTCATGATAATAATCAAGCCTGCATTCAAAATTTTAGTCTTCTCATTCAGACATAACCTAATTTGTTGTTTTTGTATGTATAAACTTCAGTTAGTTCAAGGGGTGTGTAATTTTAATCTATTATGCTCCTGTAGTAGACTGTTGAGTTCGTTAGAACCTTTCAGCAAGGTCTGCTAGGATTAGTAAACAGTCGTGCTGCTTTTGTTTCAGAAAATAACATCTCTAATTATTCTACAATAAAATTTTCATTAATATGAAGATTTTGTACATACCCAGAACACTGACCATCATAAGCTCTGTTGGTAAAGCAAATTTGGGAATTATTACCCTCTCAAATTTGGTAATTTAATGTCCTCCAAAGTCTGAGTTCAATGGCTATATAATGAATTTTTATTTCCCTCCAATATTTAATATCTTTTACTTCTCTTCATAAAGCTGTTAGACATGTTAAATATATAATGTAGAAAAGACACTTGTCTTTACAGTTTCCTAAATTATTAGTAATCTCACTGGTCAGAAATAACCACAATGAGGATTTTAAGCATATCATTTTTAAAATAAAACTGTCACCTTAATTCATTTTTAATATACTGCTAGTATTTTCCCATGGCTGTAGGTATTCAAAAGTGTATAATCTGCCATATAAATATATCATATTTTTCACTATTGTTGATTTAGATTGTGACCTGCTTTGAACATTGTTACACACAAATTTAACCACATCACTGTACACAGATTTCTAGAATTAGTTTTATTGGGTCAAGGAGTATGAACTTCCTTAAATTCTTGAAAAATATTATTAAATTTTTTCAGAAAAAATTGTATCAGTTCAAAAACAACATGGGGTTTCTAATGTTGTTACAAGACAAATTATAGTTTAAAGAACATTTATTCTTATGGCAAAGTTCTGTGGACTTTACTTAGCTGATACTATATCATTATACTTCCATGTTTGTTTTTCTAGGTTTTCTATGAACTGAATTTTCATTTTGAGAAAATAACAATATGTGCTTTTACTTAAGGCCTCTTTTTTTAATTAATTTATTATTATTATTATACTTTAAGTTCTAGGGTACATGTGCATAACGTGCAGGTTTGTTACATATGTATACTTGTGCCATGTTGGTGTGCTGCACCCATCAACTCGTCAGCACCCATCAACTCGTCATTTACATCAGGTATAACTCCCAATGCAATCCCTCCCCCCTACGCCCTCCCCATGATAGGCCCCGGTGTGTGATGTCCCCCTTCCCGAGTCCAAGTGATCTCATTGTTCAGTTCCCACCTATGAGTGAGAACATGCGGTGTTTGGTTTTCTGTTCTTGTGATAGTTTGCTAAGAATGATGGTTTCCAGCTGCATCCATGTCCCTACAAAGGACACAAACTCATCCTTTTTTATGGCTGCATAGTATTCCATGGTGTATATGTGCCACCTTTTCTTAATCCAGTCTGTCACTGATGGACATTTGGGTTGATTCCAAGTCTTTGCTATTGTGAATAGTGCTGCAATAAACATACGTGTGCATGTGTCTTTAGAGCAGCATGATTTATAATCCTTTGGGTATATACCCAGTAATGGGATGGCTGGGTCATATGGTACATCTAGTTCTAGATCCTTGAGGAATCGCCATACTGTTTTCCGTAATGGTTGAACTAGTTTACAATCCCACCAAGGCCTCATAAGGAAAATATATCAATTGATTAAACAATTATTTGTCACTCATAGTAATGATATTTTTTATTCTTATAGGAGATAATATTTGCCATAGACTTGTCACCTATATTATTTTCAACTGTAATTTTCTTCAATTATTCTCATGGTTTTAAAACTGTGATCTGTGTTTTTATCTAAATAGATGACCCACATGTATGATTTGATAATTTATTATTGATTCAACGTATTTTTTATACGGCGAGTCTTCTTATGGTTGTCTCAGTTTTTGTCACATTAGATTATACTTTTACATTTCTGAATTTTAGCGTGGTATCTTTACAGTGTAAGTGACAACCTCTCCCAAAGTATATAGCTATTAATAATCTCTACTGTAAGAGTACTTCTCATGCTAGCAGGAGCAGCTGCCAGAAATACTTGCCTGTTTCATATAGCACTGTTACTTAGCATTACATTTCTGTCATAGCTTTGTCATTTAGCCCCAATCCTGGTTTGCCTTAAAAACAAAACAAAACAAAATTCTAGTCTAGCTATGATTAATTCTCATTTAAAATAGTTGTAGCAAGTCTCCTCTTCTAAAATGCCTTGATGACTAAAAGGGATTTCATGAAACTCAACATCACTTTCATAGAACTCTTAGCCAAGTAAAAATATATTGATACCTCCTTAACATACAGAAATGTAAAACCTTTTAAAAGCCAGCATCATCCCCTCCTCTCCTGCAAGTAGTCTATTTGGTATCTACTGGTTACATTTATGCCTCTGTTTTTCTATATCCTTTCCATGACTTCATGGTCCAGCTTACCTCTCTCTTGAAACCTCCCTTCTGGCACTGATTTCATCCACTGTTGTCCTCATCCATTAAATGAAACATATTGCAATTATTGCTGTTATCTTTGGTCCCTAGGCATACTATATGGGCTGCTCAATGATGTTATATGACAACTTAGTATAGATACCTCGTTGGTTAGGTTATAAACTCTTACAATTCGGAGGTTATTTTTAATACCTTTTTATGCTTCCAGAGATATTTAGGAGAAAGTTAGTATAAATATTTGTATGGCTGATTCATTGAAGTGTCTGTTAAACTTGGAAAAGTCTTTAAGGAATTTTTGTGCTGTAAGAATGTGGCATGTTTTTGTTTACTAAATGTTTTTAAATGACTGTGCAGCTGTGATTTTGAATATTTCATTTTCTAAATTTAACGAAACTCAGATACAGTTTGACACTTAATTTTAAAAGTAATTACTGCTTACTAATTTTGAAAATGAAAAAGAAACACACACAGTATAGTCATTCAGGTGGTACTTTTGGCAGTCTAGATTAGCTCCTAAATATCAGAAAATGCTAAAATAGAGAAAAAAATATAGTACTTTGAAGAGAAGAAAGAATAGGGGTGGTGGTATGAACAAATTTAGAGAGGGAATTTGATAGGGTACCTGTTTTGTGGTGGGGGTTTTTTTATTTTGTTTTTGTTTGTTTGTTTGTTTGAGTGAGGAAACTAAAATGTGGCTTTCTAAGCTTCTCTTCCTTGCATATATCTTCCATTGGTACTTGGAAAATATAAGCATTTCTAGATCCTTTGATGTTTTTTATGGTCACTACTTACTTTATCAATAAAGGCATTAATTACTGTTAGTTACCACATATCAGATCATTCTATTTCAGATCCTTTGGTCTTTTTCTCTTTAAGAATGTTTCACACATCATGCATCAACATGAGTAAGCAATATAATTGTCAGTTTTCTTTGCATTCTCTGTGTTGTGCCAGCCACCGGCTATAAATAAGATGATGATCCCCCATGCCCATGCACAAATGAAGTCACAGTGATAAAACTAGAAACAAACCATTATAGTACAAAATAATAATTGCTTAAATGGACCTACATACAAAGTACTGTGGGGGTATGAGGAGGCACCCAGAGCTCAATATGAGTGGTTCAGGAAGGGCTTCACAGTAACCTTGAATTAAAACATGAAGATGTTTGCTAAGTAGGTGATCAGAGGATTGATAGAGGGAACTTGTATCATTGCTTGGGATCATGACTTATGTTTTTTCATATTAATTATACTGCTGCAAATCACATTTGTCATCAATTTATTAATGTTAATGTCAGCTAAAAAAATATGTGTTGAGCACCTAGAGTGGAGAACTTTCCTAGAACCTGGAGATATAACAGTGAACTTGACAGACAAAGGCCATGCCCTCATGGAGCTTAGATTCTAGTTTAGGGAGACAGAAAGTAAATACTACTGTTAATATTTTGATGACAATAAAATAGGGTAATAAAATAGAGTCTGATTTGGTATGTAGAAGAGGCACTAATCTAGTTACTTTCTATACATAAACTCATTTAATCCTTAAAATCACCCTGTGGAGTATGTTGTATTATACCTGTTACACATAAGGAATCTCAGGCCGAGGAAGGTTCTTGCCCCTTAGCTGGTAAGTAATGTGGCTGGGACACTAATTCAAGCAATCTTATTCCAGCATCACAGCCACTGCAGTATACGGATCTGGAGTAGGGATTTGTTGAACAGCCCCTTAGTGTCCATATGTTTTAAGGGTTAACTTTTGCCATATAATCTTGGAATTTTAAATGTATAATTCTCACCTTTCCCAACAATTTATGATGTTCTCAATATCTAATTACTGATAATACTGCCTTCTATATGTTTTTGTCATCAGATGATGTTTTAGTATTGGGTTGTGCCTGAGTTGACAGATATGAGTACAAAGCGACTTAGCACATGATTTGTAAATCTGTAATTACACTATGGAAACAATTCCTATGAATTTGTCTTTTATGTAACAAATTTTTAATTAGGTAACGATTTGTATAATTTTGACATCAAAGGGCAAGGCTATTTAAATTTGTAAATTTAAACTAAGTTATGTTTTACAGAAACTAACTTAATGTTAAGGCTTGTAATATAGAAGACAGATGAAAAATATGCTAAAAATAAACTTGGAACTAAGCTCCTGGCAAGGTAAACAAGTGTGAAATAAGTCCACAGTCCTTTGTCTGCAAAGTAGAAATCCAGCATGCTCTGAAAACTAGAAATTTAAAAATAAAGGTAGCAAAACCTAACCCAAACTAACATAAAACAATCACCTTTATTATCTATCTAAATATTCATATATTTTGCTGGAGAAATATTAATGTGTGATATACTGGAAGTGTTCTGTAATAAACAGTATATGCACTCTGTTACCTTTCTACAATTCAGAATATTCTGAATTTAGGAACACAGCTGTCTCCAAAAGCATGGAACTAAATCCAGAGACCTTAGAGTTTTACAACTGTCACCCACTCATAAAAAACGGAACACACTTTGAAATGTTACAGTAGTCTGAGCTTTATCTTAAGTCTCTGAGTACATGTATATTAAATATTTTAAAACATACATATATAGATGAGTACCTAAAGTTTATTAACCTAATTATAGGCTATTATAACCACATAATACAATGATAGTTTGGAGCTTTTATATTACTTTTCTTCAGTGATTAAAATACAGCTCATGCTAATAGACTTATTCTTTAAATGAGGGTAGAGAACCTCAACCACATTTTTTTTAATTGTCCCAGTACTTTCATGGGAAATTAACACCACAAAATTAATTTTAATCTGCTGATATTTAGTATGCATACTGTGTGTGTTGCTACTGTTACAAAGATGAATAAGACAGCACACCTTTCTCTTAAGTAATCCACAAACGCCTTCATGTCTCTTACAGACTTGTCTCATCATCCACATTTCATGGTCACATATCAAAATTAGATGAACATAGCTTAATTAATTTATTCAACAAATAAGCATCTACTAATAGCCAGGCCCAGTTCTAGGCACTTGGGATACATTAGTGAACAAAATGGGAAAAAAAGTCCTTTCAATGTTTTAGTGGTCCTGAGAAGTCCTCCAAGGCATAAGACAGTTTGTGCCAACATATAGTGTGCATCAGGCTCCTTTATTAAATTATACACTTTTAATTCCTAAATCATTTGGTCATAATTTGTATTATAGTTTTTTCATATGTATATATAACTACATACATGTACATACAATTTACCTGATTTGATAGAATTATGTTAGTGGCCTTATTGAAATATATAATCTGCCAGTTTTCAAATACTGTTAGATAGTATCTATTACAAACAAAATATTATTTTGATGCTCTGAAAGGATAAATAGGATTCCATTTAACTCCTTTTTTAAATATTTTTGCAAAACAATTTTCTTTTGGTGTTTTTAATAATTCTATCAAGCACAGCCTAGTGATTTCTTTCTGAATTATTCCTGGATCAGAATTAGACTTCTTGCCTTTTTCCGTGCCACTATGGAAGTTTGCATAAACTAACATGTATCTCACATATAAATTAGTTATGTAATGGTAGATAAAATTTATGGTATATATATTTGTGTTATATTTGTTATATTTTGGTAAAAATAACGGTAGATATAATTTAAAATTTTTTAATATGATGTTAATTTTACTATAGAAATAGTAGTGGAAAGGCCCAGCATTTTTGGTAAATGACATTCTAAATGTTAGCAGTTTCAATTCAGTTATTTCCTTTCACAACTACCTGTTGATGCAGCATATCTCTTATTTATATGTATACTATTTTATTCCTAAAATATCAAGGGTAAAATTATTAAAGTAGGGTTTTTTAAAGTCAATATCTTAGATTAATAAAGTTTTCTTTTGTGACTTTGATAGTGTCTTTTTTTTTTTTTTGAGACGGAGTCTCGCTGTGTCGCCCAGGCTGGAGTGCAGTGGCCGGATCTCAGCTCACTGCAAGCTCTGCCTCCCGGGTTTTTACGCCATTCTCCTGCCTCAGCCTCCCGAGTAGCCGGGACTACAGGCGCCTGCCACCTCGCCCGGCTAGTTTTTTGTATTTTTTAGTAGAGACGGGGTTTCACCGTGTTAGCCAGGATGGTCTCGAACTCCTGACCTCGTGATCCGCCCGTCTCGGCCTCCCAAAGTGCTGGGATTACAGGCTTGAGCCACCGCGCCCGGCCGATAGTGTCTTATGTTTATATATTTATAAACTTCATTGCAATTTAGGAATGGGGGAAGCAGTGAGTCTTTCTCAAATATTAATACTGGTTTTGTAATTCTGTTTTTCTATACTGAATATTTTTCAGAGCTATCGAACCACAAAATAGCAGGCTTTTCTTCTTAGGAGAGCCATCATTTCTCAAACGTACATCTTACTACATTGGCATTATTTGCATATTTGTTTTTCTTTGAGAGAGAGAATAGTTGAAAGTGGCCATTGAGTGTCGCAACTCCAAATGTAGATAATGCTAAAAACATTGCAGTGATTCACTATACATGTAAGATTTTGATATAATTAACTTGAAACATTAATTTTATGGTGGAATTCCATGTATGCATTCTTTAGGAATTTACTCACAACTAAATCAAGACTTTTAAGTTGAACTTTCTTCCTCAAGTAAATGTAGCACTTCCCACCCCACACATAAAAAAGACAGAAAAGGTTAAATATTTATCCCAAAAGCACATGGCTAATTAGCCATTTGTTTATGATTATTTTATGGTATCCTCATATAATGATGGGAAAATCTGTTTTGAGGACTTGAGAAAATTTATGGTAATGTTGAATGGAATTTTCTTAAATTTCTTCTCCTTTGCTAGTCTTGAACATGAAAATTGAAACTTATGAGCTATTTAATTACATTTTTATGTGTGGGTGATTTCATGTAGTTCACTTGGGAACAATTTCAGCTTAAACAGCTTTTCAGTAATCCATAGAAATCTCTACATTATCACTTTAGATTTTAAAATGTCATTGTTGCTACTAATATGAACATGTAGGGGCAGTATAGTACTGTTTTTGTAAATCTTGTCTGAATTTGTGAGTTTTAAAAATCTGTGTTACTGTTAGAAGTTTGTTCTTCTGTAAGATAACATAACTATATCTTGCTTTTTTAAAGAATGGTTAGTACTACTTCATTAAGTTGGAACTATTCTTTCAGTTCGTGTTCTTACGTGTATTACACAAAATCTCTTATATTATGAAAGCTCTTGGCCCTGATTTATATATGAAGTCAAGGAATATGTTTAGTTAAAAGGAAAAATGCATTTTTATTGTCTGACAATAAAAATGAGAATAAATGAATTCATAAAAATCTGAAAATACCAAGATCAGTGCAGTTTTGCTCTTACTCTGTGTCATTCTTTCAAAATGAATGTTAATGAGAATTTATAGTCATAATTTTTCAATATGACAAGTGAACAAAACTGAGATTAACAGTCTTATTTTTAAGATTCTTTAATTGGCACATCTTTTTTTCAGTATCAAAATGGTTAAGGTTATTACAAACTGTATTACAAAATATAGTAACCTTTCCCCCAACTTAATATTTAAAAGAAGACAACTGAGCAGTTATCTCTTCCATGTATGTATTCACTTTATTCAACACCTCCTATGAACCACGGACTGCTTTAGGCATTTAGAGTACAACAGTGAACAAAACATCCAAGCCATCACCCTCGTGGAGTTCATATCAGAAAAGCAGAGTGCCTAAGAGCATGGACTGTAGAGTCAGTTGGACCTGGGTTTAAGTTCTTTGTTCTACCACTTACTAAGCCTCATCTGTGAAATGGAGCTAATAATAGTACCTTTTACAGAGGGTTCTTGTAAGGATAAAATGAAATAACCCATGGAAGGCATGGTTATGTACAAGAGTTCTGTAACTATTATGAAGCCCTCATAAGACATTTTTAGATGTGTTGGTAAAAATTACAATTAATTCTCCTGATGTAATAGTACTTATGATAGAGATTTTGAGTATTTTTTTCATTTTTAGTTTCTTCGAGTAGTGAAAGAAGATGCATGGCGCAAATTTTGAGTAATTTTTCTTAAACAGTTTCCTGAGTGACTTTTAATCTTCTCTAAGTGGAAAGATGCTGCACATAAAAAGTTAATGTGATTTGGTTCTACTTACATTATGTAGATTCATTCAGTGTGACTATCATATATGTAAAAATTAACCCCATTATGTCTCCCTACATGAAGAAAATTATATGTGACATCTTGGTATTTTGTTTGGAGATTCTCAGATGTTCAGAGTAAATGTGTTGGTTTCAAATGTCATTAAATTGGAATTTTAAAAGTCGCTATATAAGAATTAAAAATATGTTTTATTGATTTACATATTATGTTAGCTGCTAAAATGTCTAGTATATAGTTTCCATTATAATTTTAAGTCCTGGCACCATTTTCCTACTGAAGCCCCCAAATTTGGTAATTAAGAAATGGAACATACTTTTTAACAAATTTGAAAACTATCTTGTCAAAATGGTACCTGATATATTATTACTACATAAGAATTGAGACTTAAAACATTTAAAGAACTGATTCACGAATTTTAACAAAAGTACTTGGAAAATTAGACCTTTCTTTAGTACCCTGTGCTTCTCTTGGTTCTTGTTATTTCTGTGTTATACAGAAATTCCATATTTCACACACACATGCATGCATCCACACACACAGGCATCCCGCACACATAGAAATAAAATTCTAACAACCCCCTACCTCTATTTAATAGCTTACCAGCTATGTTCATGCTACAACTGCTTCATTGAAGGGAAGTGCTGTTCTGCTGTTTTCATATTAGCTTTGTTATCATGCAGTATTTTTCAGCTGCTCATGCTCATTACCATACAGCTGGTATGTAGAGAAGAGAAGGAAGCAGGCAGAAGTTGTAATGTCTACAAGAATAAGAAGCTCTCTTGCAGATGGGGTGCTGGCAGATGGGGCATGTGTTTGAACAGGTTTTACTAATAACAGAGTGCATTAAAAATCATTCTGAGAAAGTCTAAGGTCAGTGCCATGAATTTAGAGCTTGAGAGGTTGTTCAGCTTTTTTGTAGACCTTTTTAGAATATTGATCGACTCTTACCAAAAAAAGTAATAAATGGCAAACCATACCTCCTCCAAAAAAAATCTTACCAGTTTTTTTCTTGTTTATGTTATATTAGTATGTTTTTTCTTTAGTATAATTTTAAAAGCGTTAATACTGTGACCTGGTATCGTTCATCAACTCGTGTTGTTGTAGTCTTAAATATATTTACTTAAAATGTCTACATCTATATACAAAAGTGTAGATGCTTTGTGAAAATGGTAATAACATTCTTCAGTTTCCATATATTAGAATATTCATTAGAAAGTGAAAACTAAAGATTTAGATATCGATATGTATAGTGTTGACTATGTTGAATTAGTGTTGACTATGTTGAATATTAAGTCGAGGAGTGTTTTATCTGCATTCAAGGTTAGAAGTGAATGGTATGCCCAGAAATGTTTCTATTGTTAAAAATATTTCTTGCATATTTTGCATATTCACAAAACCAAAGTGAATGAAGTATAATTAAAATAACTGTCATTTTTATTAAAGTATTTTAGTAGGATCTTAGTCTTTTTGGCCCTTTTTTATTAACTATAGTGTTTCTTGATACATCCTCTCTCAATGGGAGATGCTAATGAAAAGCAACTGAAGCAAAATAAAGCTAGGCAATTTCGTGTAACATAGGTAGTATTCAATTTAATTTTAAAGGAAATAGAACTTGTTCTTTTCATAAAGATTAAAATGTGAATATATATAATATATATGAAATATATACAAGTATAGCTAGTTTTTTTTTAATACTTTAAGTTCTAGGGTACGTGTGTACAACGTGCAGGTTTGTTACATATGTATACATGTGCCATGTTGGTTTGCTGCACCCATTAACTTGTCATTTACATTAGGTATTTCTCCTAATGCTATCCTTCCCCCACACCCCCACCCCACGACAGGCCCCAGTGTGTGATGTTCCCCATCCTGTGTCCAAGTGATCTCATTGTTCAATTCCCACCTATAAGTGAGAACATGCGGTGTTTCGTTTTCTGTCCTTGCGATAGTTTGCTCAGAATGATGGTTTCCAGCTTCATCCATGTCCCTTCAAAGGACATGAACTCATCCTTTTCATGGCTGCATAGTATTCCATGGTGTACATTTGCCACGTTTTCTTAATCCAGTCTATCATTGATGGACATTTGGGTTGGTTCCAAGTCTTTGCTATTGTGAATAGTGCCGCAATAAACATACGTTTGCATGTGTCTTTATTGTAGCATGATTTATAATCCATTGTGTATATACCCAGTAATGGGATTGCTGGGTCAAATGGTATTTCTAGTTCTAGATCCTTGAGGAATCGCCACATTGTCTTCCAAAATGGTTGAACTAGTTTACAGTCCTACCAACAGTGTAAAAGCATTCCTGTTTCTCCACATCCTCTCCAGCACCTGTTGTTTCCTGACGTTTTAATGATCGCCATTCTAACTGGTGTGGGATGGTATCTCATTGTGGTTTTGATTTGCATTTAGTTTTTAAAGCTAATATAAGTTACAACACTTTTGGTAACTCAGAAACTCATGCTTCAGATTTCTTGTCAGTAAAATGGAGGTACAAAATATTGCCTGTGAAGTTAATAACTATGAATAAATAAAATGATTTTAATGAGATCTGTGGGAAGTGGTGTACTTTAACAAACATTACTAAAACTGTGTATTCCTTTTAATAGTGAAAGTTTAGATTCTGTTGGGCATTTTAAAGGTACAGAAGTTCTAAACTGTAAAGTTGCATTTTTATTGCACATCAAAGTTATTTTCTTCCAATTTAATTTGTATTTGGACTGTATAACTGATAAATATCTAGAAATACTTTTATGACTTTTCCCTGAGGGGGGGAATATATTAAGTATTATAAACAATATACAATATAATTATAAAATGAGAAACCTGTAAAATGTATTGTTCACCTACATCATTTCTTATTTAGAAAATAAGAAAATTGTGTTTTTAAAATTGTGTTGAAAATTAACAATTTTCTATTATTTCTGTAGTTCTACCATTGTTGATCAGAGTATGTCTTAAGTTGCTAATTATCTCATATAAATATTTTTTGTTGGTACCCTACTCTATGCAGAAACTATGTGAGGAGCTGAGATACAACAAGAATCAAAACAGAATCAAAATACTGCCCTCATAGAACTTACAGTCTATTGGAGAAGATAGACACATATTTAATGTGCTCACACTGTAACAAGGTGTTGGCTTCAAGCACTGGGAAATCAGAGATAGCCTATATACAGATAATTCACATATTTTCATTTCCAACCCAGACCTTTCTTCTGGGCCAGAACCAGTTGGAGCATGAGATTTGGATACCTGGTTATCTCCAAGATATCTCAAGATCCTCATCACCCCTGGTCCCCAGAAAACAAAAATAACCAACTAACATAGTCATTGTTATCCAGTTGCACAAGTGAGAAAATAGGTGTTATCTTTGATACCTTCCTCTTTTTTACTTGCCATGCATGACCCATTTGTGTGGGTCATCCTATCAGTTTGATGTCCTAAATGTCTCTTAACCGCCCACTCCTATGCATCTCTGTTTCTACCTAGCTAATCAAAGCCATCATTATCTCTTGCCTGGTCTTGCGGAATAACTTCCTCACACAGTCTCTCCACATCTACTCTCAAATCACTGCCATTCTATCTATTTTCAACATTACACTCTGAATGATTTTTTTCAAGAAATACATGTGATTATGTCTTTTTCTTAACTAATATCCAGCATTAGCTTTTCATTACTCTTATGGTAAAACCCAAAATCCTTTGAGGTCTTAGGTAATCTCTCCCTTGTCTACTTCTTCAGCCTCATCTTACACCTGCCATACTACCTCTAGCTATAGGTGGTTACCCCTCCCTGCCCCAAACCTAGCTCAGTCATTTATTCAGAGAGAAGATGCCTTCTCTGAACCTACAGACTAGGTGAAAAACCTTAACATTCTTAACACTCTTTGAACACTGCAGCATTTACCATAGTTGCAGTTTTGCTTTGTTTTGTCTCATTATCTTGCCCACTATGCTGTGAACTCCAGCCATGAGACAGACACAAGACTTAGTTTAGCTTATGTTAGGCAACTAAATGACTATTATATTGAATGAATGAGAGTGTCTGTGGCAGACTAAGATAACCATATAAATCTGCATTTGTTATAATTATGTATCCTAGGTAGAATATAATTGTAGAGATACTTGAGACAATAAAGTATAGGATAGAATCACAGAGATACATATGTATCAATACAGATGTTCACTGCTAGGAATGATAACCACACATGGATCAAGTGGACAATTATTAAAGATGGATTGGCTCTTAAAAAGGCCTTATGTAATGAAGTTAAGAAACAGGGCCCAAACGATAGCCACATATTAAAAAGCATGTGCTCTATATATTCAGATGGAAAATCCTGTGAATATGTTACTACTCAGTAAGTCAAGTATTTTAAGGCTGTGTACTAAAAGAATTTTCAATGAAGAAGTCATAGTCCCTTGTTAAGTGTATTTGGGTTGGAGTAACCAACAAAGAGCATTTGAAGCAGTTTCTTTCGTAAATGTTATGATACATAACTTTTGTCAGTTTTCCATAGAGTTCAAATCATTTTGGTAAGGGGGAAAAAACCTAGTAGCTTTCTTGAAAGCACAGTCCATTGGAGATCCTTTGATGTTTGTGTTTTCAGCTCTGTTTCATTATTTCCTATTTTAGGAAAATAAAGCATAGGACATGAGAAGGAGAGTAAGATACAGAAGTCCTGAGAGGGTTTGGGAAAAGGAAGTAAAACCCATGTCTTGTGTTTCTTCCAGTATGCCCACTGATGACTGCCTGGCGTCACTCTAATGTCACAGATTATGAGAGCAGTTCTTAACCAAGTGGAGCCACTGACAGTAGTATATTAACTTGTCGTCAAGCTGCTCCTGGTGAATTCCCAGAAATAAAGTGTATCACAGTACACAATTAGCTGCATAGTCTGTCTCTTCTTTCTGTGAGTCTGCAGTGGCTCTAGTGTGGATTTCATATGCACATCACACATTTGCATACTGAAATAGCTAAGAAAACATCTTAGAGATGTTTAAACTGCCAGTATTTCTTGCTTTGTATATAGAGAACTCTATTTTTATTTTTTTGTAAACTGAAGACCAAGACTTCCTTAGGTTCAAATCGCATCTACCTTAAGTGACCTTGGGGGTCACTTAAAACTGTGTGCCTCTTTCCTCATCCGTAAAATAGAGACAATAATAGTACCTTCTGCAGAAAGTTGTTAACCCATTTCATTGAGTTAATGTAAGAAAAACACCTAGGAAGAGTGCCTGACATATAGTGAGTTTCCTTCCCTGTATACATTATATTCTTAAGAAAACATCTTTTTGAAAAGGAGTTGCTTATACAAACTGGAATAAAGTTTGCAGCATCTTTGATAGTGGACACTGAAAGAGCATTCAGGTCAGTTTAAAATCTAGTGTTTATTTTTCCTTTATACGTTTGGTTTAAAATATTGCCATGTGCATTTCTTGAAAATATTATCTCTTCCTCTTTCTAGTTGTACATACTGTCGTACAAATTAAACAGTTTCACTTATTAGTCAAATGGATTTGTCATTTTTTATTGACTTGCCTGTCCTTCCCTCCTGAGTTGGGAGTGCTTTCGGGATAGATACTACATCTTGCTCAATTTTTGCATCTTTTTTGCTTAGTGCTTGGCTTTTAGTAACCCTGGACAAATATTTCTAAAATGTGGTAGATCTAGATCTAAAAATATAACATTGGAATCTCTGCTTAATTTTTTCTTCCTCTTGTTTTATTGTTTAGAAAATGGAGAATCATTATATGACTCAGGATTCATTTGGATGAGATTGATAATATAATGGAATTTGGAGTTAGAGGCTCACATGAATTGCTCTCAGTCACTAGCTTTTTCTGTGCTACTATATATAATACACAGATATTGTGAATCTCACAAAGTTAAAGTGTTTGAAATAAATGGATTGGTAGGGGGTAAGTTACATCTTAGTCTAACAAAATCTGTTTATTGCAATGGTTTAATAAAAGTCAGGTGACTAAAAATATCTTAGAAAATATCACTTAATTTTAATCTTTGCTGTTTATGTTGTGATCGTGATGATTAACATGTCTTCATTTAACTTCTCTTGAAAACTATTCCAAGTTGTTTTTTGTTTTTTTTTTT
This sequence comes from Macaca fascicularis, assembly GCF_037993035.2. Taxonomy (NCBI): domain Eukaryota; kingdom Metazoa; phylum Chordata; class Mammalia; order Primates; family Cercopithecidae; genus Macaca; species Macaca fascicularis. The sequence continues at coordinate 157,280,111 of NC_088379.1, read as the reverse complement.
TTTTTTTGAGACGGAGCTTTGCTCTGTCGTCCAGGCTGCAGTGCAGTGGGCACGATCTCGGCTCACTGCATCCTCTGCCTCCTGGGTTTGAGCAGTTCTCTGCCTCAGCCTCCCAAGTAGCTGAGATTACAGGCGCCCACCACCATGCCTGGCTAATTTTTTTTGTATTTTTAGTAGAGATGGGGTTTTATCATCTTGGCCAGGCCGATCTTGAACTCCTGACCTTGTGATCCACGTGCCTTGGCCTCCCAAAGTTATGGGATTATAGGCATGAGCCACTGCACCCGGCCCTAAGTTCTTTTTTAATATGCTGTGTTGTCTGTTGATGGAATAACTTTAAAGCAAAGGTTTAAAATGAAGAAAGGAATGTGTGTGTCTTTATCTCATGAACTAAAAGATATTGAAATTTTAAGAATACACTAAAGTTCAGCATCCTTTTGCTAGCTTTGAATTTATATTCTTTTGGTAGATTTAGACTATTCCTCATAGAATTTTTTCATATTGTGTAATTATGAACATACATCAAGTCATAAACTTAGATTTTAAGGAACCTAAGATTTAGCTTTAAAAAGTGATCTCAGTTTACCATGTCGCAGTTCTTAACAGACCACAGCTATATGCACTTGTTCCGATCCAGAGCAGTTCCTAATTTTAGTTATAATTCATATTTGTTTAGTAGGCATCATTCCATCATTACATACTCTGCCTTCATGCAACTGGTGGGAAACTAACGATATTCATTCCACATAAAGGAGTTTTTAGAATCATATATTAAATGTGACAAACTTTCTTTTTTCTTTTCTTGTCCTTTTCTTTTTTTTCTTTTTTCTTTTTTTCTGTTCAGTTCTGTTCTTTTTTTTGAGATGGAGTCTAGCTCTGTCGCCCAGGCTGGATTGCAGTGGTGCAATCTCGGCTCACTGCAACCTCCACCTCCCGAGTTCAAGCAATTCTCCTGCTTCAGCCTCCCGAGTAGCTGGGATTACAGGTGTGCACCACCATACCTGGCTAAGTTTTGTATTTTTAGTAGAGTCGGGGTTTTACTGTGTTGGCCAGGATGGTCTCAAACTCCTGACCTCAAGTGGTCCACCTGCCTCGGCCTCCCAGAATGCTGAGATTACAGGCGTGAGCCACCATGCCTGGCAAAAGTTAGTTTTCAAACATTTAGAGGTCTCAAGTATTTATAGGTAAATATTTTTTAAATCATGTGCTAAAATGAATTTTAAGAAAGTAAATCTGTAAATAAAATATTTCTATGAGAAGAATGTTGAGAAGATAGCAGAGTGCTTCTATCAGTCTTACAGTTCACTGCACATAAAAGAAGTATACATTAGATACCTTTTCAAGTTAAGTTGTCTTGAAAATATTTACTGAACCTTCAAAGTCTTTTGGAATCTCCTAAACAGGTAGGAAATCATGTAAGTATTTACTAGTCATAGAATTCTTGATGTTTTTTTAAAGCAAATAATGCAATTTGTTGAAGTATATATATGTATATAGGAATTGCTTTAAAATGTAAATTAATGTTTTAAAAATGAATAGAATCCTCTTTTTAAAATGTAGTGGGCACCTGATTACTGTGTTCTTCCCTATTCACTTGACAGCCATGTCAAACACTTGAATACTTAAAGAGCAAGCAAGCTACATAAAAGCAAAGAATTGATGAAAGATCACCATGAGGCACACTTTCTAGAGCAAGAACCCAGTGTTATTTTTGTTTCTCACTGGCCTAGCACCAAAACAAAATAGGTACTCAATAAATATTTTCCAATTAGTGAAATCAGTTTGAATTCACAGACTTTGATTCATAATTAGAGTTTTAAAAGATTGGTTCAAGTTGTGCCTTATCATTGTGAATTCTTCTGGAAAATTAGTAAGATGCTTGATGAGAAGGGATGCCTGTATTTTAAAAAGTTCAGTAAGTATGAATCTGGACTTTCTGTATCTGCCAGCCAAATGTTGGCTGACATTTTAATATATTTTTATATATTTAATATGTTTTAATATATTTTTCTAGGCTTTTCTCTAAGCATACACAGTGCGCACGCACATAAAATGTATGCTTTTTTCAAAAGGGCTGTACCTTATATTGTGTTATCGAATCTCACTTACCTTCTAGTTTTACAGTCACCCTTCTATAGTCACCTAGCTCTATACATGATGAGCAGTTTCTGAGACTTCAAATGCTCTATACTGAAGTCTGTTCTTTAGAAAGGAGGCTTTGAGTCTGGGGGCCAGACAGTAGAGGTGTGGGGAGAAAGGGCTGGGGTAGAACAAGATGAAAATTTTCTTAGTGAGCCATACCTTTTTGAATAGGAGAGGTTCTTTCAGCCACGTGTTGGTAAGAATCGGTGAGTTGTGTACTCACCTATTGCCCCGAGTAACTTTTTGGATTGTTTTTTCATGAACTTTTTCTGGGAATATACAGTTTCAATGAATGTTTTCTTCACTATTTCCCTACACCATATATTCAGGAGCACAACTTGCTTGTATGTATGATTTCTAGTTTGAATGCCTGCTCAAACAGAAAGTCCCCTTGTTTGTCAGTGTTTGTAACTCAGATAAAAAGTCAACAGTCTTCACACCCACACAGTAAAGTTCTCCTAGTGCAGAAAGACACATAATGCCCTAAAATGGAATGATGAGCCATGACAGGAAGTATTTTGAAGAAATTTAACAATAAGTTAAATAACATTTTAACTCTAGTATTAAATGTTTCAATTAGGAGAAATAGCATCACATGGGTTATCCCCTAATGAACCTTGTAAGACCAGTGACTAGAAGTCTAATAGATGCTATTAATCCTGCAAGTTAATAATAGTCATATTTCCATTTACATCTCAGGTCCACAGGTGATAATTTCCTTCTTCCCTCTCAACACTTACCAAACTTCTGTTTTTTAAACACAGAAGCAAGACCGTGTCATTTATGAACTCTCAGACTATTTAAATAACTTCTCCATTTTCTGACCCACTCCACCCAATTTGGCAATTGATATGTAGTCCAGTATTGCTTTCTATTTGTTTCTTGTCTTTGTGGGGTTTTTTTGTTTTTTGAGACAGAGTTTTGCTCTTTTTGCCCAGGCTGGAGTGCAACGGCACGATCTCAGCTCACTGCAACCTCCACCTTCCGGGTTCAAGCGATTCTCCTGCCTCACCTGTTTTTGTGGTTTTTGTTGTTGTTCTGTTTTGTTTTTGGTAGTTTTTGTTTGTTTGTTTTTGAGACAGAGTCTTGCCTTATCACCCAGGCTGGAGTAGAGTGCTATAATCATAGCTCACTGCAACCTCAAACTCCAGGGCTCAAATGATCGTCCTGCCCCAGCCTCTCAAGTAGCTAGGGCTACAGGTGCACATCACCATGCCCAGGTAATCTTTTTTCATTATTTGTAGAAATGGGGTCTTGCTATATTGCCCAGGCTGGTCTTGAACTCATAGCCTCAAATGATCCTCCTGCCGCAGCCTCCCAAAGCTCTGGGATTACAGGTGTGAGCCACCACACCCAGGCTCGTTTCTTATCTTGTCACCTGGATTTTAAGTATCTTGTGGGAGGAAGGTAATTATAATGCTTTTGTTTGCCCTTGGTAGCATTTCACAGATATTGGGACATAGGAGGTGACTTATTTCTTTTTTTTTTTTTTTTTTTGAGACGGAGTCTCGCTCTGTCGCCCAGGCTGGAGTGCAGTGGCCGGATCTCAGCTCACTGCAAGCTCTGCCTCCCGGGTTTACGCCATTCTCCTGCCTCAGTCTCCCGAGTAGCTGGGACTACAGGCCGCCCGCCACCTCGCCCGGCTAGTTTTTTTGTATTTTTTAGTAGAGACGGGGTTTCACTGTGTTAGCCAGGATGGTCTCGATCTCCTGACCTTGTGATCCGCCCGTCTTGGCCTCCCAAAGTGCTGGGATTACAGGCTTGAGCCACCGCGCCCGGCCTAGGTGACTTATTTCTTAATTGATTGTTTTTTTAACCTAAAATTTTCTCTCAGTTTCTGTCACCTTTCCCCCATCACCAGGCCTTTGCCTCAGATTTCCCAGATGTAGTAGAAGCATAGTTACATGGACCTAAAATAATGATTCAATAAACTGAATAATCAAATTTAGTTGCAGTTTACAAACATGCTTATTTGCAAAATGTAACACTTTTTTCTTCTTTAGCAATGTCTCGTGTTTTAGCTTAACTTGAGCTACCACATATCTAATGGAAATCAGTAAGAATTATTGATCTTGGGACCAGAGACCAAGGTTCTAAATATAGCTAGCTATATAAGCCTGAGCAAGACTCTTAATTCTGTACCTACTTTTCTTACCTGTTAAATACACCTACCATTTCTAGGGTATCTCTTATGTGCTAGGCATCTTCTGTGTCCTCACAGTGACTCTGTAGTTTAGGTGGGTAAGGTAGGTGCATATCACTACTCTTTTATAAAAAGAGAAAACTGAAACTGATAAAGGTCAAGCATCTGACATTACACTGTGATAGTGGCAAAACTTGTGCTTAAATCCAGGTTTCTCTGGTTCCATTGCTTGTGTTCATTCCACAAACAAAGAGGAATTAGGTGACATCCAAAATCACTCTATGGCTTCCTGCTTTTAATGTTTTTTGCTGATTCAGTAACTATACCTTTTTTTTTTAGTCTTCAACTCTCTTCTCAAAATTTTTTATTATGACTAATCACTAATTTGGGAAATTAATCCCAGAATTTTAAACAGTTCTTGAAATGAGTACAAGATTAATATATAACACCTTTGGAAAATTATTCTCAAGTCAGGCAAATATATTTGAAAATCACAAACAGCAGCAATAAATATGGATTTGTGTAAAGAAAACAGAAGAGTGAATAGGGTTTAGGCCTTATATTGAGGGAAATTTGATTTTATTCTTTCTCCATGTTAAATTCTTTCCTGGCTCATATTTGTGATTTCATTTTTCTTGAAGTCACACTTACTTTACTTTTTTTCCATGATATCTGTCTTACTTTACTGAAAGTATTACTATAAGAAATTCACAACGAAATTTTGAGAGGAAACTTACGAATTCCAAATGCTTATTGGTAGTTTATTTTGGATTTTAAGTATGAAAGATTCATTGCTTTCTGGATAAATCAGTAAACTCCACGGTGACTTGCTAACTTTGTTGTCAAATTATTGCACTGATGCTGGGTGTCTATGAAAAAGTAGAGGATGTTGACTTAGTATTAGTCTGACAGCTGTGTAACAATATAAATTTTAGAGGAACAAATAAAACCCCCATATTATTCTGTGGCTGGCATAAATAGAACTCTTAACTTGCATTATTGGGTACAAATTCTGTATGTATGTATATTTATATATTTGTAGATACATTTGTACACGTGTCCATCAGATGACTAATGTGACCCGATCTGAAGGAATGAAAAAACTTTCACTGTTTGAACTAATACTGCAGTTGATTTGTGTCAAATCATCAGAGGCTGCATCTTTGTTAGGAGAGTTTTAAATAGCTTACACTTCAAGATTTAAAACTTCTGGCCAGGCACAGTGGCGTACCCCTGTAATCCCAGCACCTTGGGAGGCTGAGGCGGGCGGATTATTTGAAGCCAGGAGTTCAAGACTAGCCTGGCCAACATGGTGAAACCCCATCTCTACTAAAAATAGAAAAATTAGTGGGGCATGGTGGCGCACAACTGTAATCCCAGCTACTCGGGAGGGTGAGTCAGAATCTCTTGAACCCAGGAAGTGGAGGTTGCGATGAGCCGAGATTGCGCCACTGCAGTCTAGCCTGGGCAACCGCGTAAGACTCTGTCTTAAAAAAAAAAAGTACTACTTCTGTAATTATACTTATATTAAAATTTATTTAAAAGCAGTCAGCTGTAATATTTTGATTTGCAGCTTGATTTACAGAGGTTGGGATTATATATATGTTACTGTAAACATCCCCTTCCCCCAAAAAAATAAGTTTAAGTAAGATTATCTATTACAATGTTTAGTGTTTGGGATTGTTTTCTAAGGCACTAGTGTCATAGTATTTGTTTACTTAGATGGTAGTTTTGAACTAAAGCTGGCTTATCTTGTTTTATTTTACATGTTCTCAAAAATTTTTCAGAACTAGTTTCAGTATGAGTTCTAACAGTCAGATGTTTGTGTATATTACATTACACTATGCTCTTGTGTTAATTGACTATATTTCCAATGGAGTAAGAACAAAGTCTTAATTACTGTATATAATATTCTGTGCCCAACACAAAATAGGTGCTAAACAAATGCTTACTGAATGAATAAATGTGGAAAATTGCTTATTGGTCAATACTGCCACCTATTTGTGTTATTGAAAATGTAAATGCTGGGCATATATACTATTTCAGTTGATATCTGTATAGAACAGGTTTATTAGTTTGCCAGTTTTAATAAGCAAACCTTTTAATAAGCACTCACATCCCAGAAAGTTAATGACAGTGAGTTAGTGAAATTTCAAAAAGTATTTCAGTCTCAACATGGTTGGCATTCCTTTCATTGATGTTGAAATTTTGAACTGTCTGTAATTTTGAACTGTCTGTAATCTAAATTCTGTGCTTAGGGCAAGACAGCTAACTGTGGTGGTTTCCTAGTCCTTTCCAGAGTACAGAGTGTTGTCATGATAATAATAAAATCACTGACATAGGAATATAAACACATTCTCCTGCTGTTATAAAATGGAAGTGTATTTTTAAATGTTAGCAAGGTAATGAAAAGAACTAATAGTATTCATAGTATTTTCCACTAATTATAAACTTTTTAGTTGAGTTAAGCTTTTTAATATTGATTGTAATGTATGTTTATTCTTTAGAAAAATAATGCTGTGGTTTCTGATGTTTGCTTGTATGGCCAATTCAAAAATATTAATTATTTGTTTTGTGACATTTTCTGGATGCCCTAGAAATAAAGTTGAATAAGATGTGAATATTTAGGGAGGAGATAGGGGAGAAAGATGTATAAAAATAATGACAGTGAACTATGATAACTGCGTTAATAGAAGAACTATATATAAGATGGAAATAATGAACTCTTGAGAGTCAAGGTGAGGTAAAGTACTCTATTAACTACTTCATCCTTTATGTTGACATTATGTACAAAGATAAGTATTTCTCTGAAGATAAATGATTCACTTAAGACCATTTGTTTATATTTTTCTCACTGTATGTACATTATTTTTTGTTTCTGCTCACAACCACAACTGGCCCTTCTAAAAACTTAAGTCATCCCAATTATTTGCTCAGAGAGAGCCATTTCTCTAGTAGGAGCTCACAGGTTAATGGTTCTATGGCATCATTCCCCAGAGGCAAAGACATCATCATATATTTGTGCTGGTTTTTTTCCTCGTTACTGCTGACTTCTATGCTAGCACACTAGTTCCACTTCTACACCTAGCACAGTGGAGTTGTGATGAGATGAGCATTGGGTCTGAGTTAGCAGATGGATTTTATTCCAGGACCTTATTCTTGGTCATTCCCTTTGCTAATGGAATTTCAATAATGCTTCTAGGTTGTCAGTCAACACAAGAATTAATTTTTTGTAGAATGGGAGAAATGATTGCCTAGCTGAAATTACATGAAAATTTACTTTATTGTAATGAAAATATATTTAATATAGTGAAATAGTAATTCTAAAAATACAGATGACAAACAAGCATTTTCTTAGCTGTTTGGTTGACTAACTTAGCTATTTGGTTTCTTAGTTATTTGGTTGGCCTTCTTCCCAGTGAACTTACTACTTAATATTTTAGTATAAGGCATAAAATACTTAAAAGAAACTTATTTAACAGAGATAATAGACTGATCTAAAGTTTAAAATATTTATTGTCACAGAGATAAGATAAATACACAAACCAACAAAGATTTTTAAATATTATATTACTAAAAACTTAAATATGAATAAAGTTTCAAACTATATTTTAGCCAAGAGTGGTGTAAATAGAAATGTGAGAATGATTTTATTTGCTTTGTTCATATATAGATTATGATGACAGTAATACAATAGATCACAGTTTTCCTTGATAGTACGTCAGAGAATGTTGAAAGTCATTTTTATTCTGTTAATTTGAAATTCAGTTAGAGGCTCAGTTGACTAGCTTTGTTTGACAAGTTCTTCACAGTTCAAATTAACATCATAAGATATTAGGGAGAATTGTTTAAATACTTGGGAAGACAAGGTCTTCATTAGTACTTATAAACATATGCATTTCTCACTTAAAGGATAAACAAATTAATAAAAATCTTTCCCAAGTGGGAACCATGGTAGATGGAGGATATGTGGTAGTAGAAAGACTTCTCAGTGTAGACTTTTTTGTATATCATTTCGATGTTTGAAGCATACAAACCTGGTAATAAAACATGAATCTACAGGACAGTACCCCCATATAAACAATATTTGTGGGGAACAGGTTTTCCTGTAACTCACAGCCCTAAGTAGGAGACATATAATCATGGGAGCATGTCCTTTGAATATACAAAGTTAAGAGGTATTTCTTTAGGTTTTGAGACAGTATCCCCTACTTCATTAAAGTTGGTCTCTTCTTAACTGAGTAGACTTAACTTGAAAAAGTTAGTTCAACTAGAAATAGGACATGATTTCAGTTGAAGCCAAAGTATATACTATTATAGCACTAGTATTACACCTGTCTTATGAAAAGCTTGTTACCGCTGACAAATTCTGAATGAAATTTCAGGTGTTCTGATAGTCCAGAACATTGAGGAAAATCACCTTTTTTCCCCCTTTCCTAAATCTTGAGTCCTCAGAACTTCTAACAAAAGGGTTTATGGGTCCATTCCTAACAATTAGATTTTTTGGTTTTTTTGCTTCCCTTTGAAGTAAGATTATTTAGATAACTAACTTCTACTGAGTACATATACATATTGTTCCTGAGGGTAAGAATTAGTTTAAGAGCCAGGTAGGAGATTTTTTTAAAAAAGATAAGTAGACAGTAGAATATAATTTCTAGAAGACTCAAGATGTACATCTTCATAAAATTTTACATTATCTTATTTTCATTTATGTTTTAAAGTAAAAGATGTTGCATTGACATAATGTCTTAGTTATAAAGGTAAACATTTTTGTTTTTAAAATTATGATACTACTTTATGCAGTATTTAGAACCATTTTACTCAAGAATGCCATTTACCACCATAGCAGAGAGTATTAAAATATTAGTAAGTCCAAATCGTTGTTTTGTTTTTCTGGAGAAACTTGCATCGAATAGTGGTAACTATAGGCACACAATTTACTTGTAATAAAGAACACTAATGGGGAGGGTAGGAGTAAATTAACTAGACCCTTAATAATGGGCTTTTCTAGTTCAAGGAATCTTATAATTGTCCCTGAAGCTAGTTGTGAAGGAAGTTGCAAGATGAAATATCTAGATTTATGTAGTAGTCATTCCAGGAAAAATGTTGCCTTCTGGCAAACTTTGGCACCTTTATTATGTAAAATGCCTTTTTAATGATAAGCAATATAGATTGTCAAAATAATTTTGGGGACAGAAGTCCAGTGCCTCCTGTTTACTCCAGATTAAATTAGCAAATAAAAGTAAGCCTCTCCAGCGAGCCCAGTGTTTGCTCTTTTGGGGAGAAAATAGCCTTTCGGCCAAACTTTACACACTTAGGTAGTACTAGTTTGTTAATCTTAAAAAGACATTCTCATGTTTAGTAAAAATTGATGAAGCGTGTGGCCATTTTCCTGAAAATTACTATGTTTTAAAGGATTGAATTGGAAAAGCATAGAGGATGTTTTTATTAAATCAATACCAAAATATGCAGGTTGAAATATAAGTTAGATTACATAATTTCTGCAAATGCTGTTGGCTCCAAACCAGTTTACTTTATTGTCAGTCAACCCCAAAGAATTATTAATTTCTCTCTTTGGGATTGCCTGTTTTGTACCATCCAAGCTACTTGAAAAATCTGATTAGTCTGTGCCAGGACTACGGTAGGATGACAGTTAGTGAAAATAGCATGCTTTGCCTCTGTTGAGGGGGACCATATGAAAATATATCCTATTTTCACAATGTTTCTGAAAAGATTTATTTGTGGAAATGTTCCTTGCTATTTAAAACTCTTCAAAAATGCAGGTTTTACAAAATACAAAAATAACCTCCTGAAAGTTTGAAAGGGGAGAGGGGGCTGTCGTGTGGGGCGGTCTCATTTGCTGCCCACATCCTCCCTCTGTTCGGTGCGTTGTGTGCTTACGGGTTCCCTGGAGCGGATCACCATATAATTGATGTGCAGTCTGCATTGCTGAATCCTGGACTGCACCATTCTGTGTTCAAGGGAAGATGTAATCTGATCCCTCTGCTGCTGAGGGAGGAATCTGTTCAGTCAAGGCTTTGACAGGGCATAGTCTCCTCCAATAATCTTCTCCGTTCTCTCTCATTATTCCCTCGAGTTCTTCTCAGTCAAGCTGCATGTATGTATGTGTGTCCCGAGAAGCGGTTTGATACTGAGCTGCATTTGCCTTTACTGTGGAGTTTTGTTGCCGGTTCTGCTCCCTAATCTTCCTTTTCTGACGTGCCTGAGCATGTCCACATTAGAATCTGTGACATACCTACCTGAAAAAGGTTTATATTGTCAGAGACTGCCAAGCAGCCGGACACACGGGGGCACAGAATCACTGAAGGGGAAAAATACAGAAAATATGGGTTTCTACGGCACATTAAAAATGATTTTTTACAAAGTAAGTAATCTGTTTTCTTCCTATGCTGTGTGATTGTGTGTGTATGCCTGCCTGAGAAGGAAAATCTGTATCATCAGAGATGGCTGCAGTATCCTCTAATTTTGGTGGGTGGCTGGATGTCTGGTATTCTGTTTTATATCATGAATGTAAGCAAATAATGGAAAAACTGTGAGCTGGAAAAAGCTTTAAGATTAAATGTATATTTTAATCTGAGAATTTTTCACTGAAAATATATTCAGACTTTAGAAATGTGGCTCCGTTAAATGCTGACCTGGAAATACTCTATCCTTAGTTGGCTTTTAGTGAACCTTTTGCCTTCAATTTTTCTATACCTTATATATAGTTTTTCTTTTTTCATTAGTTGACTCTTTAAAAGTATAGAATCATGAGACTATTTGGGATTTATATTTAAAGAGATCATGTTTACTTTCCATACCCCTCAAAAATTGCAGAATTAATTTTTGGTTCTGAAGTCAGTATTTTCAGTAAACAGAACAGTATTTAAAAGACTTCTATAGTCATACAGAAGGTGCTTTCCTTTATGAAATATTTGTAAAATAAAATCCTTTCTCATTGGTTTCCTTGATACACATTTTGGGCATGTTTATTCATTGAAGGATTTCTAAGATGGAAATAAAGTTTGCTTTTAGTGGCAAATGGTATTTGCACCAATGTTTTTTACAAGGTATCCTGGGAAGTTCTGAAAACCAGTATTACAAACTTAATCAGAATAAATATCGAAGTTTCTCCTAATTATGAAGATAAGAATTTGAGGAAGTTATCAGAAAACTAGATTGTAACATAGTCTGTACTGACTGACCTTCCTGATGGATTCATTTGCATGTATGTGTATATATGTGTATCTATAAATTAGACACATGGAAACACGTGGCTACCTATATACTTCAGCTTTTATATTTATGTTTGCTTTTTAATAAAATTATTTGGAGAAAGAAAATAATGGTTTCTGAGAGGAATCACTTTAAAACAATGTAATCAGTACAGAAACTTCTGAAGGGAAGAAACCAGCCAGACCAATTCCATTTCTTTCCAGTAGATATGTCATGAACTAAGGTATAAATTGTAGATGAGCTTGTTGTACCCTCACCTCTAGCCCCTAGTATCGTAAAATCATCCCAGTATTTTAGAAAACCCTTCGTGATGACAAAAACATGGTCTTTATTATTCCGTGTGGCTCTAAAACATTTTTAGTCTCTTTAGTATTTATATTGTATCATGCTATGTTGTGATGTTCCCATGTAAGGCAAGAGGTAGGAAAATAAGGCTGCTGCAAAGCAAGGATTTTTACCTACTTATAAACATGAGGATAGCTCGCTATCACTCTGGAGTGTTTTTCCTCCTATAACTTGCAGTAATACAGTGATTAGTTAGTGGACACAAATCTTAAAAAGGGGTTGTTGAAATGGAAAAAGTTGAATCTTATTAGATTTTATTTTCTCGTATTAAAATATACATATAGTCATATAAGAATATTTCAGTATTGATGTTGACAAGATACAATTCTGAATATATAGTATAGCATGGCATAATGAAACACCTTAAAATGTAGATTTTGGATACACCTTATAGAGAGGCATAACTGATTCTTTTAAAACCTTTCTGTTGTTGCTTTTCAAGTTAGAATATTTTGTCCTGAGTATCTGTCAATAGAGCTATATTCTATATATATATCAATTGATGACTTTTTCCCTCAGCGTTATTATACTGTCTCCAGATTTCTCTTATTATTGATTTACTTTTTAAAACTATCCTTATTGCCCATATTAATTGCTTTATGCTTTATCACTATTCAAGATTATTTATACTGCTCTTTACCCTTTTATAATGGTATGAGTATTTAAAATTGAGTTTGTTACTTTCATACTTATTTCTGATTTTACAATTTTGAATTTTGTTTATCTTTATTAAAAACATGTTTTTAAAGAAAAATGAAGATTCACGAGGAAGGCACGTTAAATATGATTCTTTTCTGTGGGGATTAACATGAGATTTTTCCCTATGTTGGTTATTAAATTGGAAAACATGAAAGATGTATTATCTCAAGGAATATATATATATATAAAAAATACCAGTTTTCAAATCATCACACATTGTTCTTCTGGATAAAATATTAGGGGGAAAAATTCACCTTTCCATTCCATTCAGAGGAAAACAAAGTAGAACAAATAGAAGAAACTATGAAACATTTATTTTATATATATAATTACAGTTGTAGGCATATGAAAAGTTAAGAATTTAAAATATTAACCATGCTGACTCAAGATTTAGACGATTTTTAAAAAACATATCTTGTTTGTTTTACCTTATAGATGAAAAGAAAGTTGGACCATGGTTCTGAGGTCCGCTCTTTTTCTTTGGGAAAGAAACCATGCAAAGTCTCAGAATATACAAGGTAATATTAAATATAATGATTGATTATGTCGTGATTCTCAGTTTTTTAGAGTTTATTCTGAAAGTGTTTTAGTTTATTCTTGTAGAATAATAACGTTACTAGTACGGTTGACTGTTTAACACATTTTGAGATTACTAGAAATTGAGAACTGTATCATTTTAAATAAGAAGAGGAATACCACCTTAGTTTATGTTTTGTTGCTACTACATTTGAAGTATGACATAAGCAGAAATTATCTTATGAACAAAAATTTGAAATTACGATTTTTAAGGAATTCTAAAAAGTAAACCATAAAATATGAATATGAGCCCCTGTGTCTTGTTACTATAGCAACAGCTGTTCTAGGGTAGACATTTATGTATGGAAATTTGAAGATACGTTTATTAGCAGTGAAATAAAACAATTACTAACTAAATCTTATTTCATGAAATTAATATGTTAGAAATTTTCTTTTATGGGCTTGGTAGGTCTTAAGTTTTTAACACATACATTTCCATACCAGTAGAATAGTTTCCATAACAACTAAATATAATTGTAATCTTTTTCTATTTCAGTCTCCATCATTTTTGAATTTTACATCAGTATAAAACTTTTCCCACTCTCACACTAATTAGGCTAACTTAAGCACAATGTCTGTTGCCCAGCCAATTAAAAGTGGCTTTGAATGTCACTTGGAATGTCGCATTTTAAAATTTAAATGACAGAAGTATCTTAGAGCTTTTTTTGGTCTTTAAAACAGAATTTTTACTATAATTGCCAGTTTTTAAAATAAGTGATTGAAACTTAACAGTAGAAACCACAAGAACTTTATGGTTATGACGTTTCTTCCTTTCTCTCAAAATATTTCGATTTAGTTATTTTTGTTCTATAAGATGCAATACAATTAACATTGCTCAGATGCAATTTTTATTGAACATTGTTACAGATTGTGTCTCTTACAGAAAAATAGCTTGTTTTTATTTCAGCTGTAAAAATATTTCTTTCAAATGCTCTTTTATGAAATTTGAAAATCATAATAATTGGAATAGTCTTACATTCAAAAAGTGAAGAGATAATACAGAAGAGAAAAATGAAGCTATCTCTTATTCAGGAGCTGCTTTTCTGTGTGATTTTTTTTATGTTAACTGTCCCCTTTCCTGTTAGTCTTTGCCTTTTGACAGTTTTACTGTGTTTTGGCACTTCCACCAGAGGGTGTGGAGGGATAGAGAGACAAGTGAAACTATTCACTTCATTTTGCTTTTCCCTTCTAGTCATGATAAAGTATTTCTTGGATGAGAAATTTGCATTTAATGTTAAACTGTTAATGCTATTTTTTAAATGTATCAGTCTTCGATTAATATGGCTGATATAAGGACAAAGGTATTACATTGTTCACTTGTTTTTAAGGCGACTTAGAATAAATGAGTGCTGAATATTTATTACGGAGCACATTTTAGTAAAATTTGTTTTTTGTTGCTCACTTTTTATATTGACAAAGCAACTGAAAAGGCACAGGTTTTATTTTTAGCCTGTTAATACATAATTTTATTAAAGCAAAATTAGACCAAACAGCATATTTATTTCCATGTTTTTTTGGAGACTCTTGGTTAGGAAGATATATATTTGATATTTTGTCATATTTTTGACATTTGCTAATAAGATAAAACTATGATTTTTCCATCAAAAATTTGTTATAAACACATCCTATTTTGGAGAAAAAGAAAATAGAACTTACCTTTAAATTTGAAAGATAGATTTAATTGTTGAATGTTAAAGATTGTCTTCGATTTATACTATTAGAGGATTTAAAGGGGGTAGGTAAGAAGACTTTTCTGTAAAATCTGGTGATTGAGATACATTTTTTTAACAAAATAATGCTGGATAGAAAAAAAGCTGGAGGAGTTGTTTCATTAGTAATTTATCAGAGTTTGATTGTTAACTGTTATGATGCAATTTGTAAGTGTTCTTTGAATTTAAAATAATCAACATAGCTCAATGAATTGAGTGAGAATTTCTTTTCAAATATAATTTCGTTAAAACAGACCTTCCTGCTGCTTTTTTTCCAAGGTCCTTAAAATGGATACCCAATAATTACCTTGAGTTTAGTTTAATTACATGCAGAAATTAGAAAGGAAACTTTAATACATTCATAATATAGTTATATATCTGTATTCTTTCTGCTGTTAATTGATAATTTTTAGGGTAGTTAGACAATTTTAGAGAGATCATCTAGTCATCCTCATTTTACTGGTGGCAGAATTGAATTTCAAGTTTGAGACTGTTAAATCTCAAAATTTAAATTACTGTATAAAAATGTTTAGATGATCTTATTTAGTTTTGTATATAAGTTCTTAATACCTGTTTTGAATAAATGTATTTCTAATCAAGACTGAGTTCTGTCAACTATTCAGACCAAGCTTTATAAATAGCAATAAAAAAATTGGAAATATTATAGGCATCTGGGGCAAACTTAAGGAATAATGTGATTCTTGAAATTCAAAACATTTGAACATAGTATTTCTATGTATGAGTTTTTTAAAGCATTAATAAAGTATCACAACCCTTTGTATAAAGAAAATTTAAACTTTTATTTATGTCACTGAAGACCAGTCATAGAAGAAGTGGGACTTGTATGTTCTAAGGAAATATTTTAACATTATTTGTATATATTAACAACTTGCAGTTTTGTCATGGAGATTCTGTTATTTGGTTGCAATTAGCATTTCTGTGATAATAGCAGGTGTTACGTAGGAGGGAGGAAACTTACTGTAAGAACCACAAATAGGTTTTGTTTACCTGTGATCTCTGGGAAGAAATGTAATTAACTGAATTGATGATTGAAATATGCCAGATCATCATTCTTTGTACTAGAATCTATTATTAATAAGCATCTATTTTTGCTTTCACTCTTGCTTTTTTCCTTTTTTCCTTCCTCTCCTTTTTTTTTTTTTTTTTTTTTTTGTAGTACCACTGGGCTTGTACCATGTTCAGCAACACCAACAACTTTTGGGGACCTCAGAGCAGCCAATGGCCAAGGGCAACAACGACGCCGAATTACATCTGTCCAGCCACCTACAGGCCTCCAGGAATGGCTGAAAATGTTTCAGGTGACATATCTGAACATAGTACTTGAGATGCCTCACTTAATTGCTGCAAAATAAGGGATTAATCATCCATAAAAAAAGAAGGAAGCACTTTTACATACTATACTATGGATGAACCTTGAAATCATTCTGCCAAGTGAAAGAAGCCAAACACAAAAGACCACATGTTGATTCTCTTTATATAAAATGTCCAGAATAGGCAAATCCACAGAGACAGAAAGTAGATTAATGGTTGCCTGGCAATGGGGGGAGGAGAAGGACTAACTGCCAATAGGTACAGATTTTCATTTTGGGGTGATGGAATGTTCTGGAATTGGATAGTGGCGATGGTTGCACAACAGAGTGAATATACTGGGAAGCACTGAAGTATACACTTTAAAATGGTGAATGTTATGTGATGTATATTTCAATTTTAAAATGCTGTTAAAAACAAGGGAACTCAATTTTTGAGTGTCATAATTGAGGAAGTCCAATACTTATTTGTGTAACTTTGCACTGACATTTTTTTTTAATTGCTTTTTAAATAATAAGACTGACCTTCCTCTTCTCCTTTGTTTGAATTTCTGGGTTGTCTAGTTTTCTAAACTGCATTGCTTGTAAGTTAGGCATTTAAGAGTAATTTAAGAACCATGCTAGCTAGAGTTAATACAGCTTCTTTTCTTCAGTGCCATGCTTGTATATGGCTTACCGTACTTGAATCCTGATTACTATATTTTAATAGTATTTATATTTTTTGGACATTTACAGGGAAGATTGGTTACAACCAAACCCTGAATATTATGAATTTTATAACCTAAGATAGTGATATTACATTGATTTATCTCTTCTTCCAGTAAGATAATGCATATAAATCAAGTGTTTAGCAAAATACATGGCAAGGATTAAGTACTCACTCAGTTATTCGTTGTAAATAAATAATATAAATTATGTAAAGTGAAGATATGATGTTAGCCTCCATACTAATGTAAAATGAATCTACTACCCTACCTCTGGCTGCATGAATGGTTAGGTATTTAATCAATGCATAAGGGAATAATGGTTGATAAAGATGATACTTTATTTGACTTTTAGTGTTTCAGATTTTAAAGTGTTCACTTTGTAAACCCTAATATTTTAAATACCTAGATGAATATGAGATAAATGTGTCTATTTTTTTCTTCTGTAGCTAGAAAAGTAACTTGGAGCACTATTGCTTTTAAATGGATTTTTAAAATTATTTTCTACCCTTCAGGTGATTTCTGAAAAACTAGGATAACCTTTTTTTGGTTGGTAACTGAAAGATTTGAGCCTTGCTCTCAACAGGGATTAGTTTTTCCCCTGGTTGAGACAAAAGTGTCTCAAGACATTTTTCATTTTTGTAACTGAGGGGATGAGGGCACAGGACACTGCTGGTATCTAGTAAGTAGAGGGAATATAAAGGACGATCTCCATGCCAAAGAATTATCCAGCCCAGAATGTCAATGGTACTAAAGAATCTGGGTTAGAGGAATGAAAATTATATTTTATTGTTATTAAAATGTTATAAGCCACTGCAATTACAAAGAATTTTTTTAAGTTTTCATTTTCATAGTCATTTGTTGATTAAACTTACCTTTTCCCCAAGGATTATTCCTACCCCACCCCCCTGAGTTATTTTGCCTCTGGTTGGTGATGGTTTGTAAAATGTTAATTAATTTTTATTTTTTCCTATGCATGCCCTCAGAATTCTGAATTTTTAATTTTGTCCCATCCTTTTAAAAGGAAATCTTTCCATCAATAAGAGGTGAAAATAAAACTCAGACACTTATATAGCCTTAAAAAAAATTTAAATATTTTTATCATCTCTGATTAAGCCAAAGAGGTAGGAATATGGTTGTGTGTTGCCATGCTAGCACATGCATATAGTGTGAACAGCATATATCATTCTGATTTCATATCACATGATTTCACTGATTTAATATTTTTATAAGAAAATACTAACATGATTGAAAATTACACTATTAGCAATAGTTTTATCATCACTGTAGAAAACCTCCAAAATGCTTATTTTGTATGAAAAGGCTTATTTCTCATCAGAAGGTAGTTCAGAGTAAGATTTACTTTTTCTGTGGTAGGGCTCGTTTTTTCCAACGTTTTGGAATACTTGAATATTCTTTGCTTACTATCTAGGATATTTCTCAATTTTAAGGGGACTCTCTAATATTGATCCATAGGAAGAGGCATTTCAGCTTTATTTTAGTCAGGATATTTTAGAGAGTTCATTGTACACCGTTTGCTTGTTTAGCTAGTTCATGCTTTTTAAATGAAATGTCCAAATGTTACCACATACTATATTTCATCAAATCTGAGACACCATAGATTTTTTTAGATGCATTCCAATTTCAGAAATGTTAATATTTAAAAAAAAAAAAACTTTATTCAATAAGCTAAAGAATGTTAGACTAGCTTTTGGTCCTGTGAAAGAAGTAGGTACAGTGAAAAAACCTTGTTCTTAGTTAACAGGAATAGCATGTGGAATTACCCTGCAGGTATAGTATTTTAATTTTTTTTTTTTTTTCAAATAAATATTCTGTAGCAAAGAAATCTGTAGCAACAAAAGGTCAACTAGACAGGTAGATCAGGACCTTCATCTTTTGAGTACCATGTCTGTCTCTGACACACCCAAGGCCTCATTGTTGTACACTGCCCTTTATTTTCAGGGCTGGTCCCAGAGTAACTAGAAATGATTCACTTGCCTAAAGGCTTACAGTGCTTTAATGTCTAACTTGTAGAGATATAATTTCATAATAAAGTGGGGAAGTCATGAGTTGACCTATGTGAGAGAGTTGAGGGATAATTAAACTGGCATGATTTCTACAAATATGCTTTGGGGGCATTTCATGATGACTTTTCTGTTGCATAATAAGCAGTATGGGAGAGCTTGTCCCCTTACTGTTCTGCTATTGCTCCTAAGGCAGTGATACAGCATTGTTTTGGTCCAGCTCCATCAATTCTGACAGAGTAGTCTGCACTCTGTTTATAAATTGAGTGTGAACAAATGATATTCCATTTTGCATAAAAGAGGACTGAAACAGAATGCCACTGGAAAATAGAAGTGCAAATTAAAGACAAAAACCAAAAAAAAATAGAAATTTTATACCATTTGAATTTTCAGTAGCCATTGATCCACTTTGTATGGCAGTCAGATTGATGCTTCAGATTAATTTAGGGAAGCGAGTTGGTCATTTGTTTGGCTTGTTTATATCATTCAAGTGCTAATAAATGGTTTTTCACTTAAAATTTTCAGACTACATGAACATTATTTTATATTGAAATTTGTATTCAGAAGCATCTTGAGAATAGCACAAATGACTTAGAAGGACAACTTCTTAGTTCAAATTTTGACATTGTCTCTTAAAAACAATAACTTCATTAATATATAACCAGTCTTGCCTTTATTTTTACACTCTATAAAACACATAACATTAAAAAGTTGTCAAAGGGGAGAAAACATGTACATCTGCTTAAAGTTATACTTGGAAATATATTGGAGACTCAACAAATATTAGTTTCTTCCCTTGGTCAAGAAATAATCTTAGTGGACTTCAGAAATTTTCTCGATCTAAAAAGGGACCGTTAACACTGGTTTCACAGTGTTGGTGTGAGGATCAAAGATAAAGTGATATGGAAGAACTTCAACCTTACACAGATGTCATTAGCTTTGCATTATTTTAATTAAAGCATATTTGAATTAAGCTATTTATGTACTTTGAAAAGATGTTATACTAAAAATATTTTAAAATGGTAAGTATAAAATACATGTGTTTTGATATTAAAAATGGAGGAAAAATTTCTCCATTGAAAGATTTAATTAGGTTTCATGGGAACACTTAGAAACTGTACATGTTCTCAAACCTACTTTATTTACATCTTATTCGCTACTCAACAAAAAATTAAAACCCACAGGATGGTGCCAAAAATTGAATTTATTATTACTTTGAAATTGTACTTGGGACACAGTGATTTAAAAACCTTGTTTTGTGTGAAGGACTTGAAGAAAGTCATGTATTGGAGCTAGAGAAGACTAAGGGAACATGTGATGTCTGTTTTTAATATATTAATGACTTTTGTATAAAAGTAGGAAAAGACTCATTCTTGGTTTCTTCAGAAAGTGAAACCTGAATCATGTTCTTTGAGTCAGATTTTGGCATTAAGTTAAACTTAACAATTAAAACTGGCCCACAGTAGAATGGGAGATAAGTTACTTGAATCCTGGAACTGTTCAGACAGCCTGGATAACCACGTGCTAGAGGTGCTAGAGAAGTGAATTCTTTACCACATGAAATTCAGGTGCAGTACTACCCAAGATCATAAAACAGTCTATCTAATTGGGACACTAAAGATCATCCAGACCAGTGGTTCACAAGTGCTGCTTTGGATCATCTACATCAACACTGGATGAACTGTTTGTTTAAAAAATAAAATGTCTTCAGCCACTGAATCAGACTCTCTGCTGTTGGGTCTTAGAACTCAGTAATTCTTGCTATCCTTGATCGGCATTTGGGAACCACTGGCCTGGACCAAGCCTCTCGCTGTGTAGGTGGGTTCTCTGAGACTCAGACTCATTAAGAGACTTCCATGTGGTTCTACAGTGAGTTTCCTGGTGAAGCCCAGGCTCTTGATTGCAGTTCAGTGCTCCTTCTACTCTTCTCTACTACCTCTATGCTCTAATTTACCTGAAATAAAACACCACTTCCATGGGGAATTTTCAAATTTGCATTTGCAATTTTGTCCTCAAATTAAAATTTACTTCTGAACCTGGGATGTTTTTCCTCTCCCCTTCAATATGTTCCAACAAGACTACATGAAAGGCCAAAGGAAGTACTTTTTTTTTTTTTTTCCTCTTTTCCGAGAACCACTTCTCAAGTAGCAGTAAAATAATAATTAAAAGAGTTATCCAACACTTTGCTTTTGCAGATAAACCAAGGCCTGAAGAGGTTAAATTGTAACCTATGACAGTTATCTCCTAAAATTATTTCCTGATCCCCAATTCAGTTCTCTCTCAACTATTCTTCGTTAATGGTTGCTGTAGGTTACTTCATATACACACATGTAGTCATTAGCTGCAAGGGTTTCATGTTAATGTATATGTCCCTTGCTGCTTAATTGTATATATACAAAATTTGAAACCACTCTTGGAGCCAGAATCAGCAAGCAAGTCCTAGTGATACCATCAAATACAAAGAATAGAAACACTCTCTAGAGATAAAATTGAGATGACAGCATTAATCTAGAGATAGTATTTCCTGATTCTTTTGGGACTCATTTATTTATTCAATAAATATTTATTAAGCACCTTTTCTGTGCGAGGCCCTACTTGGGCGTGGTATGCAATAGTGAAAAAAACAGACAAAAAACCCTTTTTCAGGAAACCTGCATTCTAGTCAGAAGGGGATGAGGTGGATGGGTTTGGAACTGGTTACAATTTTAGAAAGGTTGCTCAGGGAAGGAAATAAGGAAGCAAGGCATGTGGGTATCTAGGGAAACAATGTTCCAAGGAACAGCAAGGAAAGATGTTGTGAAACTGAGTGTGCCTGGAGTGTTTACAGCACAGAAAGAGTGTGTATGGCAGAGCAGAGTAAATAAGAGGAAAAGTAATGGGAAATTGGTATGTTGTAGGCCACCCTAAGGACTGATTTCTACTTTGGGTGAAATGAAAAGCCATTAGAAGGTTTTAAGAAGGTTAAGACTTTAACAGTAGCACCGAGTACAGTGTGGAGAATAGAACAAAGAGGCAAAGGTAGAAAACTGGAAGACCACTTAGGGAGTTACAGGAGTAATGTAGGTGAGACATACTGGTAGCTCAATCCAGTGTAGTAATAGTCAGATTGTGGATATATTTTAAAGTTTAAGGCTATGAGTTCATTTGGATCAAAACTGTCTGATGGTAAAAGAGAGGGAGGAGTCAGGAATGACCAAAGACTTCTTGGCCTGAGTAACTGGTAAAATAGAGTTTATTTTACTGAAATGAGGAAGACTGTGGAAGTATAGATTTGGAGGAAAGATCATAGACATGTTAAGTTTCAATTACATATCCAAAAATAGATGTTGAAAAAGCAACAACATACATAGGTCTGAAGTTCAGGAAGGACTCCAGGCTGGAGAGAGGAAAGCTGTTTTTATGGTCCAGATCTTTGTTTAGAATCACCAAAGAGATGTGATTTTAACCAATAGAACTGTTGAATATGTATGGTCAGTGGAAACAGTCTCATTTTCTTATGCTACTCATCTTTATCAGTGGTATACTTTTTAATAAAATAACACGAAGTAACATCTACTGAGTGTATATATAATTTAAATTGAGACATTTTTAATTGTCTTTGATTCTTATTACAGATTATTTAAAATAAAAATGCATCGTTTCAAATATTGTTTAGAGTCTTAGATATATTTTGTTATACAGGCATGATTTTTTTCCATGTACTTTTTCTTAAATATATGGAAACTTCTGACACAGTTTCAGATACTTAGCTAAGGTCTGAATTAGATGTTTATCATCTGTTCGTCTGTCCTGTCTTCTTTAATTCTACACCCTATCCTCCAAAAGCCTTGATAAAAGATATGTCTCATATATTAGCTTTTTTTTTTTGAGACAAAGTCTCACCCTGTCACCCAGGCTGGAGTGCAGTAGCGTGATCATAGCTCATTGCAGACTTGACCTCCTGCCACAGCCCCCCAAATAGGTGGGACTACAGGCGCATTCCACCATGCCTGGCTGATTCTTATTTTTTTATGGAGACAAGGTCTAGTTATGTTGCCAGGCTGGTCTCAAATTCCTGAGCTCCAGTGATCCTCCTGCCTCTGCCTCCCAAAACTGCTGGGATTACGGGAATGAGCCTACGCACCTGGCCTAAAGCTACATTTTAATCAAGTCAGCATAGTTATCCATCACTCAAAATGAGCATGTCCTTATACTAGTGTCCATGCGTTGTCTGTGATGTAGATGGAGAGGAATAGCATTTTATCAAAACCCACCTCAAATCCTGTGAGGGATGTGAATCAATAAATTAATGAGTTTGTTTTGTTGATACCAAATGGAGAGACATGAGTGGAGATTGATCACTATAAGTTATGTCAAAGAGGTAAGTTTAAACCAGTATTTGAAGTTATGTGAGAGAAACCAAACAAGATAATTAAACTTCAAATTAACTGCTTTTAATTGGTCACGTGTATACATATACATGTTTATGAGTATTTTACATTTCTATGTATAATAAGTCCTCCCCCTGACCAAAAAAGGTACAAAGTAAGACTCAGGGTGAATGTTCTGGATACATGTATTTGTAGAAGCAAAAGGAAGGGACACAACTGGTTGGAACCAGTATTTCCTTAACATTAGGTGGTAATATGGAATATACTGTGGAAATAAATGCCATTGAAATGTTTTATGGTATTGCCAATTTAACACATACTTTATGATAAGAAAGATGAGAAGAAGTTCATTGTAGATTCCACAGAGGTAAATAAAAAGTATTCCAAATACAGCTCCTCATATCCTTAGTGTATCTCTTGTCAGTTATTACATATTTCATGTCTTGGATCAAGTTTTCTTGTTTGGACAAGAAATGGAATGGCAAAATCCAGATCTTTTTAGCTGAAAACTTCACCTATTCTGTATTCACCCACTTCTGAAGTGGACACAATAATTCTTACAATGGTACTTAAATCAGTATAGACTTGCAGAAAGAAAGGCCTGCTTAAGAATGTTCTTTCATTTAAGTATTATGAGGTTAATTAAATGTGTGAAATTGTAACATTTTGAATTATTCACATGGCATTTTAGTTTTTCCTTTTAAGAACCATGGCTTTTCTGTGCAGGTGTTCTTCACTGGGGGGAAAATAATAATGTTTTAAGATGATCCCCTGATGTCATTTAAAGGAACTCTTATTTCTGAAGCATAATTGTGTGTTTTTGTGTTTTTATAGTGTATCTCTTTCTTACCCGCTTTTGGCCTTTGTTTATATTCTAATTTTACCACTATCAGCTACTATTTTCTATTGTTTATTGTTTTTATTGTTTATTCAATTTTCTATTGTGTATTTGTTTTCACATAACAAATCAAAGCCTGTTTAATTTGTGGAAGACACTTGTCAAATGTGTAATATATCCAGTTACTGATTTTTCTCTGAATGATGTTGCTCGTCTCCTTTCAGATGATGCCTTATTAAAACCGTCTAATTTTATGGTGCTCAAAATTGTCAAAATTTTCTATTATTTACTCAGTAACACAAAATGATGTTTCTGGAATAAAATTTTGGCTTCTCAATTAGTGACTTGGTGGTAGATGAACATATAACTATTATAATAATGTAATGAAAAACTATTTTTCTGTCAAACATGATTTTTTTTTAAACCTTTTACAAAATGAAAGTGGTTGGTAAGCAATGAAATTAAATGCATTCTTCAATGCCTTGTGGAAAAAATGTCACTGTAAGGAGCCACTTTTTATACAATTCTACCTTGTTCAACTATGTTTGTGTGTAGATGTGAGTTTTCCTTTATAAGCCTATAATTTGGGACATCTGTTAACACAATAAAAATTTCTAATTCTCTTTGATAGAGCTGGAGCGGACCAGAGAAATTGCTTGCTTTAGATGAACTCATTGATAGTTGTGAACCAACACAAGTAAAACATATGATGCAAGTGATAGAACCCCAGTTTCAACGAGACTTCATTTCATTGCTCCCTAAAGAGGTAAAGATTATCAATTACATTCTTCATTGGGTGTTATTTGAATATATAACTCAACAGCTACCACCTTTAAACATTGTCATGCTAATTATTGTATTCAGTATTGTCAGTTTGACACTCTTAATTAGTGGTAAAGAGGGCTGTAAATTGATACATTGCCATGACTTAATAATGTAATTGTCAGATTAAAGTATGCATATGGACTAAGTAACTCTTTTCCACTACTTGAATAAGTCATATATATGAGAGTAACTATTGAGTTTCACTAATTTGATTATTTATTTACCAATATTTTTTTGCCGGGTTATTTGAAGCCCAGGCTTTAGTTATCTTGGTATATTCATTATAGTAGATTTTTTAAAATTCTGACCTTATTAAAATAGCAATATTTTTTCTCTTATTTTATTGTATATCTTAAGTCCCTTCAAGACCAATAGTTTTTCTCTGGTACTTACATCGTGTAATTATTTTAAATACAAATATTATAATTTCACGTGTGTATATTTTTCTAATCATTCTCCTCCCCATCTCCATTACACAAATACAGATATCCCATACTAATTATATGCTAAAAGCACTTCTTTGGGAATTATTTATGCCTATTTCTTTTTATATTTTTATGTAAGCTGAAACTATTATAGACTGATTATATGGGCATTCATAGCTATTATATGGGCATTCATAACTATAAATAAGGCATAGTTTAGATACAGTTCCTTTATTGATATTATAGACCTAGTAATTTTATTTTGTCAGTGAACAGAAATAATATAACATTAAATAATCAGCATCACCATGATTTATATTTTCGTAAGTCATGTGTGTATGCCACTAGTTATATATCAGCTAAGAATACAATATAAAATACTAATATACCATTTCAAATTATCCTGAAACTTCGAATTTGAACAGAAACGGAGTCATTTTTTAAGATTATCATTCTAAATATCCTAATGATATTAAAGGTAGTCCCAATTAGAATTGCATGTTGGATATGAATAAAATAGTTGTGTCATATTTAATGCATGGAACCAGCAAAGAGCAAAGTATAGAAAATCTCTTCTTCCTAAAATGCGTTTTCTACTGAGTGCTTTTTAAAAATGACGTTGGCCCAGAAGAAAATTTTTAGTTTTGCTAACTCGTTCTAAAACTGAATCCTTTGAATAGATTTAGCTTATGAAAGTGACATCAGCTCTCTTTGCTTCCAGAAGGGCATTAATAATAGGAAACACTTACATAAGTATTTGACTGAAAGTGATTTTCTTCACCTTTGATATATTCTCCGTAGTTTTCTTAGTGATATCCTCTGTATTTTAGAGGGTATCATTTTGGTTAAAAGGCAGACTTTCTCATTTCATTTTTTTCTCTTATTTCTAATAATGGTGAGGTTTTTGGTTTGTTTTGCTTTATTTGAATTTCCATAATAACTTCTTAACACGCAAAATGTGGTTTAAGATCAGAATATGAAAGTATTTTGAAAAATCTAAGAATTAAAAACAAATAATCAATAACCAGGGTAAATCCAATAAAGATTCTTTCGGTTTAAGTGTTCTTTTAAGGATTGCCTGGGGAAAAAGAAGTGAAATTAGATAGGAGACTAAGGGAGAGCCTTGGTTTAGCATATGATCTGTGTTTCCCTCTTGTTTTCAACTACTAGGAAAAACATTTCCTGTTTTGAAAAATGCTTGTCTATGTGGATAAATAATGGTATAGAAAATATCTTCTCAGAAACAAAGTATTATTATTTAAAACATTATTACCTTCTTGTCAGGAAATGGACTTATTTTTCTTATAATTCCTTTGGACATATCAAAACTATTTACAAACATTTACTTACTAATCTCAAAAAGCTTAACAAAAGTCTCACTAGTTTCACATGGGAGGGTTGTGATGAATAACATTGTCTTTATTTTATAAGTGAATACCAGGAAAATCATAATCTTATAGTAGGTGATCTAGAGCAAAACCTGAAATACTTAATAGAGGATTAGCCAACATTAAAAAAAAATTTTTTTTCCTTGACTAGTTTAATCCACTGAAATACAGCAAATCTGGGAAAATACTGGCTACCTTCTATGTACAACGTGGTTGTCTTTTATATAGGTTATAGAGAAAAATAAAAAATAGCAATTCTTACAGAGTTGGACAAGGAAAAGATAATTATCTGAAATAGGTTTCAATTCAAGAGCTTTTCTCTGGCAGAAGTGGTCTTTAGGAAGAAATACTTATCTGGGTTTTACCTTTAAAACAAATTAATAGAAAACTGCATTAACTGCATGACTTGGCTATAAGAAACCCGTAACTCCCTACCATAGTGGTGGGACAGACAGAGTCTCACTCTGTTGCCCAGGCTAGGGTGCAGCAGAATGATCATAGCTCACTGCAGCCTCAAACTCCTAGGCTCAAACGATTCTCCTACCTTAGCCTCTTGAGTAGCTAGGACTACAGGCATGTGCCACCACACTTGGTTAATTTTTGGGGGGGTGGGGGTGGGCATAGGGGCGGATGTCCCTTTTATGAGAGTACTAATTCCATTCATGAGGACTCCAACCTTGTGACCTAATTATTTTCCAGACACCTCACTTCCTACATTGAGGGTTAGGATTTCAACATGAATTTGAGGGAATATAGACATTCAGTCCATTTCAGAGCCCTACATGACAAAACCTTGCTTCCTTTGAGGGAACTGGTATACTCCCTCATAATACATAGTAAGAATCATGCAACTAATTGCTATTTTCTTTTTGGCCTGGCAGTTTAATTCAAAACCTTGTAAGACATACCTTGTTGACAGCATATTTGTGCTCTACTTTTTCTCTAGTTTAACCTTCTTTTCTGATTTTTTAATTTGTATTTTTTTTGTTTTGCTTTGTGTATTTTGTGTATTGCTTAGATGTTTTGATGGAACTGGCTAGATGTAAATAGGCAAACATTTAATAAGTTGAAGTTCTTGGTTGAGTTAGGGTCTTCACTACTTTTAAGGAAGGTATGCCAGTAACCTATAGAGTTAGCACTTCAACTTTCTTTAGCGCCTTAGTATTTCTTTATGTTTCTCTTTAATGCACTGGACTAGATGATCTCATAATCGCTATTAATGCTGGAAATTTTACCTGGTGATTTGGGGATATACTTTTGAAATCTAAGCTATTCTGGATTTGTTGTTTCGTAGTCTTTAAGATCCATTGACTATTTCTGTATATTACCTGATTTCTACTTTAGTTAGGTAACTAAAGCAAAGAAAAGAATAGACTTTTTCTGTTTTTAGATAAATATCTTGGTCATTAATTAGCATCTCTTTTGCACAAATATTTTTGTGCCTGATAACTTCTATGTTAAATTACAATTACACACAGACTAATAATGGTAACATCACATTACTGCTATACTGACACAAAGTGAACTTGCTTAGGCTTTGATTGATTGCTAATTCCCAAATTAAGTGGCTTTTGGAGTATCCGTTAAGTACAATATTGAGATTACATATGTGTGAGTATTGTTGAATATAGTTATACCTTTTTATTTTAAACGACTCAGCTTCTCTGCATAATACTGGTCTTCTCTGATATACCAAAAGTAATTATTTCACAAAAAGTTTTTCACTATCATTCATCAGTAGTAGTAGTAAACTGAATACCGGCTGGTTGGAGTATTTTGTATACACAGTATTTACTGAGTATACTGAATATATAATATTCAACAAATACATAGTAAATATGTAATTAATGGTAAGTTTTTGCTGTTGTTGTTGAGAGAGAATCTTGCTCTGTCACCCAGGCTGGAGTGCAGCGACGTGATCTTGACTCACTGCAACCTCCACCTGCCGGATTCAAGTGATTCTTGTGCCTCAGCCTCCCGAGTAGCTGGGATTATAAGTGTGCACCACCACACCTGGCAAATTTTTGTATTTTTAGGAGAGATGGGGTTTCACCACATTGGCCAAGCTGGTGTCGAACTTCTGGCCTCGAGTGAGCCACCCACCTTGGCCTCCCAAAGTGCTGGTATTACAGGAGTGAGCCACCACACCAGCCCATGATGAACTCCTTATATATGTAAAGTCATTGGGAAAGCATAATTTATATTATATAATTTATATTTAGCATCAAAAATAATTAAAATTGTGCTTTTACTCCCTATATGACCCTTGACCCTTTAATGGATAATTTGTTTTAGTTCTTGTCATTTAGTTCTTGTGAAAACTGAACTTAATTGCTCTATTTAAATGGTTTTCCTTGTATCATAATTTAAAATTTTATGTGATATGTGAGGCTATTTGAATAAAGAGAGGCTATAATTCCCCTTTTTTTTCTCTTTATTTTTCCTCTTTATTTGAACTGACACACTGAAAAAAATTAATAGTTTACAAGTATTATAAACAAAATTTTTTAATCAGTGGTATACCAAAGAGTTAGCTCAAATATACAACTCTGTGTGGCCCATCAAGAAGATCCTTTTAAGTAATGTAAAGTAATTAGAACTCAATTACTTTTATATGTCTATGGAATGGTTTAATAATTGTCCCCCTTTGTCATTTACAGTCAAGGATGTAAGTGTTTCAAAAGTTCATTATGATAATAAACACTTTGATTTGAAGACTGTTAATTATGATATATATCAATCAGAAATGATCTGAAGTCATGCCACACAGAATATATAAAAATTATTTCTTGTCTGTCAGGCAAGCATTTAGGTCCTATCTTCAGTGAATTTACATTGTAGTAGGATAGAGAACAAAGTTAAACAACTAATAACATTTTTTTAAAAAAGAATTATTAAGTTGAGGCTCACAGAGCAAGGCAAGAGCAGAGACAGAGAGCTTTAATCAGTAGTCCCTGAAGAGGTAAAGAGTAGAGTGAAGTTCATAAAAACCATAAGGTGTGTGTATGTTTTTTATCTGGTATATATTTGTTAGGACTGAAGTTACTGCCTTTCATAATTTTAAAAATCAGAGTGCAGAATTATATTTATCAAGTATCTCATCCTGTGGAGAATAATTAACTTATATAATATATATATTTATTTAAATATGGGTATTATACTATGCATTTTTTTCTTAGTTGGCACTCTATGTGCTTTCATTCCTGGAACCCAAAGACCTGCTACAAGCGGCTCAGACATGTCGCTATTGGAGAATTTTGGCTGAAGACAACCTTCTCTGGAGAGAGAAATGCAAAGAAGAGGGTAAGGTTCAAAATTGCACAGAGAATATGTTTATACTTTGAAAAGCAGAGTGATTCTGAAAACAAGTAGAAAAAATAAAAATAATATTCACCTACTTATAATAAAATCCACAGATTATTCTACACATTGAAATGAGCCAAATCTTACAGCTAACCCCTTTAACAAGCAATATAACTAATAGCAAATATATCTGATTTGCTTCCTATCACTAGTAGAATTAATAAACAATGAAAAAGTCAAGATGTGGATGATTTAAAGGAAACCCCAAAATTACATTTCCAATTAAATATCCAAATATTTAGTATTAATTAATTCTTTTCATAAATGTTTATTGAACACCTCCTATGAGCCAGACATTTCTTCAAGGTGGGGGATATAGCAGTGAACTGAAGTTCTCTTTCTGTCATGGAGCTTATGTTCTTGAAACCTATTTTTTTCCTTAGTAGAGGAATAGTTATCCTTTGTATTGGGAGAGCTGTTTTGTTGTTTTTATTGTTGTTTTCCCCAGCAGACATCCAGAAAAATATTTTTGAAAAAATATAAAAGTATTATGTGCCTCAGAAGCAAACTTTTTTTAGAAAGAATCATAGAGCATGATGCAGGTACTCTATAGGTGATCATTCCATTCATGGTGGTTATAGTCAAGTGGGAAGCATTGATGGTTAGTCCAGTTAATAAAGGTTTGAGGTAAAGATCCAGGGTACTTGGTTTCTCATCCTGCTTTTCACCTCTGTAGGACTTGGATTAATTAGTGAAATCTTCCTTCTTAAGTATCTGTATACATAAAGTGGGATTAATCTCTGCCTTCCCTTCTCCCATATAATCATTTTTTTAATGATCTTTTAAAAATTGTAATAACATATATGTAGTTTATCAATTTAACCATTTTTATATGTACATTTCAGTGGCATTAAGTACATTCACGTTGTTCTGCAACTATCACTATCATCTGTGTTCAGAACTTCATCTTCCTCACATGAAACTCCATGCCCCCTGTTATAACTCCCCATTATTCCTCTCCACAGCCTCTGGCAACCACCCTTTTACTTTCTGTCTCTATGAGTTTGACTACTCTAGCTACCTCATATAAGTGAAATCATACAATATTTTTCCTTTTGTAATCAGCTTATTTCACTTAGTGTAATGTCTTCAAGGTTCATCCATGTCATAGCATGTGTCAGAATTTCCTTTATTCCATTGTGTATATGTATCTAATGCTACATTTTGTTTATCCATCTGTCGATGGGCCCTTGGATTGCTTGCACCTTTTAGTTATTATGAGTCATCCTGCTATGAACATAGGTGTACAGATAACTGTTTAAGGCTCTGCCTTTAATTGTTTTGCTTATGTATCCAGAAATGGAATTGCTAGATCATATGTTAATTCTGTGTTTGTTTTGGGGAACCACCAGACTATTTTCCACAGCAGCTGCACCATTTGCACAAGCATTCCAATTTCCTCACATCTTCACCAGCATCTTTTAGAATCATTTTGAGAAATGAAATAGTGAATACAAAAATATGCCATATAAAGTGCAAACTTTACATTATTGCTATATACTGTGATAACAGTATTAGAAATTGGACAATGTCTTACATTTCAGTGGTTTCAAGCAGAGAGAAAGATGGAATACTTTATAAAATGTATAATTGTTATTGTTGGTGAAGGCAATTTACTCTTGACCTCTAACACTTCAGGGATTGATGAACCGTTGCACATCAAGAGAAGAAAAGTAATAAAACCAGGTTTCATACACAGTCCATGGAAAAGTGCATACATCAGACAGCACAGAATTGATACTAACTGGAGGCGAGGAGAACTCAAATCTCCTAAGGTAACTGAACTCTGCACAGTGTAACAGAAACCATTAATCAGTGTTAGTACCTAGTGTACTATTTCACTTCTTGGCAAACTGTATAATTTGACACTTCTCTTCTGTGGAAAGAAAACCATATATTTTAAAATAACTGAAAGTATTACTGACAGTATTCTTTTATTGCTAATTAATCTGACAACTAATTGTGCTTGAACAAAAGATAAGTTAAATTGAGTATCTTTTTATCTTACTTAAATGAAAATCTCTCAATATCCTGTTGAATTGTACTGTGTCATACACATTCTACCTGAGAATTTGCTGCCTTCTCTGATC
The DNA here is from genome assembly GCF_037993035.2 of Macaca fascicularis. Classification (NCBI taxonomy): domain Eukaryota; kingdom Metazoa; phylum Chordata; class Mammalia; order Primates; family Cercopithecidae; genus Macaca; species Macaca fascicularis. The sequence continues at coordinate 157,247,906 of NC_088379.1, read as the reverse complement.
ACATAGTCCAAACATGATTTTTTGAGGAGTGTCTGTGTTTTGGTATTGGTGGCTTTCGTGTGTCTTATTTTTATAAATTGAAGCATAATTCTGGTTTTCTGTATTAAAACGTTTCAAATATATAAAGAATGTTAAGAACACTTTAAATTATTGAGCATATTTTTACAACTGGAAAAAAACAGTTTGGGGAGACATTGTGATACTAATATGTATATGTTATAGATTTTTTTTGTTTTGAGAATGCTAATAATTGTTACTCTTTGTGGTTAATAGATGCGTATTTTGTTCTTGTGTGTCAAAGTTGTAAAAATTAGAGGCATATTCTTCTGGTTTGAACAGATAAAATAGATTATTGTCAAATACATTGGTGTTCGAACCATCTTCATGAGGTCTTGATGCAGTAAAACTTTAATAGTTGATGTTTTGAGTATAAATAATAGACTATGGAAACAATAAAATGTTTAATTCTGAATTCGTCAGCCAGGAAAAATAATGCTTTATATTTTATATAAATTATAATTCTAGAGATAGACTACAAATTACCGTTCCAGTTTGTGCCTTCATTTTTCTCTTCACCAGTGTTTTAAAGAACATAATTTAATTAACATATTTCTAATCTGTACATCTATCTTATAGGTGCTGAAAGGACATGATGATCATGTGATCACATGCTTACAGTTTTGTGGTAACCGAATAGTTAGTGGTTCTGATGACAACACTCTAAAAGTTTGGTCAGCAGTCACGGGCAAAGTAAGTTTACTCTTCCTACACTTCACAAAGTCACAATTTTGTGTATAGCATTGCAAGTAGCAACTGGAAAAAAGAAAATCAGAATTCATTCTTGATTCTCAATTATTGGGATAGCAAATATCAGAGCTCGTAACTTAGCTTTTTCCCCCATATTTATGAAAATCAATGGCATGAGGATAATGATGTTTCTCATGATAGAGGTTTCATTAATTTTTTTTCATTTACATAGTTTGTGACAGATATTTTAACATTTTCAAGGGTGCTTTATATTTTTCTTGGCTCAATTTTTCCCCACTTTTATTTACTGTCTAAGTTATACCTCATTACTTTGTAATGTTTTTCAGAAGTATGGTTGAGGGGTATTTATTTTTCCTTATGAACTGCTTTGTTGATAACCTACCTATTGTTTAGAACTTAATAAATCATGTTAATTTATACTTATCTCAAACCCTTGTGAGATGAGAGTGGACTAGGCATTTAAATGTAAGTTTGAAGAAAAAAGTAGCCCAAGCAATCAGCTTGACCGTGTACTATATCATACCTTAATGATTCTCTAGCAAATATTTATTTGTATCTGTCCAGTAGAGAATATTTTCATGAATTAAGTAATTGCCACCTAAAAAATAACAGAAGAGAGTATGAAAACAAAAAAAAATCCATGTCTTTTAAAATGTCTTTTACCATGGTGCTTCTTGGCAAGTATCTTATAAATACGCCAAGTCAGATGTTAAAATTTTTTAAAGCAGCTTTATATTTCCATAGTGTAATATTAGTTTGGGATTTATTTCAGGGCCTTAATGTCTGTCTTTACTTGTCTAGAAGTAGCTTCACTGGCTCCTAACTACTGCCCTGGGGCAGATTCAGATGAAATGTGGTATGTAGCCACACCCAATACTGTTGGCATACTTTCATTGAATCTATTCCCATGGAAGAAACCCAGTTGCAATTTCAGTATTTTTTCATCAAAGAGACCAGAGCTATCATAATTGCTTTCATATCATGTTTCCTTTTTATTATATCATATTTTATATCATATGTTTGCTTTCTACATGTTCTTCAATTGCTTGTGCTTATATAAATTTATAATGCTTTGAATAAACAAAACTATAAATAGTGATGGGATCATTTTATACGGATGTGTAAAATAATATTTTCTGAAGAGCCAAACGAATAAATAACTTTACTCCAAATTTTAATGAGCTATTAAATTTTATTTAAATCACTTTTCCTTTCTACCCAAAAGTAATCATCTTAAGTGTTTTTCCAGTGTCTGAGAACATTAGTGGGACATACAGGTGGAGTATGGTCATCACAAATGAGAGACAACATCATCATTAGTGGATCTACCGATCGGACTCTCAAAGTGTGGAATGCAGAGACCGGAGAATGTATACACACCTTATATGGGCATACTTCCACAGTGCGTTGTATGCATCTTCATGAAAAAAGGTAAGGGAAAATCTTATCGTGGTTGGGACTTCTTCCTCTATTATTTGTGAATTTGGGCCCTTTCTGTATAGAGTTACTGAAATAGTGACAATGAGCTCTTAAATTACATTTAATTATTAGACTTCAGATGGTTCTATTCTAGGAAAGCCATAGTGTTTTGTCTTAAAATTGGGGATTGTCTGTAAGTTTCCTTTTTCATTTGCTAGTGTTGTCGGCTTCCTCTTTGAAGCTCTCTACTCTCTAATCCTTTTTATTGTTCTGTATCTTTGATGACTCATCATGTTCAAGCAGAAATCATTTTTTCTCTCTCTTTTTTTGATATTCTTACTTCTGCAAGTGGGACAAATTCAGGCTTCAAGCGTCTGAGCCTTTTTAAATTACCTACCCACCTTACACCCACCCTATCTCTTAAGTCTAGGCAAAGGCTGAGGCCTGTGAGTAATTTGTTCTCTCATTCTGAACTAGTGTCACAACTTTCTAACTTGGTCATCTTACATTTTATATGCTGACATACAGTCCTTTTATAATTATGATAGTGTCACTGCCCAGTTCTTAAGTCTTTGTGAGCCTACTGTTGACTAACGAATTAAGGAAGAAATCCTCAATCCAGTTTTCAAAATGGTGTCTGCCAAACTAGATTGCTTGACTTTTTCTTCTCAGTGCCTTTGCTATTACTTTTATCTCCTCCTGTAAAGCCCTCCTATTAAAATCCTATCTTTCTATTATCTTCATCATACCCCTGTTAAACAAGTGTGATTTCTGCCTCATTTGTCAAAAAAGGTCTCTCTGAAAGGTCCTTACAGTGAATCAATGGCAGTCTTTACCTTTAATTCTGTCTATAGCATCTTCTTATATTAAGAACCATTACATTAAGCAGATTTCACACCAGATTTGTAATATGTTTTCATTGTGTTCCATTGTGTTCTGACTTAAATCTCAACCCTTTAATTTTCTAATTTTTCCAATATGGAAACTGTGGTATTTCTTTTATCTCTTCAGAATGAATGACATAAGGATACCTGAGTTTTCAGCTTTGTTTTGTAATCCAAAAGTGATTACAGTATTTGCATATTGCTCTGGTTTTCAGGAGAGTGTAGCACTAATGTTGAACCACATGTTTAAGGGATAGCCATTGTTTTTAAAGATGTACATATCTTTAAAGATCCATATCAATATTTTTATAGCCTATTGCATATTTATAAATCTAATCATTAAAAGCATAAGCAGCCTGTGTTTGAGGACATGTCTAAAACTGGTTAATTTTTACTGGAATGTATAGTGTAAACACAAATCTGCAGCTGTTTAAATTCCAAATCCTGACTTGTTTTGTTGTATAACCTTTATTGAATTTTTTACCTAATCACAAGGGAATATATGCATCCATAATTGAAATTTTGGAAAATGGCAAAGAACATAAAGAAGAAATTTAAATTCTTTAAACTACTACCACCTAGAGTTCTCCCATTAACATTTTATACACATGCCCACATTAACATTTTATTTCTAAAATCAAAATCTTATTGTATATATTTAGAGGCAGCTACTGCTGCTTTTAAAAAAAAATACAGTGCAGTGGTTTTCAAACTCAGTCCCACAGAACCTCGAGGTGCTGGAACTAAGGTCCACAGGTCAGGGAACCAAGCATGAAGCATTCTAGGCTTCCCAACTTCCCATTCCCTTATTGTATGTTTATATACCAAGGTTTTACATAGGATTTCTTTTGACAAGAGTTGTTCCTGTGTAAGAAAAAGAAAGCTAAAAAACCTTGACTAAATCTATCATGTTTTCTCATATTATTAAAAATTCTAAACATGGGTTTTTTTGTTTTGTTTTGTTTTTCTGTTTTTCCCTCTGCAGAGTTGTTAGCGGTTCCCGAGATGCCACTCTTAGGGTTTGGGATATTGAGACAGGCCAGTGTTTACATGTTTTGATGGGTCATGTTGCAGCAGTCCGCTGTGTTCAATATGATGGCAGGAGGGTTGTTAGTGGAGCATATGATTTTATGGTAAAGGTGTGGGATCCAGAGACTGAAACCTGTCTACACACGTTGCAGGGGCATACTAATAGAGTCTATTCATTACAGGTAAGATCTCTTATCTGTCCCTTAAATGCTCTCCTGATGAATCATAAGGTTGTTTTACTCAGATAATCGCTGTCAAATTGCTGCTCCAGTACAATCCAAAAAAGATTAACCAGATTATTCTGCTGTTTTTATATAAATTTCAAAATTATTTAGATGCTTTCAATTTTCTGTGATCTATTTCTCCTCTAAATACAAATATTTGTCTTGTAACCTGACAATTTGGGACTCTAAGGTTTGCTATATTAATTAATGGTTAAATAGTCTCATAGGAGAGTAACCTGGATTTTAAGAAACTCCTTTGCAGAGGATTAATATGGCCCAAAGCTGACCCTTTGCTTTGATAGCTGAAAGTTGATGGACCATGTAATTGTGATTCCATCCCCATTCAAAGTGGAAATAGATCCTTTCTGCATAAAGCACTCTACTGTCCCAGGCCCACTGATTTGTAGTCATAAGGAAGTAAAGTTGACTAAACAGATTTTTTTTTTTTTTTGGTTTACATTTCAAGCCCATATCCTTGAAAACATTGCCATATTTTAAGATCATTGACTAGATGAATAGGAAGTTTAGAATATGAATCTTGTTTTGTTTCCAGAAAGGCAACATTTTCAATGTAAAAATATTTCCTACAGCCTATATAGTTTATTTATCAGTTATTGCCCATTAATGTTCAGCAAATTAGTACATAATCTTAGTACTGTCAATTCTGTTCTTAGGATATTTGTTTCTTTGTCGAAGGAATATTGTCCATGTCATGAAATATTGACAATATGATCAAGATGTTTGCTAAATTAGAAAAGGTGATGAATTTGGAGGAAGGGAAATTGGCTGCACCTGTTTGTGATATTCTCAGAAGCTTAATGAATATAATATTCTAATTTAAATAACCCCATTTGATTGAGAAAAGAGGTAGCCACATTATTATATAGAAATGATAGATTGTTGTTGACTTTTGGTGTAGCTGGGAAGCTGGAGAAGAGGTGGTATGTAGTTTGCTTTTGATAACAAAATGCCACCTCTTCTGATTCCAGATACAGTTATCTTTTGGCACATTTCCTAATTAGCATTAGGTTCTTATAAATGAAATTTTATTTTACACACGGTTTTTAATGGAACTTACTTTTGAACATCACGAAAGTTATCTCTAGCCCTTTTCATGCCTTAAGTGCTGATAAGCACTCCGTTTATCATAAGCTATGTCATTAGTCTTAGCTTCCTAGTGGGAAGGAAAACTCAAATAGCAATTCTCTCAGTCACCCATGATATATAGCTAGGTGGGGCCAGATGATTTGAAAATTAATATATTGTTCATTTTAGGTGCTTTGTTTTCATTTTAAGTTGCTTCTGCATCTAGTTTGAAGCAGCTTGGCATAAAGATGAAACTTTCTGATAGAAAGGTGTGAGAACATACATTGTAGAATGGCTTGGCATGCACTTTATCCTCATTGCCACTTTACCTTAGTACCTCATTTTGTTCCTGGCATTACCCATTTCCCATCCTCTTCCCCCTTTCCTACTAGGATTAAGGTCAGTAATTGATATGAAGAGCATCCGTACTTCTATTCTAATAAACTGTGTCTTTTGTAGTTTGATGGTATCCATGTGGTGAGTGGATCTCTTGATACATCAATTCGCGTTTGGGATGTGGAGACAGGGAATTGCATTCACACGTTAACAGGGCACCAGTCGTTAACAAGTGGAATGGAACTCAAAGACAATATTCTTGTCTCTGGGAATGCAGATTCTACAGTTAAAATCTGGGATATCAAAACAGGACAGTGTTTACAAACATTGCAAGGTAAGTATTAGTTACGTTTAGTTTTGTTCATTAAAAATGAGATCATTATTCAACGGAAATATGGAGCTTTAGCATTACAAAAAGAGTCAACCTCATACGGAATGATTACTTCAGAAAAGTTTATGCATATTTTCACCCTGACTTACAGAACTAGTCTACTCTTGAGGAAATGTTTTGAACTGTGTTTTTAATATATAATATAAAATTGTTTAATCACTTCCTGCATGTTCAATTGACTCTACTTAACCTTTAAGAACAGTGAGAAGAAAGATCTTGGCTATATCATAGAAGCAACATACTCATTATATTTTTTTGATTGGCCATTGCATTTTGAATTTGTAGTCCAATTTTGAAGGGCTACCTTATTGAAAAAAACAAAAGCATCCTTGATAGAAAATTTATTTGGCCTCCTCTTAGTCACGTGCTTAACTGGAATGGAGAGGAATAATAGTGCCTACTAAAATAAGAGAAAGAAACAAGTGAAAAATCACTAATATTAGATGAGGTACAGCAATGCCTCATGATTAACTTTTTCTATTTGTTATAGCCCTTAGAAAGCGTTTTTTTCTGGGGTGGGGGAGGGGGGGCGGCATCTGATAGGCAACATTGCAGCTTTTTACTCATTGGTTTTGTCTCTTCTCAGAGTTTTGGAATAGTGACCATTCAGCTTTGAGTGGTTCATAGTGGTGGAGTAATAGATCTCTTAGTGCTCATTTGTCCATCAGCAGTATGTATGGAGTTGCACTATCTGCATCCTCACCAAGGAATGCTGTCATTCACACAGCCAGAAAATAAGACATTTGTCTGGTAGCTAACCAAGGTCTTGGAAGACAGGCCTCTTGAAAGTTAATGTTTCAGTTACAAATTGCTACCAGATTTTCTTATATCCCTGCTGATCCTAAAATACTGAGGACATAGGTTTCTAAATATGTATCATTTCAAATGTTGCATTTATTGTATGTTGTAAAGTAGAAGTCTACAAATTATAATGTAACTAACCCATAGCCATTATTTCTAACCAGTAATTAAATTCTTTTGGTTTTTGTCTAGGTCCCAACAAGCATCAGAGTGCTGTGACCTGTTTACAGTTCAACAAGAACTTTGTAATTACCAGCTCAGATGATGGAACTGTAAAACTATGGGACTTGAAAACGGGTGAATTTATTCGAAACCTAGTCACATTGGAGAGTGGGGGGAGTGGGGGAGTCGTGTGGCGGATCAGAGCCTCAAACACAAAGCTGGTGTGTGCAGTTGGGAGTCGGAATGGGACTGAAGAAACCAAGCTGCTGGTGCTGGACTTTGATGTGGACATGAAGTGAAGAGCAGAAAAGATGAATTTGTCCAATTGTGTAGACGATATACTCCCTGCCCTTCCCCCTGCAAAAAGAAAAAAGAAAAGAAAAAGAAAAAAATCCCTTGTTCTCAGTGGTGCAGGATGTTGGCTTGGGGCAACAGATTGAAAAGACCTACAGACTAAGAAGGAAAAGAAGAAGAGATGACAAACCATAACTGACAAGAGAGGCGTCTGCTGTCTCATCACATAAAAGGCTTCACTTTTGACTGAGGGCAGCTTTGCAAAATGAGACTTTCTAAATCAAACCAGGTGCAATTATTTCTTTATTTTCTTCTCCAGTGCTCATTGGGCAGTGTTAATGCTGAAACATCATTACAGATTCTGCTAGCCTGTTCTTTTACCACTGACAACTAGACACCTAGAAAGGAACTGCAATAACATCAAAACAAGTACTGGTTGACTTTCTAATTAGAGAGCATCTGCAACAAAAAGTCATTTTTCTGGAGTGAAAAAGCTTAAAAAAATTACTGTGAATTGTTTTTGTACAGTTATCATGAAAACCTTTTTTTTTTTTTTTTTTGCCAACCATTGCCAATGTCAATCAATCACAGTATTAGCCTCTGTTTATCTATTTACTGTTGCTTCCATATACATTCTTCAATGCATATGTTGCTCAAAGGTGGCAAGTTGTCCTGGGTTCTGTGAGTCCTGAGATGGATTTAATTCTTGATGCTGGTGCTAGAAGTAGGTCTTCAAATATGGGATTGTTGTCCCACCCCTGTACTGTACTCCCAGTGGCCAAACTTATTTATGCTGCTAAATGAAAGAAAGAAAAAAGCAAATTATTTTTTTTTATTTTTTTTCTGCTGTGACGTTTTAGTCCCAGACTGAATTCCAAATTTGCTCTAGTTTGGTTACGGAAAAAAGACTTTTTGCCACTGAAACTTGAGCCATCTGTGCCTCTAAGAGGCTGAGAATGGAAGAGTTTCAGATAATAAAGAGTGAAGTTTGCCTGCAAGTAAATAATTGAGAGTGTGTGCAAAGCTTATTTTCTTTTATCTGGGCAAAATTTAAAACACATTCCTTGGAACAGAGCTATTACTTGCCTGTTCTGTGGAGAAACTTTTCTTTTTGAGGGCTGTGGTGAATGGATGAACGTACATCGTAAAACTGACAAAATATTTTAAAAATATATAAAACACAAAATTAAAATAAAGTCGCTGGTCAGTCTTAGTGTTTTACAGTATTTGGGAAAACAACTGTTACAGTTTTATTGCTCTGAGTAACTGACAAAGCAGAAACTATTCAGTTTTTGTAGTAAAGGCGTCACATGCAAACAAACAAAATGAATGAAAAAGTCAAATGGTTTGCCTCATTCTCCAAGAGCCACAACTCAAGCTGAACTGTGAAAGTGGTTTAACACTGTATCCTAGGCGATCTTTTTTTCCTCCTTCTGTTTATTTTTTTTTGTTTGTTTTATTTATAGTCTGATTTAAAGCAATCAGATTCAAGTTGGTTAATTTTAGTTATGTAACAACCTGACATGATGGAGGAAAACAACCTTTAAAGGGATTGTGTCTATGGTTTGATTCACTTAGAAATTTTATTTTCTTATAACTTAAGTGCAATAAAATGTGTTTTTTCATGTTAGTATGCCTGTTTCTTCCACTGAAGTAATAATCCTTCATTATAAGTATTTAGGATTTGTCTATAATATTTAAATCAGCAAAATCTTGGTTTCTTTGCATCTCCTGCTGTGTGGCATAGAAATCAATACTTCAGACCTGTTTTATACAGCAAAAGTAAGGATAATGTGCTGCAACTGCAAATCTTACTTCTCTCCTAGACTATGAAGGAGGACACTCCACTGTGCTCATCTCTGTAGATTGCATTGGGGTATATAAATATGAAATCTGGTTCCATCAAAGAATCAACAAAACTTTTGTGATAATTACAACTAGAAGCCTTATAAATAACAAATTCATTTTGAAATTTTGACCACATATTAAGTGCTTACCCTCGATACTTTCTGTTCATTCTCTCTCAAGCTCCCACTATCCCTGAGAAGTAGGCACTATTATCTCCCGTTTTAAAGACGAGCAAAAACCTGCAGCTGAGACTGGTTAGGCAATTTGTCGAATCATAGAACTAGCAGAATGCCAGAACTCAAACTCATATTTCCAAAGACTAAATACATGCTGCTCTTTAAGAAAGTTTGACAGACTAAAGCAAGGTTTGAGAGGGAAATAAGCCATTTTTCTGGTACTTTCTGACTCTTCTGTAGCCATTTTGTTCAACAAATCTAAATTTTATAATGTAAGGGGAAAAAATAAAGTTGTTTTTGAAACTATGTAGTTCTAAAAATATTTAATGTCTCAAATAGGATGTATCTATATATGGATATAGATATATATACACACACACACATATATACATATATATCCAGTAATCTCAACTAACCAGGCCCTAGATGAATATCTAAAAGCTACTAAAAATGGACTCCCCTTTTTCTCATAGTCATAAAGTATGTGTTCTTTACTCATAGGGCAAATCCTGGGCCTCATTCTCCCAAAGCTACTAAATCAGAACATCTGGGGAGTGTGACCCAAGAACCTGCATTTAAACTAGCTCACCAGGTGAGTTGTGGATACTAAAGTTTCAGAACCACTGCTTTAGATACCATTCCTGTACATTTGGTTATTTGGTTTATTAGTCCACAGCAAATTACAGACACAAAAATAACAAGGAAAAGTGACAGGGTAAAGGAAATAAAAAACAAAAAACTAACTGGTTAAATGCAAGGCAAAAATCCTACTAGGCCGTGAGGTGCAGGGTCTTTAGCGTAAACCAGGTTACAGCCCAAACCATGACTACCGTTCACATTGATGACCGTGAATTGTCAAGAAAAAGTTGTAATTCTATTTGATAGTTCTTGAAACCGCTTGATTGTTTCATAAGAGCATATAAATGAGGCTTAACTATAATTGAAGAGAAACATCCATTTTTGGAACTTTAGAGAATAGAATGAGTTCACAGGCTTTGCAAACAAATAGCCCTGAATTCGTATCTCAGTTCTAATATGGTCTAGTTATGGGGACCTTTATCATGTTTCTTGACCTCGTATTTCTTCATTTAAGATTGTAGAGGATACCTGTCTCCTAAGGTTATTATAAAGATTAGGTGAAATGTAAAGCACATAGCATACCGATGGCATTTACAGCTTAGTAAATGGTAGCTTCTATTAAAAATTTTTAAGTAAATAGACCCAGAGAACTTTCTATATTTGAGAATTGAATGTATTTGTGACTCATTCAGATTATGTAATAAAAATAGAAGACACACACAGAGCAATCCATTCTTTTAAGTGGAGCCACCTAGATTCTCATTTGAGTCTTAAAGAAACCTTGTGAGATAGACCGGTATTGAGCACCTAACAGTGGTTTTGTATATACAGTCATCCCTCAGGATTTAGGGAGGATTGGTTTTAGGATCCCCCCAGCCTCTCTCCCGTGGATATCAAAATTCATGGATGCTCAAGTCACTGATATAAAATGGAATAGTATTTGCATGTAATATAGGCAAATCCTCCCGTATGCTTTAAATCGTATCTAGATTACTTATAATACCTGAGACCATGTAAATACTATGTAAATAGTTATACTGTATTGTTTAGGGAATCATGACAAGGGAAAAAGTCTGTACATATTTAATACAGACATAACCACCCTTTTTTTTTCCAAATACTTTTGATTCTCGTTTGGTTGAATCCGTGGATGCAGAACCCACAAATAATAGAGGGATGACTGTGTTTAAGTGTTCATTAAACATCATTTTAAGAATAAATGAATAATCTTTATTACAGTACATCTTTGCTTGAAGGGAAAACGTTAGCATCCTTCTACAGGAATCAAAATATTGTAGTTAAAAAAAAAGGTCACAGAGAGCTCCATTTTGTGGCCTTTTTAATGAAAAACTTTACCACCTTATATAACTGTACATTTTTAAATCTTCATAACAGATTAGGCACTCTTCATATTTAGATGTTACAAGTTCCCAAATATCAAACATTGCCTGAAACTAAGGCTGAAATTAGGACACAAAAGTAACTCATAAAAGCCAGTAGCAGGTACTTAGTATACTTGTTGAATTGAGCAAAGAGAGTTGATTATCTCATTATTTTTTATTAGAATTGTTTATAATTTTGACACTTTGAAACCCCTTTACCAAGATTCAATTACCACAGCTATTTCATTAGTTTGCAACAGCTAATGCCTACCAAATGGTTAAGTAAATGTTTCAACCCACCTTATTTGTTTCATTTCAAAATAGTAATTGACATTTTGTTATTTGTATTAACTGCTTTGAGCCATTTTCTCTACCCGCTTTGAGCTAGTCTGTTGTAAAACTCTTCTAGTTCCTTGAATTGATTAGAGGCTACAGAAGACCTCTGTGCTTTTCTCTTCTCTAAAGTGAAATGGGGATCAAAGGTAGCTTTCCCAGACCCAGCTGAGCCCTGGTTTTCTGTACATTTCTCCCTGAGAGACACATTGCACACTGTGAAACAAAGGTACGGAGGTGGAGGAGAGAAGACATCTCAGAGGTGCCTGCCCGCTACTGTCCTTGCCCCTGTGACTCCCTCTATTCCATGTTGAAACCAGAAATATGAAGCTCCGTTGCTTTGCATAGCAGAAATAGATTCACATTACATTTTTTTCTGATTGATTCCTTCCAGGAGAAGGAAAGTTTTTGAAATATTTCTCCCCAGTCAATACCACCCTCAGACACAGCTTCGTTTTCATTCTTTTAGTCATCCTCGGCCCCAGTAAAAATCAGAATTGTAACCTATACTCCTTCAGGTTCATCAGCCAGTAAAGGATCCAGCCTTGTCCCTTATGGCAATTGGAAGAGAACCTCCTATTTTGCAGTGCCATTTGTAATTCTAATAGTAGAAGTAGCTTAGGGTTGCTGATAAATAAGTTCGAATAAATGCTTCTGACACAGATTGTTTTAATGTTCTCTGCCTTACTGCATTTTGAAGATGGCTTTTGTTTTTGTGTGTATGTGTTTACACATACACACACACAAATGCACAAGAATATATTGGAAACTCAGAATAAGCCTCATGTTCTTATTGAGTCATACCATCATTCCTTTAGGCCTCTTTTTTTCATCTATCAAAAGTAAAGAATGGCCATAAAGGGAAGGAGTTGGTGGCCAAGAGGAGACTTCCTAGAATTCCTCTCCATGATAGATTAGTGGCCTCCATGTCTGAAGAGGATGTGTGTGTGATGTTCCTGGAGTCCTGCATCAAGCAGCCATGTGGTAGTTTGAAAAGTTGATGCATAATTTTTTATTTGGGCATTTTCTGCTGCCCAGGAGATGGATATGAAGTTAGATCCAAAGTAGCTGCACCCAGCTCCTTTTCTGGGGAGTGCCTAGTCATTGCTTTGAATTGCAAACAACATAGCAAGATCTGACATTGTTGACTAACCAACATGTCCCATCCATTCAGTTAATACTAATGATGCCCAAATGAGTGAGGTTCTTGCCAACTTTGTCCCCTGCCACCTTCTCTTTCTAGGTTGAATGAGACAAAAAATTTCAAGGATTCTTCAGGGAAAGGAAAAGCATCAAAAGCTGAAAGGATTCAGAATGCACCTTTCACCAGAGCATGAAGTATAAACAAATTCTAGATCCAGTTCCTAGGAAGACTCATTGCTGAGACAAAAAGCCTGGCGACTTCCCAATTTGCAATTGGGTATAAAAATAGCAGAGTTTCTATTTCAGATGATCTGATTCTCCACAGGATTCTTAAGGACAAGGAGCCACTGAGTGGACATTTTGATGTTTCATTCTTTCCTTTCGAATATCTGTGATGGCAAAACCTACGAAGGCTGTTTGGATTCTGTTTTACTTCAGCAGCCATGCTCTGCAAGTAAAATTACTTTGAAGCCACTTGCAAATCAAAGATTCAAATGTAATGGACCACAAAAGTATATTGCCAATCTACCCTCTTCCAGGAGGCCCATCGATTATAAAAGAGACATTAAACCCTGCTACTCACCTAGAGGGGAAGCTTATTTGCAAGGCTTTTTAAACTTACGTTACAGCCCCTAAGAATTCATCAGACCCTTATTCCTTACTAAATGTAGTTAGAAAAACTATGAGTCTTTTCAATTTAAGTATGTTGTCCACTCCTTTAAAGGCAGTTTGAACAGCTTAAATACATCCAGCAAGAACAGAGTATGGTATAGAGATAAAGAGTAAAACCGCATACATCTCTGGTCAAGGTTGGATCTGGGTTTCGGGAGCCTAACGCTTACAAACTTAAGGACTCTCTTTAAGAAAAAATAAAATTAGATCCAAAAATAAACATTTAGAATGAGAAAGATGATAAATTACTGAAGCCTAGGAAATGAGATCCTTCTGAGATATATATATATCTCAGGGCTTAGGGTTGCTGATAAATGAATTTGAATAAATGCTTCTGACACAGATGTCCCCCCATAAGGGACAAGGCTGGATCCTTTACTGGCTGATGAACCTGAGGGAGTATAGGTTACAATTCTGATTTTTATTGGGGCCGGGGATGACTAAAAGAATGAAAACGAAGCTGTGTCTGAGGGTGGTATTGATTGGGGAGAAATATTTCAAAAACTTTCCTTCTCCTGGAGGGAACCAATCAGAAAAAGATGTAATGTGAATCTATTTCTGCTATGCAAAGCAACGGAGCTTCATATTTCTGGTTTCAACATGAAAATATATATATATATATATATATATATTATATATATATATATATATTTTTTTTTTTTTTTTTTGAGATAGAGTCTTGCTCTGTGGCCCAGGATGGATGGAGTGTAGTGATATGAATCTCGGCCAACTGCAACCTCCACCTCCTGGGTTCAAGCAATTCTCCTGCATCAGCCTCCTGAGTAGCTGGGATTACAGGTGTGCACCACCAAGTCTGGCTAATTTTTTGTATTTTAGTAGAGACAGGACTTCACTATGTTGCCCCCAGGGTAGTCTCAAACTGAGCTCAGGCTCAGATAATCCGCCCGCCTTCATCTTCCAAAGTGTTAGGATTACAGGTGTGAGCCACCGAGTAAGATCTCTTTAGGCAATTACCAGAAATGCTTCAGATTGCAGCCTAGCTTCTCTAGCCCACCTGAAATACTACAACTCCCAGCAACCCCTAGCTCTCCCAAGGATCTGTTAAATGAGGGCCTCAAGATTAGCTTAATCAGTTTCAACATGAATCCATGTCTGCCTGTCTCAACTTCTGTGTTCTACCCCATCTATAAATGAGGTAACATGAGGACTACATAAGACAACGTATGTAAAGCACTTGGCATAGTGCCTGGCACATAGTATTTGTTAAAGGGCTGTTTGTTGTTATTACCTGTAATAAACTATCATAGCTAACTGCCATTGTGCACGTAACACTTAGCATAGCTCTAAGTATTTTTATATTATTAATATTCTCAAGTATCCCATGGTTTACTATTATTAATACAAAGTCTCATTTCACAGGTAAGAAAACTGAGACACAAAGATGTCAAGTTACTTGCTCAAGGACACACTTAAGAGAAAAAAAAGGAGGGCTGACATGTGTGGTGGCTCACACCTATAATCCCAGCACTTTGGGAGGCCAAGGCAGGAGGATCACCCAGGAGTTCAAGACCAGCCTGGCCAACATGGCGAAACCCTATCAATACTAAAAATACAAAAATTAGCAGGGCGCGGTGGTAGGTGCCTGTAATCCCAGCTACTTGGGAGGCTGAGCCAGGAGAATCACTTGACCCCAGGAGGTGGAGGTTGCAGTGAGCCGAGATCACATCACTGCCTGGGCAACAAGAGAGAAACTCTGTCTCAAAAAAAAAAAAAAAAAAAAAAAAAAAAAATATATATATATATATATATATGTATGTATGTATGCAATCCAGTCTAAAATGACAAATTATTTCTTTCTCTCCAAAGAACCTATTTCAATTGAGAAATCTAAAAAGCAGGACCCCAAAAAGGAAGCAGGAGAAGAGAATTGAGTAGACAAAAGATTTCATCAACTTTGGATGTAGGAAAACAGATGTAGGAGTGGATTACTCTAGTTGAGTAGAGTAGAAAAGCCACTATCTAATGTGCCCAGAAAGGGGGACACAAATGAGAAACGAGCTAATTCCTTTTCTGTGAAAGGCAAAGGTAAGACAGGAGCTGAAAACTGGGGGACTAGCTGAAAGGAAGAACACATGGAATAGTTGGAGTCCTACATCCTTTTCTCAGCCAGGGAACCACATCTGTGTTACCCCCTATCCCATTACCCACCTCACCCGACCCTTCACTGAGCACACAGGCACAGGAGAGGCTCAGAAACAAAAATGGAGATTACATTCTCCCTAACCCTCTCCCAGAATGCCAACAATCTGAAATATACCAAAGGATTCTTTCCCAGAGAAGTGAACAACCTGAGAGAAAAAGTCTCTAGATACTGGCATTTTATTAGAGGACTCCTTCAGTGAAACTGCTGGCTCCCCACCCAATCAGAGAAGAAATTTCTCATTCTAAGAGCCCCAACCATACAGAGCTTCCCATTCACTTTTTAGCATCTGTCTCTAAAATATGAACAGATAGTCAAGAATCAAGAACATTTGAGAAAAGACGCTGATTTAAAAGACTAAGCAAGCCAAAAACCCATGGAATAAACTTTGAGAAAGAAAGTTTTATACCCTCAAAAGATACTGCATCTTATAATATGGGAACAGAACACATTTTTTTTTTAAAGACACAGTCTCACTCTGTCCCCCAGGCTGGAGTGCCGTGGCAAAATCTCAGCTCACTGCAGCCTTGATGCCCCCAGGCTCAGGTGTTCTTCCCACCTGAGCCTCCTTAGTAACTAGGACTACTCATGCCACCACACCTGGCTAATTTTGAATTTTTTTCTAGAGACAGGGTTTCAGCATGTTGCCCAGGCTGGTCTCAAACTCCTTGGCTCAAATGATCCATCCACCTTGGCCTCCCAAAGTGCTGGGATTACGGGTGTGAACCACTTTGCCCTGCCTAGGATACAATTTTTAAAAGAGCTCATGGAAACTAAAATATAATAGAAATTTAAAATGAAAACCTTAAACGGAAAAATAAAAATTGAGGAAATCAAACAAACGTTAAAGGAAGACATGGAAATTAGTAGAAAAAATATTAAAAACTTAAGAGGATCAGTCTGGGACATCTGACATTCAAATAACAGGGTGTCCAAAACAGAAAATAGAAAACAAAGAATAAAATGTTTTTAAATGCATGAAAAATGAACAGAATTGGATGACAGAAAACCCCTAGATGACAAGACCCACTGAGTGCCCTTTGAATAAATGAATGAAAAACAAACTGCCCATCCATGTCCATCATTATGAAATTTTGAAACACCTAGGCTAAAAAGACCTTCCTAAAAACTTGTGGAGAGAAAAGTCAGGGTTAAATAAAATAAGAATTGGAATTTTGGACTTCTCAATAGCAACATCAGATGCTATAATAGAAGACAGAAGTCTTCAAAATTGTACAGGCAAAGTATTTTCAATTTAGAATTTACACCCAGCGAAATAATCAAGTGGGAGGGAGAATAAAGACAGTTTCAGCATGGAAGACCGCAAAGCACTCCCTCTCAGAAACCCTTTCTTTCTGAAATGAATATGTGGTCCAGCAAACCACAATCAAGAAAAACGTGGTAGACAGAAAATAGGGATTTTAACACAGGAGATGGGTGAAGCGAGTTCTAGGATGGGAGGTGGGCATTTGAATTCAAGAACTAGCAGTTGAGGTGTAAGCAGGGAAAGTAATGGAAGAAAGGTCCCAAGAGTACAAAAGGAAATGATAATCATCTCATTATCATGCCAGAGCTTTTAGATAAAAAAAGTCTCAGGGTTCCGAACAGCTGATGGTACATTTAGAAATTTTTTAAGGTTCAATATATAAAAAGCTATGCAACGGATAAAAATTAAGGCAATTATTAATTTTTAAAAGTATGTTTAAAAACATAGTATACTAGTTAGACCTAGAAACTATACTAAACTATATGTAGCCATAAAAATATAAATACTATATGATTGCTAAAACATCAATGGGGGAGGAGAGGATAGTAGAGGGAGAGTTAAATCCTCATCTACCATAATTAGAAGTTATTAGTGTCTAAAATGAAAAAGTAAGATGCACATATTATATATAATATATATCCATATATATGTCAGATATATCCCATCTTTATATATCTGGTATATAAATATATATATAAATATATATGATATATATAAATATATATATATATGTATATCAGAAGAGTTAGCTAAAAGTTAAAAATACTTGCCTCTGTGGTTTGGGGGAAAGTGGAGGGTTATAGCATTTCGATATACTTTGAGTGTTTGCATTACTTTGCTAGAAATATATTTTTTAAAGCAAGTTCCCCCAACACCTTCTGCAAAAAAAGCAATCAATACGGCCGATTTCAGAAATAGTGACCTTTCTTTACCCATGCCAGTAGAATCCATCAACAAGAATGATCTATCTAGTCAGTCTCATGTCACAAAGAGGGGCTTAGGGGTGCTCCTCCTAGAGGAGTTCTATAGCTAGATAGAAGCTAGGATGGAATCCATGTGTGGGCAAATTACCTCAGTTCTCTGGTCTCTTGTTTCATCTGTAAAACAGGCACAATAATAGTCCTAACCTCATCAGGCTTCTGAAGACTGAACAGATGACGTAGGTAATGTGCTTAGCATAGTCTCTGGCTTATGAGTTCTTAATAAAAAGTACTTGATAATATCACTGTTAGCAGCATTCTTCAGTCTCAAGGTGGAAACCATCATACATTAGGATCTGAAACTAGCAGAATCCAGAGCTTTTGGCTTCAAGTTCTGGTTTGAGTATGTGCAGATGGATAAACTGAGTTGTAACCCCATGCATCGTATATCAAGAGGACCAGCCACTTGGGGATCCTCAAGGATATAGGTGCCCTCTCCCCTCTCCAACCTGTTTTCCCATCACCTCCTCCTGACTTTCATTGGGGTTTAATTCCAAAATCTCCCACCAGGCATCTTAAATGTTTTCTCCACATGGAAATACTTTTCAGTAAAATGAAAATGACTGAACTTTTTGTAAAGTGAAGTTCAGAGTATCCCTTTTGGGACTCTATTTTTTCCCTTGAAATTCTAGATCAAAATTTCAAAAAGGCCAGAGTGGGGTCCATAGAAGAGCAGAAGCAATGAGTTGGAAGAACTTCTGTGCACCTCTATTAGTCCCGCTACATGGAATCCTTAGGGTGAGTTCATAATTCCCATGATGACCAAAGTCTTTCATACCTGGAAGTGTGCAGTGTGAATTGGTCCGGGTGTACGTTGGTCCCCAGCCCAGCTGTGACAGGGTGTGCCATTACTGTGAGTTACTCTGACTTTCCAAACCTGCCCAAGACAGTCAGAGACATAGCCTATGAAATCATCTGCCCTGGCTGCTCTCACTAAAGGCCTAGAGCCAGTGAGAGCCTCAGAGGCCCACTCACAGGCATGGCAGTCAGCCTGGGGGGCTCCCTGTGTCAGCTCAGCTCTCCAGGCTAAGTCCTAAGGTCTGCTGCCACCTGATCCTTCTGAACACATCCTAGATTGCCAGAAAGCCCCCAAACCACAGGCATTCCATGTCTCTGCACTTGGCGGTTTGTGGTGTTTGAATCCCATAGCCACAGGCTATTCATTTGTATATGTTTCACTGTGGCTTTCTGCTTGGTGACCTAGACTGTTACCCAGCAAGATTCCTTAAGGTTTCAAAGCAGCTAGAGAGACCACTAGCAAGTTTCTCTTTGTTAAGAGCTTTGTAACCATTCCTTCTCAACTGAAGTTGCCTGTTGGTTGAAGTGGGCAGCTTAAGTTTCTGAAGTCATCAGTGACGATACCTAAGATGTATCTGCAAATATTTTTAAGTATGTGTGAACAAATCAGGCCTAGTATCAGTACCCTCAGTGATTTTTTTTTTTTAATTAAAGCAGCCCTTAGGGGCTTAAGGTCTAATTTAATTGAATAACTAGGTGTCATATCGAGGGACTCCAATGAAAGAAAGAAAGAATCCCTGAAGTGTTGATTGGCTGTTTCTGGAACTTGGCCCAAGTTCCTACTACAGACGTGCCATGTCCACTTGTCTCAGAATTCGTGTCCTGGCTGGTGAGTACAATTCTTTAAAACTCATAGGAGATGGATCCTGGTACTATATTCCTCAAAGCCTCCCCGCCCCAGACTAGCACACGCACACACACACACACATATTCTCCACCTGCAGGACCTGAGTCTACACACACCCCAGTGTTTCTGGTTATTTCCACTCAGCTAAGGAGTCATTGCAATGGGGAAAATAAATTAGAACCAAATTAGACTAAGATTCAGAGTCCAGGAAGCATGACTGCTTATGAACATTACTGGTTGTTTTATGTATTCACTGCCTGGGGGGTGAGGTTGGGGGAAAGCTCCCACATCAGTAGCCAGCAATGTGGCTAATCAGTGCACAGAATGGAAATCTGGAAAGAGGTCCAAATCTGATAAGATATATAGTATCTTCCCTCCAGTTGTGTCCACCTCTAAGAAAAAAAATTACAGAATATTCTCAATCTGTTAAAAATATCTTACTTCACTCTTTTCCCTTGCTCACCCTGGAGAAATCCAAATTAGAAAACTTCCTATTTAAGATAATCAACAGAGGAGAACAACAGATCAACTTGGGCTAATGTCAGTAGCAGGGAAGACCAATTAACAAATTCATGAATTGTGCTGTTTACACTTCTATTCCTAAGGTTAATTATGCGATCAAGTAATAGCTTTTGCCTTGATTAGAGGGCCCTTAGGAAATAAAAGTGTGTTTCCTCTTTACAAGTATGTTTGCATTTCAGTCCTGCAATGATAGCACAGGAACTGGGCTCAGCAAACATCGCCTGTGCACACAGCTGTAATCAAAGCCGAAGGTCTTAATTTAAATAGCCTCAAGACTCAAAGTGTAAACAGAAGCATCATCCATAAAAGTGCTAACATTCACCTATACATTTTTCTCTCTCTCTCTGCTTTGGACTACTTATAGTGTCAATTCTTTGCAGAAGTTTATTTTCCCATTATTCCCTATTGTAAAGAATCAGTAAAATTAGCTCCTTGGGCTATAGGTATAGAAGAAAGAAACATTGCCCACATTTCAGGGAGCACTCTCTGCAAGGCTGTTCCAGCTTCCTGTTAATAATGGCAGCTCATGTTTTTGAGGTGCTATTCCATGGCAAGGGATCTCACATGAATAAATTCTGTAATCCTCATAATAAGCCTATGAGGGAAATATTGTTATCATCCTCTCCTTTTCAGGTGAGAAAACAGAGGCACAGAAAGGTTATGTAAATTACCCAAGTCCATAGCAGCTAGCTAAGCCAGGGTTTGAACCCAGGCATTCTGGCACCAGTGTGGACACATTTAACCACCATGTGCTGTTGCTCCTCTCTTTAGGGCCCTGACTTAAGCATGCAGTGTTAGAAAAAAGTGAGTTATTTCACCCAAATGGAGAAGCAACACTTTGTGCCATTTTAAATCCTCAAGTGAAGTGCAAAAGTTTCTTTGTCCACCTACAATCCACTTCTGAGTAATCTGACCCAACGTCATCAGAGAGAAAATGGCTTCCTTGGGGAGTGCTGAAAACATTAGAGAGATGTGACCAGAGACCTCCATCACGCTGATTCCTCCCTTGCCTTGCCAGGAGCACTGGGCCAGCCTACCTTGGCTACTCAGCGCTTGTCGAGGTTGGGTTCTCCTATGGCAACACAGTGATGCCCAGCTGGACACAAACCTTGATTGACAATAGGGGTAAATTAAGAGATGGCTTATTGGCTTTAACAAGGACTACTCACAGAATATTCTGGATTAAGAGCAATGAACCAAATTCATTTCATGTCTTCCTTTTCACAAGAGCACCTACTGAAAAAGGGAGGAGCGATGTGCAGGGGTCGTATGCTCAGGCTTTGGAATCAAATGGAACGGAATCAAATTCAGACTCTGCCATTTACAGCTCGGTGGCCCCAGATAGATTACTTCCTCTTTTTGCACATTGGTGGCCTCATCTGTAAGATGCCTTAATGAAGATGAACTCAGACTATCCAGGTACAGAGTTTTGTTCTTGCTACTCAGAGTGTGTTGCACTGTCCTGCGGCAGCAGCCGCCTCCCCAGAGAGCTGCTCGGAAATGTAGACTCTTGGGTCCTGTTCCAGACCTGCTGAACCAGAATCTGTACGTTTGCCCTGCGGTGCTGATCTGAATGGTCCTTCATCTCAAATACTGAAATTTAGGAAGTCATGGCAAGTGAAGCACATAACGGCCATTAATTGTAATGATATATATTGAAATTATCTGCCACCAAAGTAAGCTCAACATCACCATTCCAGGAGTAAAGTGTTAAAGGAAAGAGACCTTGAAATGAGAAGCAAGGTCCAGGTTGGAAACCGCCTCCCTGCTTCTCCAGTTCCTCAGTTTCTAAATTCTCAGAGATAAAGGGAAAACACCTGCAGAAAGTAACTAAGCCTTTTTGGAGAAACTGTTGGGAAAACCAAAGTCAGGGAAACAAACAGCTATAAAATTTATGGTTTTTGCGTCAGGCAATGATAGAAACCAGTAATTCATGCCTTGTACCTGAACTAGGAAAGCCTTTTCTTTTCTTTTCTTTTTTTAAAAAGCACAACCCAAGTCTCCTGCCAGATCATGGCTTTTAATTTAAGTGTACAGTTACTGCTCAAAAGTGATTCACAAGCCTTTAAAGAGCCACTCTCCTTTAGAAGTCTGTTTAGAATGCAGAGGGTTTGAAGATTAGTGTTGGGAGTGAGAGCATTTGACTGCCTAAGTGTTCAATCTCCCAGGTACTTAGATATTTCTCAGCAAGAACTGATGTTCATTAAACTGTAAGCAAATTAGAGTTCAAGCCAAAGATATAAAGGAAGACATAATTAGTGTATGGGAGTCATCCACCATCGTAAGCCTTCTCTTAGGTGAGAAGTCTTCAGAACTAGTTCCCTGCACAAAAGAAAATTATACAGCTGCTTTATGCAGGCCCGATGCTATGTTTTATTGCGTGCAATTTACAATGAAATGAAGCAGAAGTCTGCAAGACTGCATTAAAGCTTTAATTTTCCTTTTGGGTTTTACCTCCATTTTATCTTTAGAAGAACCCAGAGTGGTTTGATAAATAGAGTATTTTGCCAGTCAATAAATTATAAAGCTATTTTTACCAAGTGGCCGCTGAATTGCTACTGCACGTGACAGAAGCTCCCTGGGAGTTCAGAGGGTGGGAGGGCACACCATCTTTCAGCAGAATTGATTTGTGGAAAAAATATTGCTCCCCGTCCCCCAAATCCACCCACTCTGAAGTAATGTGGTTCTCAGTGACTTCTGACACACTCTGGTTGCTGTCTTATTACAGGGTCTGGGTTTCAGGCAAAACTTTTGGGAATCAGAGACCTTTCTCTGACTGGACTCCCATAAGACAATAAATCTCATCAGACATTTTGTAGACTGACCCTCCAGCCCCAACAGGAGCTTTGTAAGGAGTGAAATACCAATGCTCCCCCATCCCACCCTGTAAACGATTATTTTCAACTGGGCTAGAAAACCTGAGAGAGCCGGGTTTGAGTCTGTAGAACTGTCACGTGCTGCACTCCGTGCCACCTCCAACTATCCATCCCCAGGCTTTGCCAGTTAAAAGGCAGGATGGCTGGCAGTGGTGGCTCACATCTGTAATCTCAGCACTTAGGGAGGCTGAGGCAGGTGGATAGCTTAAGTCTAGGAGTTCGAGACCAGCCTGGGCAACAAGGTGAAACCCCGTCTCTACAAAAAATACAAAAAATTAGCCAGGCATGGTGGCTCGCGCCTGTAGTCCCAGCTACCCGAGGGGCCGAGGTGGGAGGATCACTGGAGCCCAGGAAGTGGAGGTTGCAGTGAGTCATGATTGCCCCACTGCACACAAGCCTGGGTGACAGAATGAGACTGTCTCAAAAATAAATAAATAAATAAATAAATAAATAAATAAATAAATAAATAAAAAGAAAGCTGGGGGTGAACTTGGAAAGAGGTCGGGAAAGGCCCTTCCTTGAATCTGAATCTGGAAGGTGGTTGTAGAGCTCCGCCTGGCATTTGCCCTAGGACCCCACTTCTCTCGCTCTGCAGAGCAGGTGAAGGCCCCAGGGTCTGGTCTGAAGGGGGAGGTTTTAGAAGCCATCATTGGCTGAACAGATCCCTGAAAGAGTAGCCGCAGTGTGGAGGCTCCTGGAGGGTCTGAGAGAGGAACCCACAAGCTAGCTGGGAGTTGGAGGTTCAGCAGGCTGACCACATTTAGTCAACTGCCCTCAACCTGCAGCCTTGAGGTCCAACTTTATGGGAAAGGTACTGGTGCAGCTGACCTGGCTGGAAACACCATTTTGAAACTAAAATGGTATTCCATCTGCACCATCAGTAGTAATAATGGCCACCTCTCAGCAAGCCAATTTTTGATACAACAGCAAATCTGAGAAATGGGTGAGTGGGTGAGTTTTATCTCTAATTTACCGATGAGCAAAAGAGGCTGAATGTGTGTCTGCTGTTTGACTCGTCAAACTGATGGTGGTGGAGATTGGAGATTGACCTCTACCCAGGAAACTAAAGCTGGCCTTCCTCTTTGTACAGTTCCAGAAAGTTCTGGAAGTTGGGAAATATGTAAGACACAAGAAGAAACTTGTGATCTCTGAGGAAGGCAGTAGAATGATCAGAGAAATGGGAGGAAATAGGGATTCAGGAAAGCAGGGGAAATTTTTAAAAGAAGGATCCCAAGAAGGAGGGTTAGGAATGGAAGGAAGCTCATGGTCATTCCAAGTTCTGGGCAGTGAGGAGTGCGGCTCTCTCTGTCCACTCCCACCTTATTTGAGTCAAGAACCTCAAAAACATTCTTGGAGCCTCCTGTGTGGGAACTGTAGCCAAGAAGTAATCTGAAGGGACATAGCACAAACCACTCCAGAGTCACCTGCAGATGTGGAAATTCTTCTATCACAGAACATGGTGCAGTGAGGCGACCACTGGCAAAATTCCAGCTGGAGCCTGAGACCCACCCCCTTTCCCTGCCCGGAGGATAGCTAGGGATGCTCCCAGGGGCCTCTCTCCCAAAGAAGGAGGGAGCAGTCCCACTGCCAGGCTCAGTCTACATGACTCTGTGTTCCAAGAGGGATCTGGTGGTGCCCCCAGTCTTTGGAATAGGGAGGAGATGGGGTACCCAAGTGGGAAGACATGATGCAGGACCCGGTCAAACGACATAGTTCTGTTAATTTCACAACTATCATCCACCCAGTGGCCTTCTTTCTAAAAGCACCATAAGGTGTATTTTGTTTGTTCCTTTGTTTTATAGGACATACATTATAGTTAAAACTTAATTTTCTCACTGGCTAAGACACCTGGCACCAAGACTTTGGAATTACTTGTTGAAAAATTGACTGGGGGGCAGGGAACAGAGTAAAATACAGAAAGAGAGAAAACTAAAAGAAAAATCCTTTCTCCCAGCACTACAAATGAATCACTAAACCCCCCCCCCCCCAAAACTCCCAAAGCAGCAGTATGTCTACTGTTTTTCCTGGGAACAGAATCACCTGGCACGCACGAGCTGTTTCCTGAGCTTGGTCTGTCAATGCGTGGCCTCATCGTTAATTAACTTTTCCAAAAGGCCCTTCTTGCACGGCAGATGAGGGAGCTCAATTTGCTGTCCTGAGGACAGGGGCAGGCAGCTGACCCATGATATTTTGTAAAAGAAACTGGTATTTCTGCCCTGGTACAGGGACAGAGGCTATGGGAGTAAACGAAGCAGAATCAGAAGAATCAAGAGAAGCTGCAAACAGAGGCAAAGCCCTGCCAGGCAGGGGCATCAAAAGGACTCAAGCTAAGTCTCCAGCCCAGACCCCTCCCTGTGGACCACGAGTTGGTGCTGAGGGGGAGCTGCAGCCCAAGGGTTCCTCAAGAGGACTGTCAGGCTCTGTGGCAAAGGAAACAGGCCAAGAGAGGCCTTGCACACAGAGACCAAACGTTCTCAAATTTCCAGGACTGACCTGACTGCCTTCTCTTCTTTTCAAGAAAAATGTATTGGCATTTCTGCTCTAACATCACATATACATTGCTAAAAACCCTGAGTTCTACAAAATGGCATGCTAAAAAATAATAGGCCTTATGGGAAAAATAGAGTTGGGGCAGTCCATAAAAACTGGTGGAACTTGGTAACTAAAGCACTCGCAAACAACAATCACAACCTTAATAAAATATGAGCCTGGTTATGTCTCTCCTGACATTTCCACTGGGCATCATTGGCATGAATTCCTGGCAGCTTTAAAGCCTCTTGCTTCTTCCTGAACATAGGGTCTGGGCGGCATTCACTTCCACGAGAGATGAGTTTCTTCAAAGTACAAAGTCTCAAAGCCTCATTCAAGGTGTAGGCTTCCTCATTAATGTTTTTAACTTTGGGGAACACATAATTAAGCTCCTGGATCTAATTCTAGTTTATAAGAAATATGGGAGATAGATGAACATGTTAAATCGCACCATGAAGATACAATTAGCCAAATCCAGCATAAACCTGATTTCAGCAACCCAATTGTAAAAATGCCTTTTTTAACAGTCAGGCAAGATTAAGCAATGACTTATCATAGGTGATATTTAGGAATTCATGTTTATTTTGTGAGATGTGATAGTGACATTGCAGTTTTTATAGTTACATGTTTCAAAAATCTTTGTTAGAGATAAAAATAAAAACAGATGATGTGAATATACCAAAAAAATTTTAGCAGTTGTTAGACCTAAGGGACTGGAATGTGAGATTTCTTTATACTATTTTCTTTACTTTTCTGTAAGATTGAAATGTTTTGTAATATTTTTTTAAAGGCTCTTATCTTGTACTGCCAGAAAGTAAGGAAAGGCTAAAGATAAATAAAAATGTTTAAAAAGCCAAACAAACACCCTCTCCCGCCAGTTGTGGGGTATGTCAACTGGAAGAGCTCCCGATGGCCAAAGCTAGAACAATTTGAGCAAAATAATAATAATAATAATAATAAAATAAGATAGAATTATAACTGAAAGTATAAAATAAATTTCCTTAAGTTCATACTGACATAGACAAATGAGCGGAATGGGACAGAAGAGACAAATCTCCCAAACAGAAGAATTCCAAATAATTGATGTAGATACTCCATCTTGTAAGGTGGAGCCTGTCTTCCCACTCCTTCAGTGTGGGCTGCATACAGGGGCTTCTGTCCAAAGGCTGGAGTGTGGAAAAGATGGGAAAAATCAGAAACTCTGTAAGCGAAGAAACCAGACAAACACTACCTCAGCCCGGTGATCAAAGTCAGCATCAACAGTGATAAGTCATATTGATAATATGTGCCCCGGATATGTGATTAAAATGTCATTTTACCTCTGTGATCTTCACCTGAAAATCCTTTAAGCTCAGTCTAATGATAAGAAAAGCATTAGACAAATCCCAACAGAGGGTTTCTACGAAATGCCTGACCAGTACTCCCCAAAGCTGCCAAGGACATCAGAAACAAGGAAAGTCTGGGAAACTGGCACAGCCAAGAGGAGCCCAAGGAAACGTAATGACGGAAGGTAATGTGGTGTCCAGGAGGGGTCCTAGGAC
The DNA here is from genome assembly GCF_037993035.2 of Macaca fascicularis. Classification (NCBI taxonomy): domain Eukaryota; kingdom Metazoa; phylum Chordata; class Mammalia; order Primates; family Cercopithecidae; genus Macaca; species Macaca fascicularis. Next base: position 157,220,858 of record NC_088379.1, on the reverse strand, counting down.
AGAAAAGAGATACTGATTTTTTTAAAACCTAAGGAAATCTGCATGAAGTATAAATTTTAGTTAACAATAATGTATTGAGCCTGGGCAATACAGTGAGACCCCATCTCTACAAAAAAACATTTAAACATTAGCTGAGCATGGTGATGTATGTCTATAATCCCAACTACTTGGGAGGCTGAGGTAGGAGGATGGTTTGAGCCAGTGAGATGGAGGTTCCAGTGACGCCACTGCACCCCAGCCTGCACAACAGAGCGAGACTCTGTCTAAATAATAATAATAATGTATCAATATTGGGTCATTAATTGTGTCTAATGTACTATACAAATGTCAATTGTTACTAATAGCAGAAACTGGGTACGGGGTATGTGGGAACTATCTTCACAAATTTTCTGTCAATCTAAATTTACAGAAAAATTTTCTGTCAATCTAAAACTGTTCTAAACCATACTTTAAAAAAAAAATAGGAACAGATGGATTAGCAAGATATAATCGTCCCCCGCCCCAATTATCTTTTGATTTTAAAAAATGTCCTGGAACACTATGGCAGTTAAAGGAATTCAGTCTGGTGGACCCGTGGAGCAGGCTGTGGCCAGCTGAGGCAGGTTGGGGCTCAGCGACCTCCCGCCCTCCCACCTCATTCATTTTTATTACTTCCCAGCCCTTCCCACTTTTCTAACCTCTGCCCCTCTAGAAATGCCCTTGGTTTACTCCCACATGCTTTTGCTCTGGACCTCCTTGTTTGTTTCTTTGTTTAATAACAGCTTTATTGAGATATAATTTATATACCCAAAAGTTTACCCTTTGAAATGTACAATTCAGTTGTTTTGCACAACCACCACCACTGTCTAATTTTAGAACATTTTCATTACCCCAGAAAGGAATCTCAAACTCATTAGCCATCACTAACCCATGCCCCCAAAAACTACTAACCTGTTTTCTGCCTCTATCACTTTGATGGTTTTGGACATTTCGTATACATGGACTCATACAATGTGTGGTCTTTCGTGACTGGCTTCTTTCACTTAATACAGTTTTCAAGGTCCATTCATGTTGTTGCATGTATCAATATTCCATTCTTTTTTAAATTTTTAAAAAATGTTTCTTTAATTTTTTTTTTGAGACAAGGTCTCACTCTCACCGAGGCTGAAGTGCAGTGGCACAATCACAGCTAACTGCAGCGTCAACCTTCTGGGCTCAAGTGATCCTCCCACCTCAGGTGCCCTCCCCTCCACCGAAGTAACTGGGACTACAGGTCCACCCTGCCACACCCAGCTATTTTTGTTTGTTTGTTTTTGGTAGAGACAAGGTTTCACTATGTTGCCAAGGCTGCTCTCAAGCTCCAGTAATCCTCTGCCTTGACCTCCCAAAGTGCTGAAATTATAGGCAGGAGTCACTAGGCTGGGCCCATTCCTTTTTTTTTTTTTTAAACTGTTGAATACTTACATTGTATGGATATACCACATTTTATTTATGCATTCAATCGCTGATGGATATTTGGGTTGTTTTCACTTTTAAGCTACTATAAATAATGCTGCTATGAATATTTGTGTACAAGTTTTGTGTAGACATGTTTTCATTTCTCTTGGGTATATACCCAGGAGTGGAATTGCTGGGTCATATGATAACATTATATTTAACCTTTCGAGGAGCTGCCAAACTGTTTTTCAAAGGAGCTGCACAATTTTATAGGCCCATCAGGAATGTAGGAGGGTTCCAATTTCTTTGTATCCTCACCAACATTTATTACTGTCTTGTTTTATTTTAGCACATCCTAGTGGGTGTGAAGTCAGGTATCTCACTGTGATTTTGATTTGCATTTCCTTAGTGACTACTGATGTTGAGCACATTTTCATATGCTTATTGGCTATTTGTCTATCTTCTTTATAGAAATATATATTCAAATCATCTGCCTATTTTTAAATTGTTATATTTTTTATTGTTGAGCTGCAAAGTTCTTTACGTATTAAGTGGGAGAAATACAAATATTTTCTCCCATACTCTGGGTGGTCTTTTCACTTGTTTAATGGTGTCCTTTGAAGCACAAAAGTTTTTAAATTAGATAAGGTCCAATTTATCTTTTTTTTTTTTTTTTTGTCTCTTATTCCTTTTTGTTGTATCTAAGAAACCGATGACCCCAGTTCTGTGAAGATTTATACTTGCATTTTCTTCTAAGAGTTCTATAGTTTTAGCTCTTACATTTAGGTGTGTGATTCACTTTGAGTTAATAATGGTATGAGGGTCCAACTTCATTCTTTTGCTTGTGGATATCCAGTGGTTCCAGCATCATCTGTTGAAGAGGATGATCTTTTTCCCTTGTTGAGTTACCTTGTCACCCTCGTTGACAATTAACTGATCATAAATGTAAGGGATTACTTCTACTTTCTTATTTTCTAATAGCTATTTTTTTCTTATTACCAAAGAAATATTTGTTCATTGTAGAATTGTTGGAAAATATGACAAAGCACAAAGGAGAATATATTAAAACATGCTATAATCTCATCATCTAGAACAAACCAGGTTTTTGAAGCTATCATTTTGAAATTGTTTCCTGGTAAATAAAAATCCTGGGGCAGAGAGTGGAGGTGTTTTGATGGTCTGTATATCCTAACAGCTCCAGATGTGATTCTGATGTGCAGCCAGAGTTGAGAACCACACTGAGAAAGGCTGTGGTGAGCCATGCAGGTGTGCTCAGGGGAGCTCCAGGGATGAAGGTTACGCAAGCATCCTGGGGAGTGAGTTGACCCAGGACAGCATCTCAGCAGCCTAACAGTTGGGGAGAGTCAGGGTGCCTGGGGTTGGCTGACTTCCTTGGGCTCCCCTGCCGCACCCTATGGTTCCTGCTCTGGGACCCACCACACCCAGGGTTCAGCCTTCCTCCATCTATGCCACTACTGCTTGTGCTTCTCTGTTTCGGTTTTTTCCTAATGTTTCTCTTTTTCTTACTCTCAAATTCACAGCCCTCTGAGAGTAGGCCTGATTGGGTCAGTGATTCACAATCCAACTTGGAGTCCTCAATACAGGTCACTGAAAGTGACCATATAATTTATCATTCAAATTGGGGCCCTTCTGAGAGTGAATGGAGGGGCTAATGGTGATGAAACTGGAGCAGCAGGGATAAAGTAGGACTGTCCCAGGCAGATTGGAATAAATGGTCACCCTACCTACAGGCCACCAGTCTTCCTGAGGTTCATTCCAGCATTCTCCAGTGTGCTCTGTGTGAAATCCTACGTATTCAGCCCCCCATTCCTGCCTCTTTCTTGATCATGTATATTGTAAATGTATAATATGTATACATTAACATATTGAAGGCTCCAAGAGAGAAATGAGTGACTGTTTAACCTTTTTCATATTTATGTGACTATCGCAACTTTTCTTTTTGTAATATGTGTTTCATAGGTTCCTTAGCCCCATGGATATTCCTTCTCTCACCTCTCATAACCTCCAGCACTAGCCAATTAGTGCATCCCCTGACAATAATTGATTGGTTCAGGGATGGTCACATGACAGAATTTGGACAAATGAAGACTTTACTCCCAGAACTTGTGTAAAAGCTACCAAACCTTTTTTCTTTCCTCCTCTGGAAGATGTGAGGTAAAGATGGAATTACTACATCCATAATGTGAAAATGAGCCTAAATGTGCCATCAGCTCCCTGGAGGGCAGAAGAGAAATCCTCTGCATCTTGCCTGATCCTAAGGGGATAAGTAAATGAGGGACAACTCCAGTGGTTTCCTAGCAGAGATTAAAAACCCCTGTCAATGACCAACTCAGACATCATTCGTAAGGAAAGATAGGGGAGACAAATAACTTCCCAAAAGAAACCAGGTCTGTGGTGACATTGTGGAATTATTGGATGGTTTCCCAGCTGAATCCAGCCCTGCCTTTGAGTTATTAGCCAATTTAATACTGTTTGTTCCTAAGCCTATTTGGTTTGGATTTTCTTTTACTTGCAATTAAAAAAAAAAAAAAAAAAAAAAAAAAGCTACTTTGGGGAAAGTTGATTTTATTCTATACTTCTTGAGCACAGACCAAGATATTGGGGGAAGAGGCAGGTGTCACATGTCACAAAAGCAAGTGGCTATTGATGAATACTGAGGAGAGAGCTGTGGTCACAGCAGGCTGGGTGTACTCTTCAGTATTTTATTTGACAGTAAAGCACAAATACTTTGAACATCGTCAAATCTCCTTCTGCTACATGATTTGTAATTACTGCACAGTATTCTGTTGTATGTATTTATTATTCACGTAATCAACTGCCCTATTTTTGTTCTTTTAAGAAGAACAAAATATAAATTTAATATTATTTAATATAAATGATGCTTTGATGAACATCTTGTGCATAACTAATTGTTCGTGGACATCTCTGATTATTTCCTTATGACTGCTTAATCAAAGTGGAATTGCTAGGTCAACTGGTGTGACATGGTCTTAAAGCTTTATGTACGCATTGTCAAATTGCCCTCCAGGAATGTTGCATCAGTTTACACTCCCAAGACAGGGACAGGAGAGAATATATGCCAGGGGTTCCATGTGGGATTATTCCAACACCTTTGCCAATTGATAGAAAATGAGATCTCCTTGTTTTAATGTGCTATCTTATTATTATTAGTTGGCCATCTTGGGTTTTTATAGGTTTTTTTCTCATCCAAGAATCTAAGAAGAGTCCACAAAGAAGACTGACAACAAATGAATGGAGAAAACCCAGGCCCCAAAGCCGGCAGCACAGCCAGGGACCCTCTGGGAGCTGAGTCAGTGAGTTGGGTAAGAGCATCTCCCAGAGGTCTGGAGATAGGCCTGGGACTCTGAAGAGAAAAGGGCAGGCACAAAGGAAGGTGACACTTTACAAGATCCATCAGCATCACATGTAGTAACTCCATACAGAGTCATGCGGAAGAAAGAAGAAAAGAGAGAGAGAGAGAAAGAAAGAGAAGGAAAAAAAAGTCAGATCATTTTCAGAGGAGAAGATGCCAGCCAGGACTTTCTGCAGCAAAGTCATTAAAACTCTGCTCCATTTCAAAGGTGTTCCTGCAGGAAGGTGAGGGCCTCACAGACTGAGGACAGGGGAGCACTGGGATACAGAGGGTTCTTGCCTCTTGGGAGGCCACAGAGGGGCCACCTCTGATCCACAACACCCCTGCCTTCGCTAAACTTAAAACTTGGTGCCTTCCTCTATTTCTCTGTTGGGTTAAAGGCCAGTTCTTATTTCTGAAATGAAAGTAGAACTTTTGTCATTTTTTCTTGGAGCGCCACATCCCCCAGGAACCAGCCAACACCCATTTTTCCTGGATTTCCCTGTCCTGGCACGCAGAACCTCTCCTTCTGTTTGAACCCCTCGTTGTCATCACTGTTTGCCTGTGGGTTTTGTCTCCTGCACACATACCATATCCCCAAGGCAATGGGACTGAAGACTGATTTTTAAAACACATGGGTTTTTTTTCTGACTACAAAAGACATACAAGAGCAAAGAATAAATAAAAATTGTACATAATCCTACCATCAGAGATAACTATCATTAACATGACCTCTACATATCTGATAGTTTTCCTTGGCATAGATAAACACGTAATCTTTTCAAAATGTAATTTCTAAAGGAACCTTCTTCCTGGGGCCTCCTCCTCCCTATCCTTGACCCATTTGCTCCAAATAAAATGCGTGTCACAGACTAATGAGCTTATTGGAAAAAGAGAAAGCAACATGACTACTTTAGAAATTCTCTGTGATACACATGAAGGAAATTACTACCTTAACATGCATTTCAAAGGTTTTCTTTTGTACAAATATGACCTGCCAGATGGCCCCTGCTTCCTAAGCTTCCAGGAGGTTATTGTGAAAGAGATTCTTTTCTCTTTTTAACAATCATAAATGGGAAATAATATTCGAGCTGGGTAGTCTCAGAGGCCAACCAATTGGTGGGATAATGAGATACAAATAGGACCATATAACAGGGCAGGAGAGGAGCAAGGTGTCTCCTTGTGGGAAGCCAACAGGGAGGTTTCCTGGTAGACTCAGGGTCCACCAACCCCCAGGACCCCAGAGCAAGTGTCTCTTGAAGACCCAGAACAGGCTTGTGGACCAGATGCAGCACTCGTTCTGGCACCTTCTTTGACCCCAGCTGCCCCTGGCACTTGGGTGAGGGAGGTGCCTTCAGGATAGAAGGGGCATGCCAGGTATAGAGGCTGCTAAAGAACTGCCGTAGCCCAGGGCTGCTGACTTCCTGACCTCATTTGTCTCAAAGCATCCTAACAGGCATTTCCTCCTTAGTAAGATGAGCTCTGCCATCTAACTGTCATTTGAAGCCCGAGAATCTTTTGGGTGAATCCTGGAATTACAGACTGGCTCATCTAATTTGATGAGATTTCTTTTAAAAATAATTAAAAAGTTACCCAGGCATGGTGGCTCACATCTGTGGTCCCAGCTACTGGGGAGGCTGAGGCAGGAGGAGTGCTTGAGGCTGGAAGTTCCAGGCTGCAGTGAGCTATGACTGTGCCACCTCACTCCAGCCTGGCCAACAGAGTGGGACTCTGTCTCAAAAAAACCAAATCAAAACAAAACAAAAACATAAAGGTAGTTTTTACCTAAATACTTAACCCATCCTTTAGCCTTCTAAAGAATACTTTAGACCAGTGATTCTCAAAGTATGGTTTCTATCAGCAACAACCTGTCAGAAATGTAAACTATACCTTACTCCCAGACCTACTGAATCCAAAAATCGGAAAATGCTGCGTAGGCCCAGTAGTCTGCAATTCTGACTCACCTAAAATTTGAGAACCATTGTTTAGGAAGGAAAAAGAAAAGAAATATATGTGTATATGTGTGTGTGTGTGTGTGTCTACACACACATTTATATGCTGTATACACACTCTCGTAGATGTGACTTCGGTGGCTGTGCAAACACAAGGCAGTCTATTATAACAGAAGTTTCTTTTGGGAAGACTTAGATAAAGACTTTGCCAACGCCTCTGTCCCCAAGGTCCCGAGTGCACAATCCGAACACCATGACAAGGGCAAGTGGCAGTTTCCAAAGTTTACAAACGTCTTTGGAAAATGAACTCCTTCTGCTGCCCTTGCTCCCTTTCCCCTTTCCCAGTTTCCCACCCTGCACTCTCCCCTTTACATTTTCTTTTCTTGCCCCTGAATATTCCCTTCATGATTGAAAAATGCCTCCTTTCAGGGACCACCTGTCTTCTCCATGAAGCCTGCCCTGATTCTCCCCGGGGGAAGGCTGGCCCCCTTTTCCAAACTCCCACTACATTTTGTCCAAACGGTGTTGGAAGCCACTGGGACTCCCCAAGAGCAAGATCCAAGTTGAAGGCAACTTTACCATCCCCGCCAGTGCCTGACGTGGAGGGAGTGCCGCACACACCCGCCCTGAATGCAGAACCAGCAGGTAAGGATGCACAGCAAAGCAGGTAAGGGAGGGCTTGAGGGAGGAGAAGGAAAAGTCACAGAAATGAATCAGCATTTAAATGGTGACGTGATGGACCAAGACAAATTGCCCCCCTAGTTTCCAGTTTAAAGATGGATTATCACATTAATGTTAAATTCTATTTAAATGAGCCTATTTCTTCACAGTGGGCATTCAATGAAATGCCCCTGTGGAACAGAATATTAGGAGAAAAGAACAAAGGCTCAATAAAGATGGGAATAGCTAAAGGTAAAACCAACTGTATCCGTAAAAAAGTACATCTTTTAAGCTTTATTTCCCTGGTCTCAAAGACATCATCCCTATTTTTCTTTTTGCAACCAGTACCAATTACTCCTTTGTGTGGTTAACAATGAGCTTTTTAATTTTCTACCACTTGACCATGCTCCATTCAGCAAGGTTCATCCTTATTCCCCAGCCTTCTCTGACAATTTCACCTTTCATTCCAGGAATGTAATTGCTGAAAGGCAACCTCTGAATCCTGGGAATCTGGAACAGCCTTCATTGTTCTAGCTGCCGCCTCACCTCCCTGTTTTGTATCAATCCACTGAACTTAGTTCAATGCCAGAACATCCAAAGTATCTTACACAGACTGTTGGTGGGAGGTGAGACATCACGACAGCCAATTCCCTCCTCATTCTACAGACGTCAGAACTATCTCAGCCTCTTGCAGCTGCCATTGATCCCTAGGTCTGTGAAAACAGCACATTCAAATTTCAGTGGTTGCCTCCACCACAGCAAGCATAGATTAGAACCAGCTGTGGTTCTAGATGCCCAGGCATCTACACGGGAACACAGACCTGTGATCCATGAGAGCAGAAGTTGGAAACCAGACTGACTTGGGTGGGTTCCCTGCCCCAGCGTTTGAGGCATTGACTTGTAGCATCACCTCCCCAAGGCTCAGGGTCCCTCGCCTGTAAAATGAGGGACTAAATGAGAAATCAAAAGACTACTTGGCAGAGTGTCTAGAATAGAGTAAGCTCAATAAAAGATATTAACTAATAATTATAGTAATAGTAGGCTTCCATATGGTGACTAGCCAGTCAAGCTGACATTTGGCCTGGGGTCCCTGGGACCTGTCGTTGTTGTTGAGGTTCTTTGTTTGATTTTTACCAGTCACTTCTCTCTAACCTGCTCTGATCAGGCAGAGCTGAAGCTGTGCATGAACACAGCTAGCCAGCTGAGGTACCATCATCTCCTCCCAGTCCGTTTCAGGAGGCTGGGCTCTTCTGCTGTGTCAGCTGTACATCACCTCACGTAGTTCGCCCTGACCCCCTTGCTTGTAACAACTCGAGAACAGGACCTGTTTCATTTAGTCCTAAATCCTCCTTCTCAATAAATCTTTGCTGAATGAATGAATGAGTGAGCAAAAGCTACTTTCCCCAGTGCCAGTCGTATTTCTATATCCAGTCTAATTCTTTGCTTGATCAACACTTGGTCTGACTTGTCATTGGCCCCTTGGGCTGCTAGTTCCTCCTGGGACAGGGGCTCCTCAGCTTTCCACATGGACCCTGCATGGCCCTCCCTTGTCAGGAACAGTAGAAGCCTAGGCAGAGAGGGCTGGGTCTTAAAGGGCAGAGGATCAATAAACTTCCTCTGCTAAGGAAAAAGTTCCCATAATGGGATAAGGCCGCACCATTAGGACAGTAACCCACGGCCTTTCTTTTTCAAATCTAGCTTCACACAGAAGCAATAACTTTTATTTGAACATCCTTTGATTTTAAACATTATCAATCAATATGCATTTAAGAGCACCAGACATGTGCTTAGCATTTTACTACATGCTGAGGGTAAGAAAGAAGGGCTGCATTGTTCTGAATATAAAGTAGGTTTTCTTTAATATTATACAATAAAACATACATTTCTGCCATTTGCTTTACTGGTGATCCCAGCTTTTTTATGCATGCAGACTTCATCTTCAGGAAGAGAGGAGGAGAGTCAAAGGATACTGGGGTGGGAGGGTGTAATAACAGCACATATTATTTCACTCATTGTTAGTAACATTTTCATAGCAATTCAAGTCAATAAACATGCAATAGCACTTTGGTAAGAAATAAACTTATAGGTATAAATTAAATATAACAAAACCTAAACTTAAACTGTTATCAATTAATGTTTAACTCTGGTGTCTTTTTCATTTTAAGAAAAATGTTTTCCCCCTTCCATGTTGATTGGGCCAAGATCCAGAACTTTCAGCTTCCCACTGTGTTAGTTGATGCATGGAACAGAGAGGCTGGGAGGCTACTCACAGGATGATTGGGAAGGTTGCAGATGGGAATTAAAAAACAAAACAAAACAGAACAGGACCTCCCACACACAGCTATATAGCTGGGTCTTGCAGAGATTAGAATGGAGGCCTGGAAATGGAAGGATGGGACTGGGCTCTCGTTGCCCCCATTAGCAAGACTTGTTGATTCTCTGCCATTACTGAGACTGGCCTCGTTCTGCCTTGGCCTCTGTTGTTCCTGCCTTTCCATTAACCCCTCATCCTCTAGTCAAGCCATTGTTCCCATACCTTGTGGGTTTTGTCTTCTGTTTACACAAAATTCAGCTTCTCTCATGTGAATTTTCTCTGCTTCTAGTTCTATTAGCCAGCTCATGAATTTTCTCCACCCACCCTTCAGTTCAATCCTTAGAAAGAGAGAATAGGATTTCAGCAGCTGATCACCATTGTCTCTGTTGGGGATGAGTTTTGCTCCTTACCTACTCAGAGGTCACAGGCAGACATGTGGATCGGCTGTCCTCAGGCAGTGCCCACTCAGCCACTAGGGTGCAGGCAAAAGACAATGCATCCGCCTCATGCATCTCCCTAAGCACGGCACCATGATCCCCATGTTACCTATATTTGACCTTCTAGCAAAATTGTGTCAATCCGTGCGGCCTTTCTCCTGCTGCCAGGAACTGTGTGCTCCATCAGGACAAGGCATGAGTCTTTTCTAAAATCACAACTGTAACCTCAGTACAGAGCACAAAGGTAGTTTTTCCTCAACGTTATTGGAATATTTTTTGAATGTGGAATGTCACTGAAATGTTTTCTCCCTGCACTTCTTTGCCTGGCTAAGTCCTACTCAGTCAAGGCTTGTTTTAGGAGATTAATTTCTGTGATGTCTCCATCATTCTAGATTAAACCTTCTCTGTAATCCTAAAACATCCCATGTATATGTCAGTCACATCATTTGCGCTTTCTACTGAAGTGTTTTATTTAATCACTGTAGAGGACATGGTCATTTCTATCAGCCCTAAATCTTTTAAACAGCTTCTCCATATTCTTATGGTTTCCCATGGTATACACCTCAAATTCCCACCGAACCACACCTGCAGTTCCCAGCCTCTTGTGCGAGGGTGCAGATACTGATTTATATTCTGCAAGTCAGATGTGTTCATGCAGGACTTGGATTCATATCTACATTTCATGGGAAAAGAGGCAGGATATGGGCCATTCATTCTGCTGGCTTGGATGATGGCAGATGTGATGTGGTTATGGAGCCAACAGCAGTAATGCTGGTAGCTTCCTGATTCAGAGGTTCCTGTCTGTGGGAAAGACAACTTATCTTTTGGGCAAGCTATTTTGGTGGAGTCCTGGAAGCTCAGCATAGAATCTGTTTCTTCCCAATGGTTTTCTGAGATATTTATAAACCTTAATTAATCCCTTTCAGTTTAAACTAGCTGCAGTGGATTATGTTGTCCACAATCCAGAACCTTGACCAACACTGGCTTCTTTCCTATCAGTCTGAACATGAAGGCAGGAATCATGCCCTATTTGTCTTTGTATCTCTAGTACTTAGAACTATGTGTGGCACATAGTAGGTTCTCAATAAATGTTTATAGGTGATATGGATCATAGTCATGTGCCAAATGACAAAGTTTTGGTAAACAATGGACTGGATATATGAAGGGAGCCCCATAAGATTATAATGGACCTGAAAAATTCCTGTTGCCTAGGGACATTGTAGCTGTTGTAACATCCTAGTGCCATGTAGTACCTTTTCTATGTTTGGATATATTTAAATGCACAAATACCATTGCGTTATAATTGCCTACAGTATTCAGTACAGTGACATGCTGTACAAATTTATAGCCTTGGAGGCTATCCCATATAGCCGAGGTGTGTAGTAGGCTCTACCATCTAGGTTTGCATAAGTACGTTCCGTGATGTTCACACAATGATGACATTGCCTATTGACACATTTCTCAGAGCTCATCCCCATCATTAAGTGACGCATGGCTGTAGTGTGTTAGTCAGGCATGTTTGCCTAACTATGCATAACTCCTAACTAGCTAGTAGTTTTGTTGAATACAAACTGTTCTTGTGAGAAATCTAAAATGTGTTTCCTACACAATTATTATCCATTTCAGCAACTGTGCTGGGCACTGTGCACATAAAGTTTAATAAGATACAATCCTCATTCCTCCCTCAAACCAGTGGGGGTGATGAATCATTTTATCATTTAAATATGATTTATAATTCATCTTTGGAGTGGGAAAGAAAGCAAGATGGTATTTAGCCATCCTAAGACAAGGTTGACTGAATCCTAAAAACACTGTGGTATTTCGAAAATACTCCCCCTTTAACCAGAGTCAAGTCTCGATTATTGGTACTGACGGCGAAGAAAACAGCTTTGACCATCTTAAAGAAGCTAATCAGCCAGATAACATTTCTATGGAATTTTGGAACATTTTTTTTCGGAATGTGGCAGAATCTTATGTTCTGGGAATTTATTTCAAACAACATGATGAAGCAGAACTGGAAAGACTTGACTCGGGTGAATCTGGGAATCCATCCAGTTTCCCAAGCCTGCCCCTCTGTTCAAACCTTTCCGTTAACAGTCTCAATGCTGGGAATAGATTCTTCATCCATCGTATTAATGTAAAGCATCACCCAGAGCAGAGCTGCCCTTACAGAAGAGCAGAGCAGAAATCTTTCTTAAAGTTGGAAATATTATTAAGTATTTCGTTTCCACAGGGCTTCCCTGTTTGGACACAGGATTTATATAAAATCAGAGCAATATGCTGTTGAGGTAACAATGAAGGAAAGAGAAAAATAGCAAATTGAAAGCAGAAAAGATATAACCTAATCTGCTGACAAACCTTGGACAGTTTTTGTCTATTTTCTCTGTTGCCTTTTTTAAAAAAAATACTTTTCTTTAGCTCTCCTGGAATCCCAAGTTTCTTCAAATCATAACCTTTCTTGGCATTCACTTCTTGCCAGGCACTGGGCTAAAAGCTTCCCTATGTTTCTCATTTAATCCTCACTCTAACCCTCTTTGGTGTGTATTGTAATCCCAGTGTTACAGACGAGAAAACTGCTCAGAGGCAGTAAGGAAGAAAATGAGCATAAGGCCATGTAGGCAAGGATTCAAATTCTAGTTTGAACTGTGTTCTCACTACTATTACACAGCTGTCCATTACCAAGAAACATACAAGTAACTTCCAGAAACTTCATCTTGTTCTTTTCAGTACCTGGAGGTACTCAAAATTTTTTGCAGCCTTTCTCTACTTCAAAATTAAGTTCCTTCTGGCCAAGCATGGTGGCACACACCTAACTCCAAGCACTTTGGGTGGCTAAGGTGAGTGGATCATTTGAGCCCAGGAGTTAGAGACCAGCCTGGGCAACATGGTGAGACTCTGTCTCTACCAAACAAACAAACAAACAAAAATGGTTATGTTCCTTCTGATCATTTTCAATGGCTAAGTCTCAAAGGGTAAAAGTCTACTCATTATATTTTTACTCCAATCTCACTTTCCTAAGCTCATTCCTTAATAGAAAATCACATTCTGTCTCCCTACGGCTGGTCTTGTGCTGTCTGTGTGGCTTCTAGAACATGACCTTAGGAATCTGCAATAGAGTATCTTGTGTGTATGTGCCTTTTTGTTTGCAAAAGGATCATGAATCTATTACCTATTACCTATTTTAAGTCTTTACCACAAAGCTATGAAATAGGTATTAGTATTGTATTTTACACCTAAGAAAATCAAGGCTCAGAAACAGTAAGCCGTGCACGGTGATGACACGGCTGTCAGCGGCAGAGCTTTGGGCCCTGCACATGGATGCCACTGACTCCAGCAGCTCCATTCAGGAGAAGAGCCCTGCTGAAGTGACAGACTGTTGAAACAGGGCTCAGAAAGCTTAATCGTAATTTCCCACAAAAGTATACATCTTCAAAACAGGCCACAATTAAGTTTCCAGTGGCAGAAGTGTTCCTTACAGTGAGCTTCAAAGTCACGATAGCAGCCAAATGGCAGCTCTTTTGAGCACATGGAAGAACAAAGTATAATTTCACAATTTAGACCTCACTTTTTACATTTTTCAAGCAGTTTCCTGGGATGATCTGTGCATTTTGGGGTGACCAGTACTAACACATTCGGGCCCTTTGTGGCCTCCTCGGGCTGTGGGGAGAGTCTTCACAGGCTGGGGGACACATCTTCTCCCTCCTTGGCTAATTGCTGCATAACTTCCCACTCTCTGTAAATGGCAGATGACAAAACTCCCAAGGAAGTTTCTCATGGCTGTATTTGTCCGTTATCAAGGGAAATTAAAATACCCGCATTTACATACTCTGGAGTTTGAGGCTTCATTTGCATATTTTATTGATCACACACACACACACACACACACACACACACACACACACACACAGTTTTCTGCTCAACTGGGAAAATGCATCAATCTGTCGGCACTTACCTGCATAACCATGTGAACACTCAGGCCAGCTGGAAACCCCTGGGAGGAAAAATAACGTTGCAAAACTCTGAGAATATTGTTCATTTTATAGCTTTCTCTACAGCCTTCATAGTTACTAGATTCAAAATTTGCCCAGTAAAATAAGTCTTACAATCATAAACATTCAGCAACGAAGAGTCCCTCTGCACAATTTTTTTTTTTTTTTTTCGGATCTGAAAATTCTCTCGCAAGCGTGGGAAACCTATCCCAAGGCAAGGGCGAGGAAGAGAGAGTTTATTCTGTTTTCTTGGGCTTCTTGCCTGACTTTTTAAGGTAGACAGTTACCGAACAGGGCTTAAATGGCTAAGTGGCTAGGGTGAAAAAATATATATGCATGCACACACAGGCCTCCCCCCACATATATATGTGTGTGTGCCTCTCTATGTACTTATTTTCGCTTAAACTGTTGGGAAGAGGAGAACTACTGCTTTCCTTTGCTTACCCTGTCTAGCATTGGGAATTCCCTTCTTGGGTAAGTCAGGACTTGAAGACTCTTAGGAATAAGTGACAGGAAACCCAACTCCAACTAGTTTAAGCAGAAATTTTTTAAAAGTGAGAATTCTTTAGCTCACTTAGCTGGAAAGTCCAAAAGGAGCGAAGCATCAGGCATGGCTGGATCCAGGGGATCATACAGTGTTATCTAGGCATGGTCTTCTTCCTCTGTTTCTTAGTGTCGATTACATTTTTCAGCCAGACTTTCTTTATCTGCTGGTCTCCAGCATCCAAGGTTATAATTTACCAGTTTGGCAGCACCAGTGGAAAGAGAGCATCTTTATCAATAGGTTCAGTGAAATGTCTTGGGTTGGTTCTTATGGGACCAGCTTAGTTCATGTGCCCATCTCTGAACCAGTGACTGACCAGGAGGATGGAATGCGCTGCAAGGCCAAGTGTGAGCCAGGTGAGGTGCTCACCCTTAAAGCTCAGAATGTGGTCAAACCCACCTGCACACGCGTCCTGAAAATGGGAGAGGGATGTTTTCCCAAAACAAAACACAAGTTCTGCCCCCAGAAGGGGGAATTATGCTGGGTAGGCCAAACCTACAAATGTCTACTACATTTATGACTCCTCAGGATAGATTTAAAGACATTTTTGTTTTCTCTGATCTAGTCCCATCAGTCTCCATGAACTCATTTTTCAAAGACAGGGATCTTAGTGAGAGGAGAGATATCAGTCTTACTTCCCCAGTTAAATAGTCCTCGTCCTTTCCTTGGTGGAGTAGATTGGATTATAATTAAAAAATATTTGCTGTGTGATAAAATTGCATAGAGCTAAATGCACACACACACACACACACACACACAAAGGAGTGTATGTAAAACATGACATCTGAATTGGGTTGCTGGACTGTATCAATATCGATTTCCTGGTTGTGATATTGTTCTATAATTATGCAAGATGTTACCATTGGGGAAAACTGAGTGAAGGGTATATAGGATCTCTTTGTATTATTTTTTATAGTGCAGGCAGTCTATAACTAATTCAAAAATAAAAGCCAAAAAGAAACGTGTTGCTTTTTCCTGGGGAAAATTCATATTCTCAACTTCATTAATCCATTTATGGAGACTTAGCCATGTGACTTGCTTTAGCCAATAAAATGTGAGTCACAACCCTGCTAAGCAGAAGCCTTAGAGTGAGGTTGTGGTTCCCCGTGCTCTGATATCCCTCTGCCTTGATGACTGGCATCGTTCCAAACAAGGTAGCTCAGTGGGTCAGCCTGGGTCCTGAAAAAGAGCACAATTAGCCCTTGATGAATATGAGGTGTCAGCAAGAAAGCAATCTTTTTCACTATGAGCCTAGAGATGAGGGTTATTTGTCTAGCCCAGTGCTTCTCAGATTCTGTAGGTTGCTTGGAATCATCTGGAAAGCATGTTAACGTACAGATTTCTGAGCCCTGCACCAGAGACTCTGATTCAGCACCTTTGAGGTAGGACCTGAGAATCTGCATTTCAAACGAGCTTCTGGGTTATACTGATTTGCCCATCTGAGAACCACAGTTTGAGTATCACTGACCTCCTTGACTGTTATACCTTTGATTCTCCAGTGAACCTTCCCTTGAACTTTCCAAGTTGTTCATGTCCCTGCTATCATGGAGTCCAGAACTGAGCCTAGAACAGTGCTTAACACATGACACTTACTGAATTTGTTTAATAAATGGCCCAGTGCTCTTGACAGAACCTGATCTGCCAGCTCAAATGAAGCAATTATCTTTCTAGCCTTAAAATCCCAGTGAAATGATTGTGCCCTTTACAAAGTATGCTTATTGTTTCCCTGATTACAAAATAAGTAAATGTTTGTTATAGAAAATTTTATTTTCAAACACAAAAATAAAAACCAACCCATAATCCAACTAGCTAAAGAAGGATACTATTAAAATGTTGGCCATATTTTTCATGTTTTTTGGTATTTATAGTTATCATATGATACATCATTTTTGAGTTGCTTTATTAACAGTATGCTGTGCATATGTTCCCATGTCATAAAGCAGCATTCCGCAGCATCCTTTTTCATGGCTGCACAGTGTCAAGCTATGAGGTAATGCATGTTGCCCAGAGTTTTGCTAGAGCTGCATACATCGTTAGCCCATGTTCAGTCCATGGTTCATTCAGATCTCTTGCTTCCCCTAACTCGTAACTGCTCTCATCTAATCATTTCCTGTCTGTGTTTGTAGAGTTCTCCCCAAGGATTTCACCAAGCACCAGCATTCCTCGTTTTGCTTGTTTTTGATGCCTAAAGAGACAACAAGTGACTAACAGACTGTTGTCCATGAATTGTCTAGAGTCAGCCTTCTCCTTCTAATAGCTCCCGAAGGGCTCCTCATGCTGGTGCAACCCCACTGCCGCTGCTCCCGAGCCTGTGTTCCCTTCTCTCCACCGTGCACCTTCTGACATCATGACTCACTGGAGAACCAGGCCAGGATCCCAACCATGCCATGTCTCAGTGGGCCTGGGTGAGAGCCCTGTGCTGCCAGGAGGAGCAGAGATAACATTGATTGTCCAGGAGCTCTATGATGGAGACGGGTTGTCACTGGAAGTCCAACAAGAGACAGAGGCAAGTGAGCTTTATTGAGCACCTACTGTGTGCCAGGCCCCATGCAACGGGCTTCTGTGGAGGCCTGCCCCTGCCATCTTCACAACCCTCAGGTGAGCCAGCTTTAGCTTTACATTTTATAGATGAAAAAAAAACAGAGTTGATGAGACTAAGAGACTATTTCTGAGACCAAAAGAAAGAGGAAAATCTCGTTTAATCTCCAGGGTTTGTTAAATTAGGCAAAGACAAGAAGGAACTTTTTTGTGAGGACAGACTGAAGTGCTGGCATTTTGCAGCCCAGAAAGTCCAAGAAAGGATATGCTCAAGGACTGTCACATGAAGCAAGAGCTCCTGCTTGACCGTGAGCTGGGCCGTCAGATCCCACATCCTCATGGGGACTCGATGAAGCCTGGATAGCAGGGTGGTGAGACTCTCCGCCTCCAGGGTGCAGGGTCTGCCCTCCTCTTGTGAGCTCTGTGTCCGTCACCAAGTCATTGAACCTCCATCTGCTTCCTCACCTGTTTAAGAAAGGATGATAGTAATAGGACTCACATCATAGGGTTTTGTTAAGGACTAAAAGAAAAACATGTAAAGCGTCTTGCCGAGTGCCTGGTACTACAGTAAGGATTCGATAAATATTAGCTGTTACAATAATTAGGAGTCATATTTTACACCCTACAAGAGGCATCTGCAGATAAAAGAAATCTCACATTACAGGGTGGGAAGTAAACTTGCTAAACATAGCCCCAAAGGTGGCACAAACTGAAAATATAAATATAATAAAAAAAGGTTAGATCACGAGTGGGTAACCTTTTCTCTACCATAAGCCAGTGACACACAGGGGCAAAAAGAAAATCCATTTCTGGCCCCATGTAAGTCAACGAAGGCATTATAGGCTGTGAAGGGAATTCAATTAGTCACTGGTTGCCATGCCAATGCAAACATCACCCTTCCACCTACTCTACCATCAACACATTTGAATAAGTAACAATGATAATAGCGTGCACTAAAAATGCTATTTTTTAAAAAGTTAAATGTACTTCTTTCAAAAGTCTGGTTTTCAGAAATAATTGCTATAGTCCAGGTGAGAATTCACCTAGAATCCCTAAAGTGGGTTGAGTATCCTCAGAAGAGACGCCATCTGTAGAGTGTTAAGGGACTCAGGGTTTGGAGTTGATTTTCTTGCGGGGGAGGGGAAATTTTTTCAACATTCCCAGCTTGATCAAGTATCCCTTCATGGTGTCAGAAATTGAGCTCAGACAGTTCCTTGCTCAGCACTGCTCTCCTTACACCCTGAAGCCTGACCTGGATCCCTGGTTTTCATTATGCCTTCCTCAAGCTTTGCTTGAGTATCTACCATTTGGCAGTGTGTACCTAAAACTGAAAAAAATACTTTGACCTAAGAATTTACTTAAAAAAACACTTTGACCTCAGAATCAATCCTAAGAAAACCACTACTGATATACAGAATTTATAGTAGTAAACAGAAATAACCCAAATGTCCAAATTAAATTGTTATACATCCATATGCTAGAATATGATGAGCTATAAAAAATGAGGCTGTCATAAAAATAAACAAGATCATGTCCTTTGGAGGGACATGGATGGAGCTGGAAGCCATTATCCTCGGCAAACTAATGTAGGAACAGAAAACCAAACACAGCGTCTTCTCACTTACAAGTGGGAGCTGAACAATGAGAATACACGGACACAGGGAGAGGAAAAGCACACACTGGGGCCCGCGGGTGCAGGGGGAGGGAGAGCATCAGGAAAATTAACTAACGCATGCCGGCTTAATACCTAAGTGGTGGGTTGATAGGTGCAGCAAACCACCATAACACACGTCTACCTATGTAACAAACCTGCACATCCTACACATGTATCATGGAACTTAAAATTAAATTAAAAAATAAGAGATGGAAAAAAATGAGGCTGTCAAAGAACATTTGATGACGTGGGAAAATATTCTATATTGTTAAGTGAAGCATGCAGATTACAGAACAGAGGATTTGGTAAAATCCAAATTTGATGTATGCAATGTTATGCAAATATATGCATAGGAAAAACTAGTAGTGTGTTACTCTAAAATGTTAATAACGGTTATTTCTGGATGGTAGGATTACAGGTGGCTTTTGTTTTTCTTTTGTGCCTTTCCATATCTTCAAAAAACACTTCTTATGATGATTGTATATCTATTCTAGTAATAAGAAAAAAGTCAAAAATGTGATTGAGAGAGAACTGAGACCTCTGTGTCGGACACGCCAGAGGGAATGGCTTTGTGGAGGGCCGCACTTGGGCCTTCTGTGGCCAGGCCGGCGCTTTGCCCTGAGCACCAGCAGCTATGTCTGGGGGGTCAGCCAGGATGACTACATTCAAGTCTGAGGTGACCTGGGCTCTCAGAGGGCTTGTGTGCTCCTGGAAGAAGCATTTCACATTCCCTGAGCTTGGCGCCGCCCACCCCACTATTAATAGTGTTTCAGTGTCTCCAGTGGTCTGTATATTCTGGTCCTGGAGGTGACCTCAGATGCTGCCCAAATAGCCTGCTGGTTTTCTAATGGAAATTTGAGGGGGGAGGTCATTACTGGGCTTATGGATGTTCCAGAGAAGCTTTTCTGACCAAATGAACTCCCATCCTCACCTTGCCTTTCCTGCCACGACTCCCACCTCATCTTCCACCCCCAGGAACCTCACAAGAAAGGGAATGAGAGAATTGTATCCCGAGGGGCCCCATGCTGATCGCTGTGTAGGAGACGACTGTGTCAATGAAGAGGGTCCCCCTCAGAGAGGACATTTCCCTTCTGCAGTATGTCTCCTAGTTCAGCCTCTCAACTATTTGCCCCAGACTTCCCGGCATGAAAGTGTAGATCCCTGGGCCCCACCCTAGGCCTAACAAAAGCAACGTCTCTGGGAGTGGACTCTAGAACTGGAGAGCTCCTTCCCCACGAACTGGGAAAGGCAAAGAAAGACTGTCCACGTGTTTGGACTACACAGCATGCAGAGGGTCACCTCCGAACTGAACCGCTCCACTTCAGTGCCCTCGAATCTAAACCAAACTCTGCCATTTGTTGAGTGTCTCCTGTGTGCTAGACACACCCCAATTGCTTTATATTCTTTACCACAAATCAGCCTCATGATCATCACCCTCCCAGGAAATTTTTAGCTACTTCAGGAAACTGAGAGTAAGAGGTTTCCTTAGAACTCACCTAAGAGTCCTTTTCCCGGGCGCGGTGGCTCAAGCCTGTAATCCCAGCACTTTGGGAGGCCGAGGCGGGCGGATCACAAGGTCAGGAGATCGAGACCATCCTGGCTAACACGGTGAAACCCCGTCTCTACTAAAAATACAAAAAAATTAGCCGGGCGCGATGGCGGGCGCCTGTAGTCCCAGCTACTCAGGAGGCTGAGGCACGAGAATGGCGGGATCCCGGGAGGCGGAGCTTGCAGTGAGCGGAGATCGCGCCATTGCACTCCAGCCTGGGCGACAGAGCGAGACTCCGTCTCAAAAAAAAAAAAAAAAAAAAAAAAAAAGAGTCCTTTCAGATAAACTTGGTGACTGTCAATTATCTCCTCTTCCCTTTCTCCTCTGGCTTTCTCTCTTCTCTCCCTCCCACACCTAAATTTAATTGACTTTCCTTGACCTCGACAGATAAAAGGGGTCTCTGAGGAGAGACTTCCGAGATGCCCCACACTGCTGGCCCTGCAGGTCCTGTCTCCTAGGTGCCTTCGCTAAGTGTTTCTCTCAGTGCTCTCACAAGTCAGAGGTCCCCTAGTGCACGGCCCAGCATGGATTCAGCACAGGGTGGGTTTACCCTCTGCCTGGACCCTGCTGAAGCGGAGCCCCCAGGCTGCCAAGGCTCTATCTTGCAGCCCCCTTTCAGAACTCCCTCCCTCTTACCACCACAACTAACTGGCCTGCCTGTGTCAGAGATGGCTGGTGCCCCCTCCCCCATTGACCGCCTAGCAAAGAAAACATACTCTGGGTTCCTTTGAAGCTAGGCTTAGTCCTGTGGGTACATTCTGGCCACAGGAATGGAAACGATGCAGGCGATTTCAGGGCCATGCCTTTCTTCTATTCTGCTCCTGTGGTGTGGATGTGGTGGTGAGCCCTGTGGACCATGTGGGCAAAGTCCTCATCCTAAGAATGACAGAACAACAAGATGGAAGGAGCCTAGAGCCCCAGTGACTTTGCAGAGGAGGGCTGCAGGCAATGTAGACTTTGGCAGGAGAGAAACAAACGTGGATCTGGTTGAAGCCAACTGTGGATTTGGGGTCTCCTTGTTGGAATAAGTCACACTGATATCTGAACAAGTGCACTGAGCCTATTAAAACTCTCTCCCAGGAACCTGGAATCACTACTCTGGAGCTCACCGAGGGGGACCAAAAGTTGTGACCACGGTCAGAGACCTGGCCAGCCCAGATAGAAACCTGAGGAAGCAGACTAAGCTGTTGGTGGAAAGATGAGTGTGAAGCGTGTGGTGAGAAAGATACAGAGAGGGGACAGCAGGCAGAGGGTGGCTGCCACCATTCTCAATGCCATTCCGGCCCCAGCATGGTTCCTGTAGGGCCTAGATGTGTATCTTGCTGTTGCATTCATAAATTGCCCTCTGTTCTTTATATTTGAGTTACTGTGACTGAGTTTTTCTTTCTGGCAACCAGATAAGTTGCAATTAAAATAAAGTGACCTTTATGACTACATTATATGTTATATTACTATGTATTATTGTTGTGTTACTATAAACTATACTATTATAGTTCTTTGGGTTTCAGATGTACATTTTCTCTACATTTTAATATTTCTGAAAATGGGATGATGCACTTTTTTTTTTTGAAGACAGAGTCTCACTCTGTCAGCCATGTGGGAGTGCAGTAGCATGATCACAACTCACTGCAGCCTCAATCTCTTAGGCTCAAGCAATCCTCCTGCCTCAGCCTCCCAAGTAGCTGGGACTACAGACACAAGTCAGCAATGCTCAGCTAAATTTTTAATTTTTTATAGAGACAGGGTCTCATTATATTGCCCATGGTGATCTTGAACTCCTGACCTCAAGGGATCCTCCCACCTCAGCCTCCCAAAGTGCCGGGATTGCAGGTCGGGAACCACCGCGGCTGGCTGGATGCACTTTTTATCTCACTTGTTACCTTTTATGTTTAATGTGGTAACTTTTTTTCCCCCTCCCTCTCTTACAACTGTTAGTGAATTCAGGTTCTGTCTTAAGAGCACCTTCCCCCTTGGAAGTGGAAGCTCCCTGAGGGAAGGGTCACAACAGTGCCAGACCCATAGTAGATGCTCAGTAAATATTTAGTAGGATGAATGACCATCAGCCACAGGCATCATGGAATTAGGGAATGATCCACACATGGTGGGGCCTACCCCCTCACCATCACCTATCCCACCTGCTCTGGGCATGGTGATGACGATGGTGCTGGCCAAGGCACCCTGCCTGGCCGTGCATTGCCCCGGGCTCCATGACTCCAGTGAGAACAAGGCACCAAACCCTTTGGAACTGTGGACACTTGGCTCATTTCAGCGTTTACGGTCAAGGGCAGTTGCCTTGGATTAGGTGCTGAGCACGGGCCAGCCAATGTGCTGAACTCTCTGCAGGCTCCTTCTCCAACAGATGTGGATACGAAATAAATCAGATCCAGTAAAAGCTGATGTGTCTGAGTGAGGGATGCGGGCAGAGATGGAGACAAGTACCTGTGCTAAAGGCTGTTCTGGCAGGGCCTGGGCTGGGGGGCTGGGGCTGCTCCGCTGGTCCTGGGTGTCCTCCTTCCCCAGCCTGGCTGCAGTTGGAGGCAATGCTCCAGGGGACACTGTCAAGGTCCAGGTGCAGTGGTGAGCATGGGCCTGGGGGGCTGTATCCTGCTCAGGGAGCTCCCAACTGTGAAGACAAAGGGAAAGGCACCTCAGCCTGTGCTCTCAGGCCTGGGAGCTCCAGTCACATAACCCTGCAAGTGAACTCTAGGCCTCTGGTGATACCAGATTTGGGCTGGCCTTAGGTGACCCGGGGAGGGGAGGGGGAACTGAACTGTTTTCCTGCCATGTGCAGGATAATCAGAAGCCAGGGCAGGGCCTGCCCATACCCTCCGAAGAGACCCATCCTTCTGCCCAGGGCATATCAGACTGGGACTAGAAGAGGCCTTCTCAGCCTCACCCCCACGCTGGAGCTCAGGTGGCACTGACAGGGCCAGGGAAGGGCAGTCAGAGGGAAGGAAGGAGGCCCTGGGTGGGCAGCACAGAAGAAGCCGGCTTCAGGCATCAGCCGCACTGGCTTTTGCCTGGCAGTGGAGGATGAGCGGAGACACTGGGATTTAGTCATCAGGAGGCCATGGGCGACCGTCAGGAAGGCATTTTTGGGGAGTGGCAAGGGGAGCCCAGATGTGGGGCTAGGAACTTTCCCTGGCAGGAGAAACATTTCCTCAATAATTGGAAAGAGCTTTGGCCTGATGAATTCTGGGACAAGCTGGTGTCACCAGAGTGGTGTCACCTGGAGACCCTCCCAATCCCTGTCATGGGGAGGTGTCCAGCCTGCAGCAAGAATGGGGTGTTGGGGGTTCCCAAGCTGCCCTTAGAGCTGGCCAGGCAGGTTTGCAGAATAATTACAAGGGCCTGATGTGGAGAGTGTTTGCATATGATTTGCATATGATTTGCACATGAATAGCCGAGCTTTCTGTTCCCAGGCAGTTTTCAAGTTAAATATTAATTGTTGCTGCCCTTAGGGTTTTTATTTCTTGATTCTGCCTTCTCTGTTTCTTCTCACCCACTTGCTGTCAATGACTCAGATCTCTGCATGGCGGGGGAAGGGAGGGAGATGCCAGGGTGGGAGGCAGGGGCTGGGTGTACAAGGAAGGGAAAGAACGCAGAGGCGGAGCTGGCAGGTGTTGGGGAGATCAGATACCTACTCCATACAAAAGCAATAAGCACGCAAAGCAACAGACCAGCCAGCACTGCTAGAGAAACTTCCTGGAACTCTCCCAGCCCCAGGCAAGGTCCTATCTTTCCTAGTGATGTGGAGAGCTGTGGTCTCCTGGCCCTACCCTAGGCCAGAAGGACAGTGCCAGCTACTTCCTGTCAGCCTGGTTCCCAGGCTCACATGGTTCCATCTCCCCTGTTGCTAGAGGCCTTGGTCGCAGGCAGCATGTAGGCAGGGCAAGGACAAACTGCCCCGGCTACAGCCATGCAGTGCAGCAGTTAGCTCACAGGCTCTATGGCCAGCTGTACCTGGATTTGGATCTTGGCTGTGTGTTCTAACTGTGAAGCTTTGGCAAGTGACTAACCATCCAAGGGCCTCAGTTTCCTCTTCTGTAAAACAGAGCTACCAGCAGTGCCTGCCTCATGTTGGTGTTGTGGAGGTGAAGCCAGCTAGTGTGTGTGAAGTACTTAGCCTTGGGCCTGCCTGGCATGTAGACTGTGCTCAATGCAATGGAGCCATAGAGAGCCCCATCCCAGGAGTGGGCTGCCTAGTCTCAGCCTTGCACAGTGCCGGGTGCCCCTCACCAGCATTTGATCATCCAGCTTCAGCCTGAACATTTCCTGAGGCAAAGGTTCTCTAGCTCTGTTCTCCTGAGGGTTGTGTGCGACACACACGTTATACCTGTGGTAAAGGGCCTTTGAGGAGGGAACTCAGAGCCTTTCCAGACAGCAACTTCTGTTCTTCACCAACTTTCATGAGGAGGAAAGACTTCCTTGGGCTGCCCCTGAGCTCCACCCTTGCCAATGGACTCAAATCTGTCCTCTGGGGTAGCAAAGCCTGAAATCCCCTCTGCTCTCTGAGAGCTCGTCAAAGATTTCAGGATGGCGCTCCTTTCCTGGGTCTCTTCTTCCCAAGCTGTTTAGACCAAACAACTCGCTCTAGCCCCAAAACATGATGGGTTCCTCGGAGTGGTCTCTGCTGAGCCACTGATAGGGCAAGAGGATTCCCCCTTGAGGTTCTCTACCCTGGCCCTGGCTGGGTCCAGAGTGCCCCTGAGGGCGTGAAGAACAGCTTAATGCGGACGACAGCTACCTCTTGTTGCGTGTGCTGGGCACAGTGCTAAGTGCTGAAATGCAGACTCTCTTTCTGTCTCAACACTCCAAGAGGAAGGGTTATGACCATTACCCCCATTTCCTAGCTGTGGGAACTGAGGCTTAGAGGGGCTGAGGGATTTCCCCCAGATAGCTCAACTGTTATGCTGGGAGACAAAACGTGATCCAGGCCACCGGCGACTGCCTGCTGCCGGGCTGCCTCTCTATGAGGATGTCCCCCCAACCAGGCTGTCTTTTCTTTCTCTTCTGTAGGGGTGAATGGGATTGACATATGAATCCTAGAATCTGCCTGTCTTGGTATCTGCACTGTGAACACTATTGGGGTGTGTGCTTAATAATGCAGCCAGCAATGGTCTTTATTTCTTTTGACTCTCCTTGTTAATATGATGCCTTGAATTTTTCCTGGGTTTCCCATATCCATAGGGATGCCCACGCCAATCTCTCTTTTCAACAGCAGTTACCTCACCCCACCACCTGCACCCCAGCCCCCCACTCCCAGGTGTCTCAGTGCCTCTGAGACAAGGGCACCATTTTCTCCTCACCCACAAGCTCCAAAACACATTTCTCCTCGTTCCGCATTATCCTCATGCAACCTGCCCACACCTGCTCTCCCTCAGGCCTGCCCTGGGCTGAGTACTTTCAGCAGCCCAGATGCTGGGGCCCTGACTTCCCAGAAAAATGCAGTTTCTGGATGGGCTCTCTGAGTTAGACGGTCCATGAATTTCCCCATGACAAAGAACCAAGGCCCCACAAGAGCTGGTAGATAGCCAGTTCTACTGGCCACAAGCTTATCCAAATGTATTCAGCAGAAAAGCCCAGAAATCTTTCTGCAAAACTCAGCCTTGCAAAAATATGCCTAGGGAGGGGAAGTATGATTAGGAAATTGGTTAACAAAGTTGTGATTTTTTTTCACATTCCCAAGGAAACTGCTCTAGAGGAGGGTTCTTGCATAGAACTTCAGGGGCCTGTGAAGCATTAAAAGACCTGGCCAATTCTCACTGTATTGAGAATACCAAATGAATGGCAGAGTATTGGAAATACCATGTGAATGACTGCATCTTTATTTTGTGAATCCAAGAGAGAGCACCTGGAAAGAGGAGAGGAGATCACTCTTATGTTTTCTTGTTTGCCTGGACAGGGTGTAGCTACTGGATAGCATGGTTGTCACTGGAGAGGTTAGAAACTCAAAAAATCACCCGTTCAAGTGCTGGCATTCCATCAGGAAGAATCCAGGAGCTGCCTGGGAATGGTGGTGACCTGTTCCAGTTCCATCTATCTATTCTCCTGACCTTAACTTCCTCCCTGTGGTCATCAGTCTTTGCAAAACAAAGATGATGACCTACATCTTTAGTTTTCAAACTTTTTAAAAAGTATGGACCCTTCTCTTCAAATGAAATATTTTATGAAAGTCTAAAGTATAAAACAAATCAAAGGGAAGCTGCTTTGGTCAAGACAATGTGTTCTCTGCAGGTGATTCTCTTAGAGCCCTAGGAAATCTGATGGGCAAGTTCAGGATCCACTTCCAACCTGATCTCTAGATGCCCATCCGCTCCAGGGGATCCAGAGGAGACTCCGGTCCTTGGAACCTGGACTCGGTAAGACCATTCGAGGCCCTGCAAGGGTGGCTGCTGGGCTTTTAGTAGAATTCTTGAGCACCACACTTGGTGGTCTCTTTCCTTACTTTTTTTCTCACCCTTTCTCCTCTTTCCTGTTCTTTCTTTTCCTTCTCCTCCTGTCATTTGGAGACAGAGCACTGCCCCACCGGTGGCTTTCATTGTGGAGCCTAAAAGCTGCTGCTGAGTCCCAATCTAGAAAGCTCCCCCGCCTATTGAGAGGACACAGAGTATTCTCAGTAACACCCCCCAGCCAGCGGCCCTCGCTAACTGAAGAAAGGTCATGATCGGGTCCACTGTTGGGAGCGAGTGGGGAGGGGTTGCCAAAACAGGCCATTATTTCATGGATTTATAACCTCCTGCACCTGAGGTACAGTGTCAGTGTTGCTGGGAGAAGCGTCTTTTAATGTCCTGGGTCATTAAAACCCAATAATCTCTTTGAAATGGCTTAACTGCTTCCTGTAAGAGATAAAGTAAATAAAACTGCCGTCTCTGTGTCGGCTGTCACTGTATTGATTCAGCATTTCTTTTCTTTTTTTAATAACTGCATTCATTTTATTTGAGGCCAATGCATTTATGCCATACTGGTGGTTTATAAATTTCGTAATTAAATCCTGTTATCTTGACACCATGCACAGAATAAGAAGCAGTTGTGATGCTTCCGAGAGGAAAAACACTGTGAGGGGAGAAAAGAAGATTTGTCTTGCATTTTAAAAAAATAATTTTCATGGAATCTTGTTTTAGTATTAGAATGTTGACAGATGCCTGACTAACAGAGTGATGCTTCTGTGAGGAAGGATTCTAAGGAAATCTGTGAAATCACTCTTCACGTTGTTGCACACTGTAGAATAGAAAGTTTGTGGGATGACATTTGTCATCCCACAAGTGATAGATGGAACTGGACATTTGTCATCCCACAAGAGATAGATGGAACTGGACATTTGTCATCCCACAAGAGATAGATGGAACTGGACATTTGTCATCCCACAAGAGATAGATGGAACTGGACATTTGTCATCCCACAAACATTGAATTTTATCTGTGCTCTATGGCTTACAAGCTGTGTGACCTCAGGCAAGTCCCTTCCCTTTTCTATCTGTCAGGGTGCTTTGGGCTGCAAATAAGAAAAATCTAGACCAGGCACTATGGCTCATACCTGTAATCCCAGCAGCCCAGGAGCTTGAGATTAGCCTGGGCGACATGGTAAAAAACCCCGTCTCTACAGAAAATACAAACGCCAGCTGGATATGGTGGCATGTGCCTGTAGTTTTAACTGCTTAGGAGCCTGAGGCAGGAGTATCGCTTGAGCCCGAGAGGTGGAGGCTGCAGTGAGCCATGATTGCACCATTGCACTTCAGCCTGGATGACAGAGCAAGAACCTGACTAAAAAAAAAAAAGAAAAGAAAAGAAAAAGAAAGAAAGAATAAAGAAAAAGTAAAAATTTCAACTCAGAGTGATTGAATAGTTAAAGCAAATGTTTTATATGCTGTATTAAGAAGTTCTGATTTAAGGTAACTCCGGGGATGTTGCAGCATGAGTGAGAATGATGGAGGATATGCGATGCTAATTCTATCTGCAGTGGCTGCTTCTTCCCTAGTTCACCTAAGAGGTAAACACATCGCACCTAGGTAAGGTCTAACTTGTCTTGGAGACGACACAGTCTTAACTTGGATAAAGAAAACAGTATTGCCCCTATTTGGAAAGCTTTATTCTTGCCCTTTTCCTAACATTAGCCCCTGACATTATTGTGCTAAGAAGTATTTGGCTTTTCCTTGAATCTCCTATTGTGTTACATTACAAGAGTCACTCATTGACAATCAAATGGCTGTCTCAATGGTACCCAGGAGGGATGGCACCCGCTTGGATTATATTCTTTTGGATTCTCCTGACGAAAAAAGAAGGGGGAGGCTTCCAGCTTATTCATAACATGTGTTTTGCTTTTGGTTTGTGAATGAATTATTCCATGAAAATGTAAGAGTGAACAAGGACCTGCTTACCACATTATGGAACACCAGAACTCGTGGGTAACACATGAGGTTTCACTGAGGTGCATTTAGGATAAATGGAAGGAAATGCCACATCATTCAGCAAAAAATAAACTTTTCAAATTCTTGCACCAAGGGGCAGGAAAAATTAAAATTATAAATCACCTTCAAAAAGATTAGATTTGTGTATAGTTATGATGTTTTGAAACCTGGAAAACCCAAAGGAATTAACTAAAAAAGCAATTAGAATTAATAAAGTCACTTTATACAAAATTCAGGTAAAATAAAGCATTACAAAAGTCAATAATATCCCTGTATACTTGGATTATGCAGTTAGGAAAAACATAAGGGACAAACAAGCAGAAATGTCAGGCCTGGCACTGCCTTTGTCCTCCTACCTGTTACTCAGATGAAACTGGAGACACTGTGTCCTCAGAAAGAGCTTCCACCCACAGACTCCTTGGACTGCTGAGGGCTCCTCAGGGTATGGTGTGTTTTCCAGAGAAGCCCATACTTAACTTGTTCATTCGAATGACCCATTACTGCTTAAGTTTGTATCTTCCCTATTAACCTGTAAGCTTCCTGAAGGCAAAGACAGAAGGCATCTTTTTCATGACTACTACATTCCTTGTTGAAAGAATTAAATAATTAACAAAACTAGAGCATTATCTAGAAAAACCTCTCTCTAGAGAAATGTGTGTGCCCTATATGAAGAAAAATTACAGACTGCTTTTTTTTTTGAGACAGAGTCTTGCTCTGTCGCCCAGGCTGGAGTGCAGTGGCGCGATCTTGGCTCACTGCGACCTCAGCCTCCCAGGTTCAAGCAATTCTCCTGCCTCAGCCTCCTGAATAGCTGGGATTACAGATGCACGCCACCACGCCCGGCTAATTTTTGTGTTTTTTTAAGTAGGGTCAGGGTTTCACCATGTTGGCCAGGCTGGTCTCAAACTCTTGACCTTGTGATCCGCCCACGCCAGCCTCCCGAAGTACTGGGATTACAGGTATGAGCCACTGCACCCGGCCTCCTGCGTATTATTTCCCTCTTCATGGTCTCATTACAGAACACGCAGGGGCAACATCTCCGGGAGGGGCGTTTCTGTGCCTCGGTTCTCTGCGATCTCTCCAGGAGGGGCTTGCTGACATCTACAGCTCTTCCAGGCTTCTTGCCCAGCAGCATCTGTGAATCAAGCCCACTTCACTGTGACTGGGGACTCCCCATCTCCCTTCAGTGCACCTCACTCCCTTGGCTTAGCAGTAGTTTTCAGTACAAGGAGTCAAGAAAAACAAAATCATAGGAAGCATTAGCAAATCAAGCATTTATGTATCTCATTCTTGAACCAAAACTCAAGCAATGACATTGTGCTCCCTCCCCTCAAACTTTATTAAATCAAATTCAACCTAACTGCCTATAAAAATACATCTGTCACGTCACTTTACTTTGTCCCTGCAGTTGGGGCATGCATCATAAGCTGTAATATTCCACTCTGTCCTCTCAAACATTTAAGCCTGCTGGAACTCTTTTAGTTATTAACTCCCTTAGTTACTGTAAAGCCCATCAGACAATTCCAGAGAATTTCCCACTGGACATGGAACCATAGATATTCCCATGGACTGCAGTTTCACGTTTGATATTTCGAATCAGGCCAGGAAAATAATTCACCCTTTCCCATTTTTGCTTCCAAATGACTCCAGTTTGAAATGGTTGATGACAACAGGAGACTGAGGTCAGGAGTTGCAGCAGAGCAAGAACCAGGTGGAGAATCTATGGCTCAGGAAGGAGAAGAGAGGAGTCTAAGGCAAAAGGGCCTAAGGCAGCCACTGAAACCAGGAGTGTGGATTCAGGAGGACAATGCAGGGAGCAATGGGTGAGATACACCTGGGGAGTGGTCAGGAGCAGTTAGCCGGAACTGGCATGTTGTCTGCTGCTACTTCGCATGCCCAACACAGGTAGGTTACAGTGGGTCTGAAAAAGAAATAAACAAGAGCCTGGGGCCGAATTCCACGGAGCGTGGTCTTTTCCTCCATCTCCACGTGGGAAGTTGAGCCTATGTGAGCTCCAGCCCCTGGCCTGAGAAGCCCATCCTCTCACCTTGTTCCTGCATCCTCCTTTCCCCAAGCTCTGGGGACTTCTGATATCCTTTGTGCTTAGCTTGAATGGACGACCCCCAACCGCTTGCAGAGGACCAGAATCCCATTGTTCATGGAGAACCATCAGCATATAGAAGTCTTCACAGTGGGTTCTGTACTGACTACCTTGGACATTGTGGGATCCTAAATTGTACTCCATGTAGGAGACTGCTGGTGTCTTCCTAAGAAAAAATGATTCACCGTCTGCCCTGGTTGGTTTCCACCAGCCATTGCCCCATGCCAGCCTCATCCTTGAGACTAGCTTGCCTCCCTTTCACCAGCGGAAGCTCTCGGACACTGCATGGCTGGGCTGTGCATCAGTCAATGACCAGTAGTAGTGAGAACAGGAGTTGGAATCCTGGACTTGAGTTCCAGTGATGCCATCTACTATCTGGGTAACTCTGAAGAAGTCATGTAGCTTCTCTGAGCTTGAACTCTCCTGTCTACAAAGATGGAACTTGTAATAACCTACCTCCCAGGGTTGCTGTGTGAGGATTAAATGAGACTCTGTAGATGAAGACACCTAGCACCCAATCAATAAATCTTTAATCACATTCACAAATCTTATATGACAGAGCACAGTGTATCATTTCCTTCAGGAAAGTCATCCCAGTTTAACCCTGTGGGTAGTGACTATATCCTCCTGTCTTCCTCATTCTCCATGAGTAGGTAAGCTACTTGCAAGCCAGAATGGACTGAAACCCACAAAGTCAATCTCAGAGTCCCTAGTTCAAGGCCAGATGTTTCAGAGGAGCCCAGCAACAGAAGCCCATGTGAGGGCTCACTCAAATACCCGTGTGGAACAGACCTGGGGACATAGATTGGATTCTGCCTTCACGCGCAGAGTCTCACTGTTCCCCGGCTCACCCTTGAGTGAGGAAACGACTGCATAACCATGCTGTATACACACCCACACACGGATTAAAAATATAGGCCAATATCTACTTGCCAAGGAAAGGACGAAGCTATTTTCATAAAAGAATATATTTAGACTTGACAGCAAATCCCAGTATTCACTGAGCTGAACGGGCCTGGATCTGACATCATAGCTTTCCCACCTTGGAAGGGCTTCATGCTCAGCAGAGTTATGGTTTTGACAGGTGAGGGGAGGCAGCCTCCAGAAAGCCTTGTTCATTTCGGAGGTGAAATGGCAGGATTGACACTCGTGGTGATTCCCCACCATAAGACCATTGAAATAGTGTTTGTGCAGGGGGTGAATGGAAATGGGTTCTGATGTCTTCTGCACATGGTGACAATAGCTCACATTAAATAACCATTTTGTGTCTGTCTCTCTGGGCTCATTTAGTAGCTTATTCTTCTCTAGTTGTCAGGGCATGGCTCCTATTCATCTCAGGGAGAGAAAAGGGGAACTCAACTTCCAAAGGGAAACTTTCCCCCGGTGTAAGCTTTATTTACATGGACTCCATGTTGGCCAGAGAGTTTCCTAGGAATGAAAATTACTGGGAAGGTGTTTGAGACATATTTTATTTCACATCCCCTGACCATTTTTTGTTTGTTTTAAGAGACAAGGTCTTGCTCTCTCACTCAGGTTAGAGTGCAGTGACTCAATCTCCACTGCTTGGTGCAAATGGTCCTGCCATCTCAGCCTCCCAAATAGCTGGGACTATAGGCACGTGCTGCCACACCTGGCTAATTTTGAAATTTTTAGTAGGGATGGAGTCTCACTATGTTTCCCAGGCTGGTCTCAAACTCCTGGCCTCAAATGATCCTCCTTCCTTGCCCTCCCAAATCACTGAGATACTGGCATGAGCCACCTTTCCTGGCCCTTCCCCGTGACTCTTAGTCCAACTGTGTCTAGCACAGAATATTTGGAGGTGGGCTTTATAAAAGGAGGATGGGAAAGCAGGAGTAGCCAAGAACCCATATCAAGCCTTTTTACAAGAAGAGGCAAACTTAACTGGATGTTTCTTGCAATGTGTTTTTTGTTTCTTCTATTTCTGGAAGGTGGTAAGTTTTTCTACTTGATTTTAACCCTCTTGGCACTGACGGTTGGGTTGGATTAAGGACCACGTTCAGAACTGAGTTTATTATCCGTTACTTGGCTTTCTTTTCTTGTGAGTCAAGACTCGTCAGGAAGCTCAGAGATGTTGGACCAAGCATATGGACTGTTGGGTCCACCCCCATTTTTCCATCATCTTTATTTACCTTTTAGGACCTCCAGTAGTAGCTTCATTCCCACCCATAGCACCCTCTCACTGCAGGGCCTTTAAGGAAAGACACCAAGCCCAGCTCAGGTTGTGGATAAAGAAGGGCAGAGCCCCCATCTTAAAAGTCATCATTCTCCAAACCTTCCTTGCAAAGCTCTGGGACCCACCCTCTAGAAGGATCTTAGATCTGCCCTCTTTTTCTTGCAGGAATTGAGGCAATGTTGTTGTAGGGAACATATCCTGAGACATATCCGGGGCTTAGATTTGGTTGGAAGTGGGTGACCTGAAGCCCTCCTGTTATGTTTTGGTGCGTGTGACTCAAATCTCTGTGCATATGGGTGTATGTCTTTATTTCCCTTAGTGAAAGCATTCACACGCCATCCTCCTATCCTTTTTTCTCTCTAGCTGCAAGCAATAAAAGTGAGGCGCTCTTGCTTTGTAAAAACCTTTAAAGCCCTGCTGTGTCTACTGGATAGTGCTAATTCCTGAGTCTCTGGATGATTCTCACCTTTTTGTGGATCACTCAGAGCTTTGGTGCTTTGGGCTATAATCAGTCTTACTTTTCATCTTTCATCTCTTTTCTGCCGGTGACACACGGTGTTCCCTGCCAGTTTCCACTTCCTCTATCATCCATCTATCTCTATCTACCGGCCCATCTATATATATCTACCTGTCTGTCTATATATATCTCCATCTCTATGCTCACCGTTGACAAATGCTAGCGAGGCCCATAAGAAAGAGCCCCTCCAAGTTTAATCTATAGTAAATATGCTTCAGTATCTACCTGAAATGACACATTATATCCTCCACCAGACCTCCTAAGGAGATTTGTATTAGATTTTCTGGCCTTCTGGGAAGAGATCAGGGAGAGGAGACAATGCCGATTTCTGCAGAGCTTCAGAGGTGGTGAGTCCCTGTTTGTAAAAGGCTAAAATCTTCTTCAGTTTATTATTTATTGAACACTTCCTGGATGCTGGGCATCATACGGGCACCAAAGGGGAAAAGGTCATAGCCCCTGACCTCCGGGGCAGTTAGTGGCTGAGGAATGAAACTGAAGACCTTGCAGGCTCCTGAACTTTGACTGGCTGTCGCAAAATGGCCTAGGGAAAGAAATCAGTAGAAGGCAGGCCACGGGGCACGAGTAATGCAACTGGGGGAAAAGAAAAAGTCTAGATGGGGATAGAGAAGGACAAACAAACAAAACAGAGCTGGAAAACAGTAGCCATTTCTGGGCCATTCACTGTGCTCAGGGAATTTGTCTTTCTTGCTTATTGTTGCATTATTCCTAGGGTCTAGAACAGTGCCTGGAACATGTCTAGTGTCCAGATAATTATTTGTTGAATAAAATGATGAATCTCAGTGACTCACTTCCGTTTCCTTTCTGGCTAGGCCATTTGCTGAAAGGAATCCCCCTCTTCCCGCGGCTCAGAGATAGGACAATGCCATTAGGCAGGTATATCTTGGGAATTTACACCATCTGTTTGAGGGCCCCATGGAAAGGGTATACCAGATGGACCCCAGGTCTATTTTGGTCTTTACTTTGCGTGTTTCTTGTTTTTTTGCATCCCATGCAGATGGATACTGTCAGGTTATTTATAGCAGAAGTTTGCACACAATAATAGAACAGTTGCTCTAATTCCAATGCCAATTGAATAACTTTGGTTTTGCATTCTTCTGAGGACCTGTAGCAAACCCAGTATTAAATAGCCGTGGTACCAAGGCTGTTCCCATACAGCATTAGCTGCTACTGATTCTGATTGCCTTTCCCAAGACAATTCTCTCTCTTTTTTGTTTGTGTTTGTTTGTTTGTTTGTTTTAGACCAAGTCTCACTCGGTCACCCAGGCTGGAGTGTGCAGTGGTGCGATCTCAGTTCACTGCAGCCTCTGCCTCCTGGGTTCAAGTGATTCTCCTGCCTCAGCCTCCTGAGTACCTGGGATTACAGGTGCCCACCACTGCACCTGGCTAATTTTTGTATTGTTAGTAGAGGCGGGGTTTCGCCATGTTGGCCAGGCTGGTCTTAAACTCTTGGCCTCAAGTGATCCACCCGCCTCGGCCTCCCAAAGTGCTGGGATTACAGGCGTAAACCACCATGTCTAGCTCTCTCTTTAACATGGGACACAGTGATTTTTACTTGCATGCATTTCTTACGGGTTTTAGAAAAAGCCCATTAATAGATGAAAAAATTCTAAATAAAATATAGTGCTGGAAAATTTAATTCAATGGTATATTAAATAATTAATACACGTAGCCAAGAATGCAAAGATGGTTCTTATACAAAGATGTGCATGATCTTGGGATTTATAATAGTAAATATTGAAAATAATCTGTATGTTCAACAATAGGGGGCTGATTTAGAAAATTATGGTACATTCACAGAATGTAATACCATATAGCTATCAAAAGTCTATTTCAGGGTAATATTTTGTAATATGAGAGAAAATGGTTATGATATACTAAATGAACACCTGCAGGTCATATTATACACAAACACAGACACACGATATGTGTATATATCATGTATATATGTAGATACATGTATATATCATAATATATATATATATGATCTAAACTTATGAAACTATGAATTCCCAGGAAAAAAGAATGAAAGGGTACAGTGAGTAATTTCTCAATGGGCAGATCACGGGTGACTTTTATTTTCTCTTCCTACTTTTCTGTTTTTAACAGTATTTCTGCAATGAGCATTGATTACTATTGTAGCCTGGAAAAAAATTCCCTAAGTGCTATTTTGAAGAATAGCATCACTGGTTTCTTCCAGGGTTGGGGCTTTATGTCTGAAGTTTGTAGTAAAAACTAGCTCTGGGCATTCACTATTAGGGACAACCAAAGGGAAAATATGAAGTGTGCAGTCATGGTCTTTAAAGCAGGCATTTAAAAGGTTGCTTTTTATCTAATCTCAAGAGGAAGAGATAGGTAGTGTCTTCTCTGCAGAGATTTATTAATGCTGGTTTGTACATTATCCAAGCATCTCAGACTTGCCCTAAAGACCATCTATAAAGAACTAGCATGTGTAGATAGTACATGCGTTTTCCATATCCATAAATTGTGCACGTTGTTTGAAGCCAGTCATCAATCAATTTCCCCTGGAAACAAAGACCAACATGTGGAACCTCAGCTTTAAATAAACAGCAGAAAACCTTTGGAGAGAGGAGGCTCTTGAAGAAGAGAACTTGTGCAACCTACTTTTGCTTGTGTCTCGTGCTTTCCAGTGCCCTGTCT
This sequence comes from Macaca fascicularis, assembly GCF_037993035.2. NCBI lineage: Eukaryota > Metazoa > Chordata > Mammalia > Primates > Cercopithecidae > Macaca > Macaca fascicularis. The sequence goes on along the minus strand of NC_088379.1, from coordinate 157,184,534 downwards.
TGGAACTTAGCCCTGGATGAGGCATTCGTAGCAACCTCGTCACGCACAACCTCACGTGTAAATCTGTCTTGGTTAAATATACGAGTTTTCTAAAGCCAGAGGGAGAAACAGTCTGACTCATCGCCACTGTTTTAACTTGAACAAACTATAATAGCTACACAGCGGGTTCCAATGATTAGCAGCAGTATTTATCTTTCCTAGTTTGCATCGACAGTGACACACTCACAGTTATCTGCCCAGATACAGCTTCTATAAAGTCAGCTGCGTCATGCAAACTATTTTTAACCATAAGAAGAAGAGCCATATCTAATGTAATCTATGATGACTTTGTAATTAAAATGTCTTACATAATGAGGAAATCTAATAAATAAAGTACAGCAAGTATTATGTTGCAAAACAAACACATGCTTGGATATAGGTTTGCCTTAAACTCTAGCTACTACTACATATCCTCAAAACCTGTCCCTGCAGTGGAGAGATGAGAGACAGCCTTTGATATCTAGAACATAAGATTAGGGAGATCCTTTCCAACGTGGGATTTAGACAACTGATGGTGAGAAGTACAGAACGCAATTTAATTGACAACTAACTAGTAACCTGAGACAACCCCAAAAGATAAAAGGAAATGGACTAAAGAGTGGGCCTATCTTGATTCTGCAGTAGAGCATGATAATTTTTTTTAAATAATGACACATCAACACCAAAAGCAAATATGCTCTGCTTAGCTCTTTAGAAGCAACCTCATCACCATTGCTAATTGCATCCTATCTTTCTGTCACTGCAAATCTGAGGAAACATAGGTGGCTGTCATCCTTACATGTCCATTTGAAATTTGCTCCAGGGAAACCAAAGATGTTTTCCGTTTCCTCTTGTGTCTCTCATGCTATCATTGAAATAGCTGCTAGACATGAAGATATATATATATAAATATCCCTTTAGTCCTATGAGACTTTCCACTTTCCAATGAAAAGAAAACCTTTCCCATCAAAAGAGAGAATGGGCCAGGCATGGTGGTGGCCCCTGTAGTCCCAGCTACTCATGAGGCTGAGGCAGGAAAATCACGGGAGTCCAAGAGGTCTGGGCTGTAGTGAGTTATGCAGATCAAGTGTCCACACTGAGTCAAGCATCAAACATGGTAACCTCCTGGGAGCAGGGCGCCAGCATGTTGCCTAAGGAGGATGAACCAGTTCAGATAAGAAACAGAGCAGGTGAAAACTCCTATGCTGATCAGTGGTGGGACTGTGCCTATCAATAGCTACGACAGTTCAGCCTGGGCAATATAGTAAGATTCCTCTCCTAAAGACAGAGACAGAGAGAGAAAGAGAGAGAGAGAGAAAGAGAGAGAGAAAGAAAGAGAAAGAGAGAGAGAGAGAAATGGGAAATAAAGTGTTTGAGGTGGAAAGTCAAGTAGATAAGAAAATATCCAGGGATGCTCTGTATCACATTTTGGGTTGAAGAATTCCTGTATCTGTTGTCCCTTTGAGCATGAGACTATTGTCAATGCCTTTGACTATTGGCAATGGGAAGTGTATAGCCTGTGATGTCTCCATTGCAAGAGAATCTTCGAGCTGCCCTGGACAGCTCTTATAAATCAACAATTGGAAAATGGACCGGGTTAGCTCAGGATTTCCATTTTGGAGCTATTAGCGACTACTACAGCCTCCAGCCATACGACTTCCACAATGCCAGATTAAACATTTATTGAATGAATATGTAAATCAATGAACTGTGTAATTGGAAAAATGAAGGAAAGCTTCAATGAGACTTGAGGCTACAAAATTCCCTCTAAGTACCACTATCCACATTCTGTAAGTTTTGACATGTAATATTATCATTAAAGTTCATAATGATTTCATTATAGTTGCATTATTATTTTATGTTAACACATGAGTAACCTAGAGATATGCTTTGAATTTTAAGACAAATGGTTTTAAAAGTTTATCTTTTTATCATTTATTTTTAAGCTAATTGCATGTAGTTATAGAATATGATCTGTGTACATACAGAATCTTTGAAATATGTTGAGACTTGTTTCTTGCCCTCTATTATGAGGTCAATTTTACTCGTATTTGCACGTTTCACTTATGTTCTAAAATGAATTTCAAACATGTGTTTTTTTATTCTTCTTTTGGTTTTAGGGCTCTGTATGTGCCCATTAATCAAGCCATACTGTTAATTGTGTTGTCAAATCTTCTATATTGACTTTTTGTCTGCTTGATATATCAGTTTCACAGAGAAACTCCCACTGTGTTTGTGGATTGGTGAGTTATTCCTTGTAATTCTACCAAATTTGATTTGTATATTTGATGCTATGTTGCTAGATTAGGCAAGATTCAAACGATCTTTTCCTAGTGAATTTAATATTTTTATCATTATTTAGTGACTTACTAATATTTTAAAAGCTTAAAATTGATTTTATCTATATCAATATAACTATATATGATTTGGGGGGTTAATATTTCCATAATATTGAAATCTGACTTTCAATCTTTCCACTTCTTATATTTTAGAGATGTCTCTTAAAAATAGCATATAGCTGGACATTAAAAATATAATTTGACAATCTCTATCTTTAACTGTTAACTTTAGTCCATTTACATTTATTGTGATTGTTCATGTATTTTAACTTATTTATACCATCTTGTGGTATTTACTTGACTTTTAAATACTTTTTTCTTTGTTTCTTGTCTTTTCAAGATTGAATTTTTTTTACATAATAATGGGGAAAAGTAATTTTCCCCATTACTTTTTGGAAAAGATAAATTCGCTTTTCATTTTTTTAGTGATTATCCTTTAAGGTTTAATTGTACTTAACAAAGCTTAAAGTTACTTAGTATCTTGACTCTTTTCATAAATTTTTAGCACATTTAAATCTGACTACCCCTCCCATCTTAGATGTTATTTTTGACTGCTTTTTAAAAATCTCTAAAATTATGCATTGTTATTGTAACTTCCTACAAGTATTCATTTAGATTTAGTTTCATATTTAGCTATTCTTAGCTTACATTTCTTCTTTTTTTTCCTCCTCAGCTTTATTGAGGTATAATTGACAAATACAAAGTGTATATGTTTAAGGTATGCAATGTGATGTTTTGATATATGTATAAATTGTGAAATAATTACCACAATCAAGCTAATTAACATTTTCCTCGCCTCACATAGTTGCCTTTGTGTCTATGTGTGTGTGGAATACTTAAGATCAAGCTTAGCAAATTTCAAGTGTATAATGCATTCTTTCTAACTATGGTCACTATGCAGTACATTAGGGCTCCAGAACTTATTCGAGCTTTCTTATAACTGCAGGTTTATCCCTTTGGTCACATCTTCCCATTCCCCCATCCTGTGGCCCCTAGTAACCATTCTTATACTTTTTGTTTCTGTGAGCTTGACTTTTTAGATACCAAATATATGTGAGATTATACGATATTTATCTTTCTGTGTCTGGCTTAGCATAATGTCCTCCAGCTTCATCCATGTTGCCACAAATGGCAAGATTCTGTTCTTTTTTGAGGCTGAATAACATTGCTCTGTGTGTGTGTGCATGTATATCAATCACATTTTCTTTATCCACTTAGCTGTTGACAGACATGTAGGTTTTTTTTCCATATTTTGGCCATTGTGAATAATACTGCAATAGACATGGGAGTGTAGTTATCCCAAGCAAAGCTGCTGAACTATATGGTAGTTATATATTTAAATTTTTGAGGAAGCTACATACTGTTTTCTATAATGGCTGTACCAATATACATTATTACCAATGGTGTGGAAGGGTTTCTCCATATTGCCACAACAGCTGTTACCTTTTGATGTTTTAAAAGACATCCCAACAGGTGTGAGCTGATATCTCATGGTGGTATTTATTTGCATTTCCCTGATGATTAGTGATGTTAAGCTTCTTTTTATATATACCTGTTGGCCATTTGTATGTCTTCTTTAGAAAAGTGTCTATTCAGATCCTTTGTTCACTGTTAACCCGGTTATGTGTGTGTGTGTGTGTGTGTGTGTGTGTGTGTGCATGCATATGTGTGTGTGTTTGGGGTTTTTTTTTTCTTTTTGCTATTGAGTTGTATAGCTTCCTTATTTATTTTGTATATTAACTTCTTTAATATATGGTTTACAAATATTTTCTTCTATTCCATAGATTGTGTTTTCAATTTGTCAATTGTTTTCTTTGTCATGCAAAAACTTTTTAGTTTGATGTAGTTCACTTATTTATTTTTGCTTTTGTTGCCTATGCTTTTTTTTTTGTCATATCCAAAAATATCATTGCCAAGACAAATGCCATAAACATTTTTCCCTATATTTCTTCCTGGGAGTTTTACAGTTTCAGACCTTATGTTTAAGTTTTTAATCAATTTGGACTTTATTTGTATGTATGATGTAAGATAAGGATCCAACTATGGGTTTTTTTTTTTGTTGTTGTTGTTGTTGTTGTTTTTTGTTTTTTTGTTTTTTTTTTTCCGTGTAGATAGTTGGTTTTCCCAACACCACTTACTGAAGAGACCATCCTTTACCCACTGTGCATTATTGGTGTCTTTGTTGAAGATTAGTTGATTGTGTATGGATGGATTTATTTCTGGGCTTTCTGTTCTATTCCACTGGTCTATGTATCTGTTTTTATGCCAGTACCATACTGTTTTGATTACTATAACTTTGTAATATATTTTGGAGTCAGGAAGTGTGATGCTTCCAGCTTTGTTCTTCTTGCTCAAGATTTTAACTATGTAGGTTATTTTGTGGTTCCATACAAATTTTAGGATTGTTTTTTCTGTTTCTGTGAAAAATGTCACTGGAATTTTAATAGGGACTGAATTGAATCTATAGATCAATTTGGGTAATATGGGCAATTTAATTTGACAATATTAATTCTTTCAATCCATGAACATGGATATTATTCCATTTACTATGTCTTCAATTTCTTTCATCAATGTTTTATCATTTTCAGTGTGTATGCCTTCTTGGTTAAATTTATTTCTAAGTATTTTATTCTTTTTGATGCTGTGGCTTATTTTTTTTCTTGCATCTTTTCCCCTCTGAGATAATTTTTCTTCTTCCAAAAAAAATTTTAAAAATTCTCTTTATCATAGTTCGTTGGTAATAAACTCTCAGTCTTTGTATGTCTGATGGAATTTGATATATCTTGGAGTGGAGTTGGCAGGATTTTCTGATGACTGGAATAGAGGAGGATAATGGGGGAAAGAGGGCAGCCAAGAGAGCATATAGCAGAGAACTAACCCACGACAGGCACATAAGAGGCATGGATAACTCAATGATGAGTAATGAGAGGTAATGTGGCTACGTATTGCTCACCTACAGTCAGTGTGCAGGCTCAAGGATGAAATCCTGAGTCCTGAAGACCTTTATAAAAAATTCCAGGCATGTTCATTCATATACTAATTCATACTTTGAACTTACTAAATGTACTATTCATTCATTTGTTCTTTCTTTCTTTTTTTATTTAAATGTTTTAAAGCATCAATTATGTGCTAGGTATGTTAGGTGATAAAGACACGAGATTGAGCAAATCCTTACGTGGACTCTGCCCTTGGGGATCATACAGCCTGTGGGAGGGATAAATAGTAATCAAGTATTCAAACACACAAATGTAAATTTGTGGCTGTGATAAGTGTGAAGAAAGACATCTGGTGCTCTGAGAACCTAGAAGGAAATGTTTGACTGTTGGGGAGGTCCAGGTCCAGGTAGGCTTCTCTGAGGATGAAAATGTTAAGCTGAGAGCTGAAGGATGAAGAAGAGTAAGACTAGGCAAAAAGTGGGGGAAAGAGCCTTCCAGGATGAGGGTATGGCAGGTGCAAAGGCCCTGTGGCCCTGTGGCAGGGGGAGGGGCATGGGGAAGAGAGCAAAGGGCATCAGTGTGGCTAGAGAAGACAGAGGAAGGAGAGGGGTGCAGGTGGAGTCTGGGATGATAAGATGGGGGCTGACTCAGCTCCTAATAGTCCATGGCAGGGGGATTTCCTTATCCAGGGAACAATGGGAATGACTGACAGGTTTTAGACAAAGGATGGAGCCAGGTCAGCTTTGCTGTGTTTTGGAGAGAAACAATACAAGCTTCCTCGTTTTTTTTCCTGCACTTGGCTGACTCAGAGGACTGCAGAGTGACTGACTTTTTCCAAACAGCAACTCTCCGCCTTTGTAGGAGTGAAGTCCGGGCATGTCCACTCAAGGAGCCCTGCTGGAGGTGCTCACAAAACCTTCAACACAGATGAAAACGAACGGTGGGAGGCCTTCTGGGACAGGCACTGGAACTGTGGGTTTCCTCCTCTGTGCTTTAAGCCAAACTCTCAGAAATGTGTTCTAAGTGCCTCCAGGAAGCAAAGGTATAATTAATTAAGAACAGCCCAAAAGGCCTCATAAACCTTTTGATCTGGTGCTGCTGAAGCCTCATCCTCCCAGGCAGGAATGAGAAGCTGCGGCAGGAGAGGGTGGGGCCAGGGCTGCTCAGCGCCTCTGCCTTCTGTGACCTTCTCTCCCGATGCGGCGGCCCCTCCACTCTATCCCCTCTGCCTCAGAGCCCTTGGGACACTCAAGGGGGCCCAGGAGCCCCAGATGGGACAAAGGGAGAGCAGTCAGTGAAATGCAGGAACAGGAAGGAAAGGGGGGTTTGTTGGGGGAGGGTCCAAGGAGAGTTCCGGGGCTGGTTCTGGACTTCACTCTGCATCTAACCAGCTGTGTGACCTCGGGCAGCTGGTCTACCCTCTCTGCTGGCCTGCGTGTCCTCATCTGAAAATCAGGGATTTCCCAAGGGTGCCTGCAGACCTGGGGATGTGGTTAGAGGTCGGGTGGCTGTGGGTAAAAATGGATTCAACTTCCTGGGGAGGATCAATCTTACTAGAAGATTTTTAGGAAACACTTGTTTTTATATTAAAGCAAATACTGACATTTTGACTCAGAATGCAAATTTTGCATTTAAAAAATACAATAAGCAGTTTCAAAAAAAAAATGGGTTCACGTTCTTTCCCCGACTGCTCAGGACACTTGAGTGGGAAGGTGGAACGCCGCGGACTAGATTCACTCAAAGATGCCCTCCAGCTCCCTAGCATTAAGAGTTTTTGGTTATATAATGAAGATAATGGAGAAGGAGGATTATGGAATGTGTGGACAATGAAAGGATTTAGGCAGCCCTTCTAGGTTTTAGGAAAGGATATTAATGTGGGTGGTGAGAAAGTGGGGTTGGTGGGCATTCAGCTGTGCCCAGCATTCTCTCATACTCTGCCTGTGAAACCTCCTGTTCCCCTCCCAGGAAAGCCCTTGTCCTTCCTGCCTACCTAGCCTGGCTTCTCCTTTGTGTCCCCTCCTAGGCAATGCTTTGTCACTTCCTTCTTCCTTCCTGCCCAAGCCCCCTAGAATGTTGACTTAGGCACTGCCCGCACTCCATCTTTCCGTAGAATCCTGTGCATAGCTCAAATTTTGCACTCACTGATCTGTATTGTATTACTGTTTTCTTGCCTCATCGTGTTAATCTGCTTAATCCTTCATGTTGTTCAGAGAATGTGAGCAATGCATTAGCATGGCAAACAAGCCCTTCATGACATTCCCTTGCCCACCTCCCCCGCTTGGTGTCTCCGAACGCTGATGCTTGGTGTGGACTTTTGGCATGCCTACCCACTCGCAGTTCCTCAAAAGTGCCGTGCTGTCTCCAGTCTCTGTCTGTTCCTGTTTCCCAGAATGCTGTTTTCTGGAATACTCTTTTATCTTTGCTCACCTGAAGAATTTTGCTTTATCTTTCAAGACTCAGCTCAGTTGCCACCCCTGGGAGAAGCCTTTCCTGGCCTCTCAGGCTTTCCTCATGTAGACTTCATGCTCCTCAGAAACACCTTGACGTCAGCACCTGCCTCCCTTCTAAGGTCATATGTCTGCGTGTCTTCTGAGAAGCTCATGGAAAACCATGTGTATGGGCCTGTACATAGCACAGTGTAAGCCCACACCTGTGAATAGCAGCTGTGTGAATAAATGCACAGATGAGAGAAAACAAGAGGGGGAATTAAAATCACACCACTCTTCCACAAATGCCCCCTCCCCCTCCACACTAGCACAAGCACAGAGGTGTCATTCTAGGTTCTCAAGCATGTACATAAAACCCCACGTAGGCATGCACTAATTCATTTCATCGTTCACTCATCTTTTACTCACTGAATGGAACACCTACTACCCATTTATTAATTTATTCAAAACTACTTGCACTGTTGTAGCTGCTGAGAATTCAGCCTGAAAAAAACAGGCAAAGCCCCTGTCTTCAAGAACCTTATATTCTAGTGGGAAGAAACAGACAATAAAGGAAATATTTACTGCGTCAAATTTTGATCTATGTTTTGTGAAGGAAGAAACAGCAAGGCCAGCGGTCAGATCGTGTAGGACATTTTAGGTCATTGTAATGTGTGTTACTCTGTGTGAGCAGAGGGGGGACTTGATCTCATTTATAGTTTAAAGGCTCACTGTGGCTGCTGTGTTGAGCGCAGCTTCTGAGGCGGAAGAGGTGGAAGCAGGAGACCCGCAGGGAGGCATCTGCCTCCAGAGGAGAGGGGATGGCATCTCACATCGGGGTGCTGGCAGTGAAGGCAGTGGAAAGTGGTGAGATTCTTGATATATTTGGAGGAACAGGCAACAGTCTTTGCTAATGGAGAGGATATAGGGCATATGAGAGAAAGAAAGACAAAGATGACTCCAAGGATTTTTTCCTGGATAGCAGGGAGGGTGGAGTGTCCATTCACTGACAGGGGCAGGACTCTGGGAGGGGCAGATCGGGGGGAAGACCAGGAGTTGAGCTTGGACTATTCAGTTTGAGGTGCTCATTAGCCACATATGTGATGATATGGAATAGGCAGTTGGAGATATAAGTATGGAGGTTAGAGGAAAAGGTCCAAGCTGGGGATGAGAGTCGGGTGTCACTTATATACTGGTATGTGAGAAGGCATTGAGACTGCTGGAAGCCACCTAGGGAGTGGGATACAGACACAGATAAGCCACGTCCTGAGCCTTACGGCACTCCGATGGCAGGATGATGGGGAAATAAGGAGGAACCAGCAAAGGAGACTGAGAAGCAGCAGCTAGTGATGTCGCAGAAGAACAGAGAGGTCATAAGCAGGGGCTGGAAAGAAGAGGAGAAATGCCAGGATGAAGTAGGAGGGGCCCTGATAGGTATCAATAAATAAAAAGCAAAAGTAAAAGGCAAAATCACGGGGACTCGAAGTTTATGACAACTTTCTAGGAAGCTTTTGTATTTGTTTTAGGCCTATTTGGTACAATTAGCAGAGACAGCTGAGATTTAAAAAAAAATATTTTTACTGTAAGTAGAGGAAAAGAGGAACAGAGGAATATAAAATTTATTTTTACTACTATTTTACTATTTTTACTGCTATTTTCACTCGTTCAAATATGGTTTTCCAAATAAAGTCTTTGCGGCCAAAAGAAAACTCACTTCAAAAGTATCATTCCAGGAGTGTTGAATTGCCCAGAAAACCATCAGTTTGTGTATGCTGGCCAGAGGAGATCAAAGGCAATCTAACAGAAGCTCCAGGCATGGTAAACAACAACTTTCAAGATTTTTTAAATGACTAAACACTGTCCAAATTTGTTATAGAAAGTGTTTGAGGTTGTGCTAGGGTCTAGCTCTTCAGAGTTCACCTCTTCTCTCTGAAGCTTCCTCCTGCTCTGGGTGGGTGAGACTTCCTGCTGGAAGTTGCCTGGGTTCTGGCCACAGACCAAAGCCTTTCTCTAAGATTGATTCAAGTGGCACTTCCTGTCAATTCTCAATCTGTCTGCAAAATGCACGGAATGTCAATGCTGAATTCGAGCTCGTCTAGACCAGCACCGTCCAATATGTATCATGTTGTGTATCCTGTCCAAATATACAACTGGTGGCAAATGCAAGCCGCATACGTAATTTAAAATTTCCAGTAGCCACATTTTAAAAAGTAAAAGATGATACAGGGTACAGGAGGGAGAATTAGAATTATTTTTATTAGTATTTATTAGTATTGCTTCTCGGCCTTTTGTCTAAGATCAAGTGTAGAATTATTTTTGTTAGAAGGTACTCACACCACCTGTGAAGTGATATAGTGCTATTTGAAAATGGATTTGGATTAGTTTTAAATGTGTATTGCAAATTCTAGGCAACCATTAAAAAAAGTACAAAAAAAAAAGTAAAAAAGTAAAATTAAAAAGAACCACTAAAAATGGAGAGAAAATGGAATCATATAAAATGTTCAACTTAAATGATAAAAGGCAGAAAAAATTGGAAGGCAAAAATAGGAAAAAAAAAAAAAAACCAAGGGCAACGAATAGAAAACAGTAACAAATATGGAACATATTAACCCAACTATATCAATAATCACTTTGAATATCAACCGTCTAAATAAACCAATTAAAGGACAGAGATGATCAGCGTCGATCAAAAAACAAGACCCAACAATATCTTGTCTACAAAAAACCACTTTAAATATAAAGACAAATCAATTAAAAATAAATGGATGGAGAAAAATATACCATGTTATCACTAATCAAAAGAGCAAAAATAGCTATGTTCATTTCAGACAGAGCATACTTCAAAATAAGAAAATTTATCAGGGATAAAGAAGGGCAATGATAAAGAGGCCAATTCTCCAAGAAGATATAATAATCTTTAAGGAATATGTAACAGAGTGTCAAGCTACCTGAGGTAAAAACTGAGAGTTATAAGGAGATATTGCTGACTCCACTACCATAATTGGAGACTTCAATATCCCTCTGTCAGAAATGGACAGATCCAGCAGGTAGAAAATCAGTAAGGATATTGTTTAACTCAGCAACACCATCAATCAATTGAATATAATTGGCATGTATCTACTTCATCAAACAATAGCGGAATGCACATTCTTCTCAAGTTCACATGGAACATTCACCATGATAAACCACATTCTGGGCTGTAAAACACACGTAAACAAATTAATAGAGAATAGAAATCATATAATATCTGCTCACAGACCACAATGAAATTAAACGAGAAATCGCTAACAGAAAGATAACTGAAAAATCCCAAAATATATGAAGATTAATCAATGCTCTTCTAAAGAACATGAGTTAAATCTCAAGAGAAATTAAAAAATATTTTGAACAAAATGAAAACAAAAACACAACTTACCAAAATTTGTGGGATGCAGCAAAAACAATGCTTAGAGGGAAATGTGTAACATTGAATGCATATATTAGAAAATAAGAAAGATCTAAAAATCAATCATCTAAGTTTCCACTTTCAGAAACCAGAAAAAGAAGAGCAAATTAAATTTGAAGTAAGCAGAAAAAAAATCAAACGAATAAGGATTAGACCAGAAATCAATGAAATTTAAGTCAACAGAGAAAAATCAACAAAACCAATTGCTGATTTTTGAAAAGATGAATAAAATCAGTAAACCTCTAGCCAGGCTAACTGAGAAAAAAAGAGAAAGGACACAAATTGCTAATATCAGAAATGAAAGAGGGGACACTTAAAGGATAATAAAGAAATATATGAACAACTCTATGCACATGATTTGATAATCTAGATGAAATGTACCAATTCCTTGGAAGACACAAACTGCCAAAACTCACATAAGAAGAAATTGCCAATCTGAATAGGCCTGTATCTATTAAAGAGATTGAATTAATAATTAATAATTAATAATAGAACAGAAAGCACCAGGCCCAGATGGGTTAACTGGTGAATTCTACCAAACATTTAAGAAAGACATTATACCAATTCTTCACAATATCTTTCAGAAAATAGAAGTAGAGGGAATCTAACTAACTCTATGAGGCCAGAATTACCCTAACACTGAGAAAGACATGACACATAAGGAAAATTATAGATCAATATCTCTCATGAACATAGATGCAAAAATCCCCACAAAATATTAGCATATCAAATCCAATAAGGTATAAAAAGAATTATATATCACAATCAAGTGGGATTTGTCCCAGGAATGCAAGGCTGGTCCAACATTGGAAAATCAATCACTATAATCCATCACATCAACAGACTGAAAAATAGAAAGCACATAATCATTTTAGTAGATGCAGAAAAAGCATATGACAAAATCCAACACCCACTCATGATGAAAATTCTCAGTAAACTAGGAATAGAGGGGGACTTCCTCTACTTGATAAATAATAGATTTAAAAGATAGTCTTTTTCACAAATTGTGCTGGAACAACAGCACATTCACATTTAAAAAACTGAATCCAAGCACAAACCTAAAACCCTTCATAAAAAATTAATACAAAATGGACCATAGACCTAAATGTAAAGTGCAAAACTATAAAACTTCTAGAAGAAGATAACATAGGAGAAAACCTAGATGACCTTGAGCATGGCAATGACTTTTCTGATACAATATAGCACTAAAAGTAAGATTTGTGAAATAAATAATTCTTAAGCTGGACTGTATTAAAATGAAAAATCTCTGTGAAAAACTTCCTTGTGAAACACAATGCCAAGAGAATGAGAAGACAAGCTACAGACTGGGGGGAAAATATTTGCAAAAAATATTATCTGATAAAGGACTGTTGCCCAAAATATACAAATTATATTAAAACTTAACAACAAGCAAATAAACTGCCGTTAAACCATTGACCAAAGACTTTAACAGACACCTCACCAAAGAAGATATACAGATGGCAAATAAGCTTATGAAAAGATGATCCACACCATGTGTCATCAGGGAATTGCAAATTAAAGCAACAGTGAGGTAGCACTACACACCTATTGGAATGGCCTAAATCCAGAGCACTGACAACACGAAGGCCCGTGAGAATATGGAGCAACAGGAACTCTCATTCCTTGCTGATGGGAATGCAAAATGATACAGCCTCTTTGGAAGACAGTTTGGCAGTTTCTTATAAAACTAAACATGCTCTCATAATATCATTCAGCAATCATGGTCCTTGGGATTTATCCTTAAAAAGTTGAAAACTTACGTTCACACAAAAACCTGCACACAGATGTTTGTAGCAGCTTTATTTATTGCCCAAACATGGAAGGAACCAAGATGTGCTTTGATAGGGAATGGATAAACTGTAGTACATCCACAAATGGAATATTACTCAGCACTAATAAGAAATGAGTTATCAAGGAGCCAGCATGGTGGCTTGCACCTGTAATCCTAGTTGCTTGGGAGGCTGAGGCAGGTGGATAACTGGAGCCCAGGAGTTGGAGGATGCAGTGAGCTGTGATCATGCCATTGCACTCCAGCCTGGGTGACACAGCAAGACCTTGTCTCTAAAAAAAAAAAAAAAAAAAAAAAAAAAAAAAAAAAAGTTATCAAGCCATCAAAAGGCATGGAGGAACATTAAATGATGCATATTACTCGGTGAAAGAAGTCAATCTGAAAAGTCTACATACCGAATGAGTCCAACTGTATGGTATTCTGAAAAAGGCAAAACTCAGTGGTAGCCAGGGGTTGAGAGAGAGACAGGGATGAATAAGCAGAGCACAGAGGATTTTTAGGGTGAGAAAATTACTCTGAATGATAATGGTGGATGCATGACATTATTAGTTTGTCCAAACTCATGAACAAGTTTCACAAGAGTGAACCTTAGGTAAAATACAGACCCTGGGTGATTATGCTGTGGGAACGTAAGTTCGTTAATTGTATCAAATATACATCATGGTGGGGGACTTTGTTAATGTAGGAGCCTATGCACGTGTAGGGCAGTGGGTATATGGGAATCTCTATACCTTCCTCCTAGTTTTGCTGGGAACTGAAAACTGCTCTAAAAATAATCTAAAAAAGTAAAAGCGGTTAAAATTAATTTAGATTTAATTTAAATGTATTTGATGTTATATAGCCAAAATATTCTAATTTGAACATATAATCAATATTTTAAAAATTGGGGCTTTTCTTTGTCTTTGCTTTTGTTTTTAGAGACACTTGCTTGGTCTCCCAGGCTGGAGTGCAGTGGTGTGATCATAGCTCGTTACAGCCTCAAACCCCTGGGCTCAAGCAATCCTCCTGCCTTGGTCTCCCAAAGCCCTGGTGTTATAGGTATGACCCCCATACTATCTTTCAAACCCAGGGTATATTTCACACTTGCAGCTCAGCTAAATTCAGATAGCCAGATTTTAAGTGCTCAATATTTACATGTGGGTAGTGGCTACTATACTGGATACTGCAGAAACAGTATCTGAGTACTAGAGGGGATTACATGAATTGGCCAAGATCATTTAGCTTGTCAGTACTGGAACCACATCTCTTGGCTCCCAGTCCAAAGAATTTCTCACACATTCTGCTGTCTAAAAGCAATCCCCATTTAGCTGTTCCTTGGCATCTTAATTTTCATACCTTGGTCATAAAAAGCCCCTTCTAATCACCATTTTTAAATACCTTTTCTTATATTTTGCTTAGTGATTCTGTGTGCATCAGAATCTCTACGGGGACATGTTAATAAAGCAAATTCTCTGATCCCTACCTTCTGCCCCTGCAGAAATTCTGATTCAATGGGCCTGTGGTAGGACTATACAACCTGCCTTTTTAACAGTTGTTGGTGGTACAGTACCATTAGTAGGCCCATTTGGACAAACAGCCTTCTAGCTTCTTAGTTGTTATAGAGTCCTGTGGTTTTTATAAGGGAGATCTTTCAAAGATTGCTGCAGGGCATTCGGGAAGTTGTTTTCTGATGGAGTCTCACTCTGTCTCCCAGGCTGGAGTGCAGTGGTATGATCTTGGCTCACTGCAATCTCTGCCTCCCAGGTTCACACCATTCTCCTGCCTCAGCCTCCCGAGTAGCTGGGACTACAGGTGCCCGCCACCACACCTGGCTAATTTTTTTGTATTTTTAGTAGAGATGGGGTTTCACCGTGTTGGCCAGGATGGTCTCAATTTCCTGACCTCATGATCCACCCGCCTCGGCCCTGCAAAGAGCTGGGATTACAGGCATGAGCCACAGCGCCTGGCCTGGAAGTCTTATTTCAAAACAGCTTCATCTTTCTTTCCTATATTTCTTGAGGGTGTAGAATCCTCCTAGCTCTGGCTACTTTTCCAAGTTGGAATATTTTCTTTATTGTATTTTCTGGAGCATAAGATCCTTGAGGGAAGGATGGGAATCGCTAGTTTCCCATTTTTCACTTGGGCCTAGTACAGAGTGCTAGGAGTAAGTGCTTGTTGAATGAATGAATGAGTAATGAATGATGAATGAACAAATGCTGTAGGAGCTCTTTTATCAAAGGTGTAAAGCAACAAAGGCATAATTCTTAGATTCTCCTAGCTTTGTTTATCCCTTTCCCTTTTGAGTTTAATTGCTTTGGGTCTTAGTGACTTAATATCAGGGGGGTCAGAAGAAAGAGCAGAAATGACAAGATTGTTAGGAGAATGTTTTTAACAATGAGGATATAGTAAACGTTTCAATAAGTTAGAAGTTGCTTTTCTGGGCTGGGCTTTTCTGGGCCGGGCGCAGTGGCTCATGCCTGTAATCCCAGCACTTTGGGAGGCCAAGAAGGGTGGATCATGAGGCTGTAGATCGAGACCATCCTGGTCAACATGGTGAAATCCTGTCTCTACCGAAAATACAAAAATTATCTGGGCATGGTGGTGTGCGCCTGTAGTCCTAGCTGTTCAGGAGGCTGAGGCAGAATTGCTTGAACCTGAGAGGTGGAGGTTGCAGTGAGCCAAGATCGCGCCACTGCACTCCAGTCTGGGAGACAGAGCAACACTCCGTCTCAAAAAAAAAAAAAAAAAAAAAAAAGTTACGTTTCTGGGTGATGCCTTGAAGAAGGAGGGGCCGATCTGCTCTGTGTGGAGCAAAATGAGTCTTAGTCTAAATCCTAAAATAACTCTGGCACCTGGAGATAGAAAATAATTTATCTTTATGATCTGACCTTTATGGGATTGGTTTTCTTTATAGAGAGAAAAATCTGGAAAGACTGAGGCTAAACCAGTGGAATTTAACCTTTTAATGAATGCTTAAAACTATCTGTAGGATATTGTGTTAAAAGATTAAAGTATCAAATTGTAATTATCTTACTAACTTCCATTACACCATCACCACCATCACCCCCTTACCACTACCATCCATCACTGTCTCTATAACCATCTTCCTCCTCCTCTTCTTCACTCTCTGTTAGTGGCTTTTTCTGGCCCAAGCCAGAATAGGCATAGGGTAGATCCTCCAAGACTTGTCTGTGAGTTCTGTATAGCTAGGTGGGGTGGGCTGGAGTCAAAAGAGGCAGGTATACCTAGGAAAGCTGAATATACTGTATATACTTAAGACTTTATTTTTGTTAAGAAAAGAAAATGATGGTTAATGGTTGTTTTACATCTACTCCTCAAATATCTATAAAATTAGTTGATGTTCCTTATGGTTAACAGTACAGACTGCCCCATAAAAATACCTGATTATATCAGAAGATAATACTGAATTATTAAGTCCTTTCCTTTTCATCTTTATAAGAGCTTACACACCTCCACTTTTCTCACAATACTGCTTTAAGTTACCCTCTTTGTACAGACTCTAGCTTGGAGGGAATTCTTTCTCTCTGGCCATGTTGGGTCTCCGGGGATTTGACAAAGCCCGCGGAGGAGCCTGAACTGGGCAGGTTTCCTCGAGCCGAAGGGACATGGGGCCGGTTCCATGGCTCTCCCTGAGCCTCTGGCCTGGAACAGGTCACTCTTCCTTCTATTCGTGACCATCATGGCCTTTGTAGGCAACACTGAACGTCTACACGGGATTCCAGCTGCACTTTCTCCTCTGGAGAATGGAGGAAGGCTGTTGCTACTGGAGCCCCAGTCACAAAGCACCCCAGAGGTGCCCACCCTGGGCCCTGGCCTCTGCAATCCCATGCGGGGCTGGGGTAATCAGAGCAGTACCTGGCACACAATAAGGGTCAATAAATACTGTTGACTAAATGAACGGAATTGTCAAACTGACCACTTGCCAACTGCCTTTACCTGCACTGATTGATTTGTATATGTAAATTCACACATGTGTTTATATGTTGTTCTGTATTTAAATTTGGTTTCTTTTTTCTTCTTTTGGTTTCTTTCGACCTTCACTTCTTTATTCTCCTTCCCCTGAAAGCGCTGGCCCTCATGCCTGGCCACAGCTCTCTGTGATGTGAGCTGTGCGGGGTGAGGGCCCAGGTGCTGGTACGTGGAGACCAGGAGGCCCTCTCTTAGAAGCCTCCCCAGCATACCTGGGGCGGGGGGAGTCCAAGTGACCTCTTCTCCTCCGCACTAGCTCGGGAGCACCTCGGACACATTCCAGGGGGTCACTGCCAACGGGAATTCCACTTTTGCGGTTTGTGGGGTAACATGGGCCCCTTGGCTTGCTCCTCCACACTCAGACGGAAAGGGAGAAGCGGGCATCCGGAAGCTGGGGCGGCAGCTGCAGGTCAGGCCGAGGCACTGGCGCCCCTCTCTGGCGGAGGGAGCTGGATTCTAGACTGCGTCTGCTGCGGCCCCAGGGGGATCAGGTGCTGCCTCTGCAGAGAGGCTCTGGCTCCAGGCACGCGCGGGGAGAGAGGCTGCCAGGCTGAGTAATTTCTACTGCCAAGCTCGCCGGCTGGGTCCTGGGGCCGCTGCGTCCTGGCTGGCAGATGAATGACTTGTTCCTGTGTCCTGAGCTTGGGCGGCGCTGTCTTTGCTGAAGGTTATATTTGGGAGAAGGGCTGCTTGATGAACCAAAGAGGAGGCTGTAAAGAGGACACATCTGTGGCCGCCTCCCTGAGGCTCTGACGTTCAGAGGAGGAGGGCCAGCTTCTTCCACCCCCATAGCCTGCAGGAAGCTAGCCTAGCTGCACTGGTGGCCTCAGCCAGGGGACCTGGAGAGCTAGAGGCCTGTTCGGGTCCTGGTGACACACACTACATTGCCGAGCTCTATCTTGTGTGGGGTGCCGAGTCCCTTTGAGGAAGGCCGTGTGTCTGGTGAGACCCCAACTAGTTACATCAGTGGGAATGCAGCAGAACCCAGAGGAAACGTGCTTTTTGGTTTGTTTTTTAATTAGTTAATTATTATTTTTTGGGTAGAGATGGGGTCTCACTATGTTGCCCATCCAGGCTAGTCTCGAACTCTTGGCCTCAAGTGATCGTCCCGCCTTAGCCTCCTGAAGTGCTGGGATTATTGGCATGAGCCACCACACCCAGCCAAAGCAAGCTTCTTGATGAGCATGTGTGGTGGGGGCATGGAGGACAAGTTCAAAGAAGCCACATTTCTTCTTTCCTTCTGCACTCCCTCATCTCATTTACAAGATCAACAGTGCTCAGTGAGCTGACGCGGCAGGGGGGAAACAAAGAGGTGAGGGTACAATGGCAAGTTTCTCCTCAATGCTGTGCTCTTCACATTCTGTACCCAGCTGTCCCCTCCGGCTGGGAGGCACCTTCTACCTGCTCAGTGGAGAACCTTCTTGCAGTCCCAGGAAACTTTGCCAAGCTTTGAGCAGTTGTGAGCACCCAGCTTTGCTTTCAGCAAGGCACTTCCTGCGGGTGCCACTTCTGGTGTGCACCCCTTCCTTCTCTGGGTATCTTTAACTGCTTTTCACCACCAGAAAAGAATCGAATACCATCTTTCAGAGATGACTGCATCTTCCAGATGAAAGACAGGAATGTGCCTGCTTTGGCTCTCCCTGATGGTGGCCTCTTTGGGTAATTGTGTAGGCAGTGAAAGACCTTTGTTCCTTCCAGACTCGTCAGGATGTTTTTCTCAGTCTCCATCCCATTGTCATCAGCACAATGATGTGGGGTTGCTTTCAACTGTGAAGCACCTCCATCTATGAGATTATTTCATGGCAGAGTGTCGGTATCCTCAGATTTAATGTTCTCACTTTCACAGTTATGTTCCCCGCCCCCAATCCTAAGCCCACTGCATGTAGAGTTTGCAGAGGTGCAAAACGGAACTTCACTCAGGCGCTGGTGTGGATGAACGTCCCTCTGGCTGTCGAGGGAGCCAGCCTTGCTGCCCGGCATCCACATCTTAAGTCTGCATTGTTGTTGCCTGCTGGTCATTGGGTTTTCAGGGGAGATTATGAATGTGGGGGTTCCTAAGAGTCTTACAATATACAAGTTTACTATATGATCTCTTAGCTTCTGCAAAAAGTGTGGAAAGGTAAAACAAGCAACCAAACAAGGATAGCCTTCTACTGATAACCATTTGAGACACTGAATTCTCAAATATAAAAATGCTGGGAGTCTTGGGACCCTTGTCATGGGCTTGTACCATGGGTGTGAATGTCCTAATGAGATTTTTCTGGTCCTTCTGGTAATGATTTTGGATGATGTCCCAGATCCAAATTCTGTTAAATACACATCATAGCAAATTAGGCTGTGGGGAGTATCTGGTGGGTTGACTTGCAAATCTGTGCAAAGTGATAGGCATTTTAGGCAGGAGGCGGAGGGAAGGGTAAAGTCCCAAGAATGAGCAGTAAGGTGATCCTACATTATCAGCTCAGACTTTGGCTCCACTCTCCTTCTCTCCCACTGCTCTGTTTCTGACACATAAATACAATCTTGGAGAGTTTTAACAGACAAAATACCTTTAGGCAGAGTTTGCTTTATTGACATTATTTGGATGTTCTTAGTGAATAGTTGAGTATTGATCTGATGAGCTGCCAGTCAGAAAAGTTGAGGTTCACCCTTTTTTTATTTCCTGGGTAACAAAAACCATTTGTGATATCTACAAACTGCATTCACCTTGCCTAGATGAGATAGGTTTTCTTTTTGGGTTTTGCCTTTAAGCAAGTTCAAGCTCAACCCAAAAACAATTTAAGCCATTCATTCATTAAAAAATAATTTATCAAGTAGGTTAGGCACTATGGAAATAAAAAGATATGAAGGTATAAAACCATGATTAAAGTCTGTTAGGGTTCTGTTGAAAAGATCACGTGTCCAAGGATCTGTAATGGAAAACAAAAGTATTTAGGTAATTTAGTGAAAAACCATTCAAAATTGACATTTGCTAGTATGCAGAAAACATTAGACTCTTCTCCTTTTCTGTCAGCTCCTTGGTCTCCCCCACGAGCACTTGAGATGAGGTGAGGCAAGATGAAATGCACTTCAGTTTCTCTGTGAAGGACTGGCTTGAAGTTAAGGATTTTTTGTTTTCACTTCTGCTCCTGGTATAAACCATTCATGGGCTGCATTTCACCTGCCCCTTTCTACTTACTTGCCCCTCACAATCCTCTTCATCTTTTTCATTGAGACAGAGAGGCTGAAGGAGAGGAGAAGAAAGAGGAGAGGGAACATCAGGTAGAGGGAGAAAGCTTTCAGTAGTAGCTGAGGCTGGAGATCAAAAAGCCAGAGCTGCAACCAGGACTGAGCCTGGGGCTGGCATCAGATCCAGTGCTGGAGCGTCAGACTGGATCAGGGCAGCCTGCAGCTGGAACTGCTGGGTGAGGAGTTGACAGGGCATGGTATGGGCAGAGAGGAGCAGGGCTAGGTGAATTCTGAAGGGCGTGGAGTCAAGATTTGAAAGGGATGAGAGGAGAAAGAGAAAGATAGACAAGGCAAGGGAATGGAGGGGCCTCTGTTTCTGCCCCTTGCTGCTGGTCCTTACACATCCTGCCTTCTCTACCTCGTCCTCTTCTCCCTTTGTATTGCTAGAGCTGACTGATTCTTTTTCCAAGACTCCTTTTTGACACCCAAATACCCCTCTTATGGCCCCAGACATCAATGCTTCTCCTCCTTGTGGTCCTCGCCACACAATATGCCATCACTTCTTTCTTGTGGGTGCCATCCCCGGGCCTGCAAGCTGCCCGAGGGCAGGGGCCTCGTCCATCACATTTGCCATGCAATTGCAAATACAATGTTCAGCTCAGGCTATGTGTTCATGAATATCTGATGGGAGAATGTCAAATAAATGTCAGGCCCTGATGTATGTCGCTGGAAAAGGAAATGCATTGGCCCTTTCCCAGAGAAAATAAATTCCTATCATAAGACTTCTGTCCCATAATCCTTCATACATCACCAAGGCGAGCCAGCCACTTCCCATCCACTCCTATTTCTTCACTGACCTGGTACTGCACTGGGCAACTGCACACGGTCTTTCTAAATGCACTTAGTGGATTGCTCCTTCCCAGTTTGCCATCTGGAGCTTTCATATTGTTAAGAGAACATTCTTCAGACATTCGTCAAACTCCCAGCATCAAGCAGCTCTGTTCCAGCATGTGACTTCCTGTAACGGGTCCTGCCGACTTCTCACTAGTATATTAAAAATAAAAGCACACCCAGAATGGCTCCCACTTCCCCTCTCCAGTGACCTCAACCCCATGACTAGGGAGACGGTGACTCAACCTCAGGAAAAAACACTGCTGGTGTCACTAGTAGAAACTAAGGAACCTCCTGGACTGGCGCTGGGGATATTAATAAATCCAGTAGATTGGATCATTTGCACCACCCGCTCTCTTTTCTTTAGGGAATTTGAATGTTGGAGTGCTTTAAAGTGCAGATAAAACGACCCATGATTCATGTTTCTGTCTTTCTGAAGAGTTTCCTTGTATAAGCTCCAACAACCTCTGCAGTTACTTGAAGGTTAAAACTGTTCTTTCCCAAAAAGGAGAAAACCATTTCACTTTTCTATTCATTGCTTTTCTCCTTCTACACCTGAAAGGAGAGGTGAATTCTTTCCCCCTTTTCATTCTTAACAAGAGAATCTCTTTCGTACTCTCACTTGTCTGGAGATTTCAGCATTAAAAAAAAATTAGTGTAATTCTTCAGCTAACCCTTCAAGAAGACACTGGGTTTTTCCCCCCCTCTTTTTTGGTTTGTTTTTATTGACTATTAGGCTAGCAAAGTTTGGATTTGAGCTGTTCAGGTCCTAGGCTAGCAGCATCCTGAGTTCATTATGCAAAGCTCATTCACAAGAAAATGCCCTGAACTGCCTGGTCTCAGCACAGTTTTAAAAAAAACTCTAGTTCTGTTTTCTTAACTAGCCTCCTGCAGCTCTGAAATGGCAAGCACTAGTCAGCATTCATTCCCCTTGGAATTGAGGCAAAATCACTCACAACCTCGAGTACTTCCAGGACGCCTGAGGGAGACTCAAGTTCTGGTACCCAGGAGTCAGGTAAAGTCCAGGAAGTGCAGTGTTCTTATTCACAGCTGACTTTCAGAGCACTGAAGGGCTTGGGGTCTTCAGGGTATTTTGTCTGTGACTTCCCAGCGGGACCCAGGACAAATGGCCATGCTCCGTAAAGTACTGGCTCTGTGCACGGGATCCAGGACACCAAATGTCTTATGAAGCCCAAGGCAAACTGAAGAGAAATTCCAGCTCCCAGAACTATGAGTTTTCAATTACAATCTTTCTTTGAAGATTTTTGACTTGCATTAATTTCCAGAAAAAGCTCACTCACTTTCCAAAGCAGTTTCCCTCCAAAGGGTGGTTTGCTCTCTGAAGGGGAATTTTAATACTGATGTCTGTCATTGATCTCTTACATCTTTCCTGAGAAGACATACTGTAAAAAAGCCATTAGGAGGCACATCATATAATAGTTCCATCACCCTAAAAACATCTCCTGAGAGGCAGGGGAGGGGGGCTCTGAGAGTGTATTCTCCTCCACCACTTTCCCTGTTTTAGAAACAGAGTAATAGAAACACATACATGTCCAGCGACGGTGTGTAATCTCCAGTGTTAGGGTTGCCTCCTCCATCTGACATTGTCTTTATTCTCAAGATGACGCTTCTCTGCTCCCAAGAACCTAACTTGTGATTTTTCTTTGGTTTAAATAATTCTCACAGACAGACCTCATTTCTATTTGTATCACAAAGAGCCCCCCCACCCCCAACTCATACGTCTGGTTTTTGATTTAAAAATGTAATATAGGAACTTGGTTAAAAAAAAAAAAAAAAAAAGCCTAATACTATGAATTAACTTACAGCAAAAAAATTTCTGATTCCAAGGTCCCCAACCCCCTTGTTTCTCAGAGATCACCACACTTTCTTTAGCGTCCTTCCAGAAATATACTGTTTATAAGCATGCAAATGCATGTGTATGTACACACACACACACGAGTTTAAATTTCAAAGATTATTTTTCTAATAGAGAAATATAAGAAGTCTTGAGAATTATATTAAACAAATCTATAATTTCTAATGCTGGTCTGGCATGGGCAGTGATAACAAATTCTATTACCAGTTCTCCATAGGAAAAGGATTCTTTTTATTTTCATATTCTATATATGAATATATTCTATATTCATATGTATACATATACATCTATATTCTTTTGCTTTTACATAAATGTTAGTATATTATACACTTTCCTTCCTTTTCTAAAACTTTGGTTTATTTCTAGGAGATTGTTACTTCTCAGTGCATACAAATAAGCCTATCTTACTCTTATTAATTGTTACATGGCATTCTTTGTTTTCTAATTGTTGGACAATTTAGATTTTTCCATTCTTTTGCTATTGTAATACTACAATAAATATCCCTGTGTAAATTGTCCAACATGTGTAAATATAGCTATGGAATAAATTTATAGAAGTGAACTTGTTGGGTCAAAAGGTATGTTTATTTAAAAATTTGATATACACTGACAAATTTTACTCCCCAGAGAAGTTGTTGCACACGAAACTTCACCAATTATATAAGAATGTTTCCTTACTGACATGGTATATTATCAAACTTTTTTGATTTTTATCAACTTGATAGGTTAAAATTTGTGGCTTATTACTGTTTTAACTTGCAGTTATTTAATTTTAAATGAGATTGAGTCTCTTATCTGTGTTGGAAAGTCATTTGTATTTCTTTCTTTGTCAGTTACCTTTTCATGATCTTTGCCCATTTTTCTATGAATTGTTGGCCTTTTTTTTTTTTGATTCATAAGAGCTTTTATATGTTAAGGAAATAGACCAATGATTCATGCTAGCTAAAGTTCCATTTTTCGTTACTTCTAATAACCAGTCATTGCTCTCATATGTCCTTTTCCTTATTCTGTCTCCCACCCTGTCTCTCCTGTGACTTCCTTGTATATTTAATTTTTCTCATTTATAGTGAAAGGAAAGAAAGCTAAGAGTCAGTCTTGCAAGGAGGGACACTTTTGAATGGCCATCACAAGATGCATACGAAGAAAATCTGAAGCCATTACCTGCCAACTATAGGAGTATCAAAAGACTGTTCTTCCTCTTGGTTAGTTACTTGGCAGCCTTGTATCTTACTGATTAACTATAAATAACACTCACATTGAACACATTTTATATACTTATATTTATGCCCCCTTCATTTTTTTTCTCTTCACTCTCTCCTACTTCCAGTTTTCTCTCAAATAGTGGTCATCACTTGCCCGGTGCAAGTAATATCTCTAGACTCTCAACTCATCATCTATCAGAAGCAGGGTGAGCCACATGCCGAGATTCTGATGGAGACAAAGCCTCAGCTCTTGTTTGGGACTAGTCCTAGCCTTTTGTAGTAAAGTCCTTAGGCCACTCTTTCCTCTGACTGATTCAAGGATGTGGGGACCCCAGGGAGGTGTAGCTCCTCTCTCTATGGGTTCCTGTTGACAACTCATCTTTCCAAATCATGGAAAAACCAATTCGACTTCAGCTAACATGGTAATGATTTGTGGGGAGCAGCAGAAATTCCTCTGTAATTATGTGTGAATTGAGTTGTGATTTCCTAATAAGCTTAAGTGAAGAAATCATCATTTTGTGATAAATGCTT
This sequence comes from Macaca fascicularis, assembly GCF_037993035.2. Classification (NCBI taxonomy): domain Eukaryota; kingdom Metazoa; phylum Chordata; class Mammalia; order Primates; family Cercopithecidae; genus Macaca; species Macaca fascicularis. The sequence goes on along the minus strand of NC_088379.1, from coordinate 157,159,926 downwards.
TATATCTTAAAATGCCAGCAACACATATCTAATAAATTCAATCAAACCACTCTCATTTATATAACATTTGCAATTATTATTTAACATGCTGCCTTTCTTTGCTGCTTTACTGCTTTGGGTAATTGCAGTCTAAAAGTTCCCTTTTTGTAAACAAAGCCACAGAAACTCATTATGTTGGATTTTTTTTTTTTAAGCTATCATAAATGAGTTGATTTTGAAATGCATTTGCATGCTGTGCAGGCCAAGACCCCCTTATCTGAAAATGTTGTAGCCACTGAATGAGTTTGCTAAATCAGGGGCATTTGTTCCCAGAATGAGTCGGGTCACTCTGAGACTGCAGCTTCTGCACCTAACCATGTCCAAACAAGTTGGGAAAAATATTTCAATGATTAAAAGATGGGCCCTTTTTATTGAAGATATGATGAAGGCCAGTGGAGTTAAGTGACATGACCAGAGGTCACAAGACAGCAGTGATAGAATCCAGCACAGAGGACAACATAACATATTGGTTAAGGAATCAATTCAGGATTCAGATTCTAGATGTGCCACTTCATAGCTGTGTGACCTCAGACAAACTACTCAGCCTCTCTAAGCCTCAGTTCACTCATCCGTCAAGTAGAGAGAGACCTATTGTTGGGAGGATTAAATGCGGTGGCCTATGTAAGAGCTCCAGGAACACTGCCTGTCATATCACAAATGTTTGGCAAACAATTGCTAGTCATATAATTATTGGTAGCTTCAACACTGACAAATATCAGCAGTAACAAAACTTCCCCCTTCACCCTAAGCATTTTCCCTAGTGGCCAAGATGGTAATCGGTTCTGTTTGTGTCTTCTAAGGAGCTGAGAGGGTGGCAGGAGTTGAAAATATTTTTATTCTTGGGGTCCAAGGTTATTTCCTGGTAAGGTGCAGTGAGTAGGCTGCCAAACCCTAAATCTCCTTCACTTCAGATGAATTAGAATTTGGGGTTTGGTAAATGGAGGCCCAAACTGGTTTTGAGACTCATATAAAAATTAGTAGCAGTCGGCTCAAAGCTGGCAGGATATATTAGAAATCTGCACGGTACTAGACTTCTCGGGGTCCCATCTAAGAGACTGCCCCATCCACGGGCCCTCCTCAAGGGGCAGTTACAGGCAGCCATGTTTTATGCTATGTGATTCAGCTCACCTCCTCCCTAGGCCACAGCTGATGGGACATGCATAGGCCTTTGAGCAGGGGCAGTCCTTAGGCTGTGCAATGACATGGAAGACAGGCTGAACCAATTGTATTTCTTCACTCAGTAACTGAAACTAAACACCACTATGGTGGAACTGCAAAGGGATGAGATAGAACTGGATCTGAAGGGGCTCTCATGGGCCCTGTGCAAGTTAAGACTGGACAGAAGCTAAGGGAAAGAAGAGGAAGGTCAGAAGAGTGAGGAAGACAGCCTCCATGTAGAGAAAACAGGGTCAGTTGGAGAGAAACCAAGGATCTTGTTAATTCTGGGTGCAGTTCTGGTTCCAGATGGTTTTCCGACTCCACACACAGTCTTTCCATACTTTGACAGACTCCCTGTGGCTTGAGGTAACTTGACTTGAGTATGGGCTCTCCCTGTGTCCTCATAAGAGACCACCTCAAGCCTCAAGCCCAGTATTGGCTGCTGGAAGACAGCAGGAGTAGAATAAATAAATAGGTAAGATAAAGGTCAAGACTGTTCTGTGGCAGCAGCAATATGGAACACTGTTAATTATTCTGCAAGGAATTTGTTTATCCGTTATTTTATAGATAACAGTGCAGACCTTGTAAACTGTAATAGAATGTTTGGTTTCTGATCATAAATGAATTTTTAAAATGTAAATTCTCAAGGTATTTAATTCTAATAGAATTCAAAGAACTTAAACTCCCATTCAAATAGAGAAATCCATTGTCCTTTTAGACAATTGGCTTTTTCATAGGTCCATCCAAGGACATTAAAGAAAACACATCTGAATGTTTCTTTGTTGGAGCCTGCATAGATTTCACAGTGGCTCGCATTTTTTCCTGATAAACATCCCCTGTTTTCCATTTTTCCCCTGCCACCACAATACTACATTCTCTTCCACCTGAACTATGTTTTAAAAATAAATTTTATTTGTGCATATTTAAGGTATTCAACATGATATCATGGGATACATATAGAGAATAAAATGGTTACTACAGTGAAGCAAGTTACCATATTTATCATCTCACATAGTTACTCATTGTGTGTGTGTGTGTACGTGCGCGCGTGTGTGTGTGTGTTTGTGGCAAGAGCAGCTAAAATCTACTCATTTGGCAAAAATCACAAATACAATACAATATTATTACCTATAGTGCTCATGTTGAACATCAGATCTCTGGGATTGTTCATTCTATGTCTCTGCTACTTTGCGTCCTTTGACCTAGTGAAGTATCCAGGTGGTCTCCCTAAGCTATATATGTGGTAGGTGCTCGTTAAGTGCTTGTTGCATGCTTCTGCTGTAGGCAAAAAACCAAAACTCCTCAAAGCCATTTCTTCACAAAAGGAAACAAAACTTTAAAAAAAGTGTCTTATCATGGAAAATTTCAAACATATAGAAAAGTAAACGATACAATGAATTCACACATATTCATAACAGATCCAAGAAAGATCAACTCAGGACCAGTCTTGTTTCACATTGTTTCTCCTGCCTCCTCTTCTTTCATGTGGATTTGGAAGCTAATCTAAGATATCACAATATTACACAAATATTGTTGTGTGTATTTCTAAAATAAAATAATTCTTTAAAAATATAACCAAAATACTGTCTTTACAATGAAATGAAATTAATAACAATTTCTTAGTATTACTAACTATCCAGTGTTCCAAATTTCCCCAATTGTCTTATCAATATTTTTCTTTTTTTGAGACAAAGTCTTGTTCTGTTTCCCAGGCTGAAGTGCAGTGCTGTGATCATAGCTCGCTGCAGCCTTAACCTTCTGGACACAAGTGATCCTCCTACCTCAGTCTCACAAGTAGCTGGGACCACAGGCACACACCACCACGCCTGGCTAATTTTTTTATTTTTTGTAGAAACAGGGTCTCACTATGTTGCCCCGGCTAGCCTCAAACTCTGGAACTCAAGAGATCCCCCAAGCTCGGCCGCACAAAGTATTGGGATTACAGGTATGAGCCACTGTGCCCCGGCCCAGTGTTTTTTATAGTTCCTTTTTTGGAAACCTATTTCAAATAAGCTCAACACCTTATCAAGGCTGATATGTTGCTTAACTGTTTTAACTTTTAAGAATGTCTCCTTCTTTTTCTTCTTCTTTTTTTCTTTCTCTTCTCCCTCTTTCGTTCTCTCTCTCTTCCTTGCAATTTAGTCTTTGAAGAAAGGGGGTCATTGTCCTGCAGTACTCTACAGTCAAGACTTTGCTGACTACATCTTTATGATTTTACTTAAAATGTTATTTTATCCACCGTATTTTCTTTAAATTGGTTTTTCGATCTAGAATGAAGTCTCAATCAGATTCAGGTTCAACATTTTGGCAACACTTTAAAGATGATATTGTGCACCTCCCTTTTTTGCAATGTCAGCGGCCACTGATGATCATTCCTAATTCTATTATTCCTTCTTCATTTATTAGCACACATTTTCTAAATTTGAACATTTTATCAATGGTCTAGTTATCCTGAGATGTTGAGACGTAATTCATGTAGGAAATGGAAGATAAATGCTTGCTTCAAAGTTGTTTGCTGGTTCCCTAGTTGTTTGTTGATCCATTAAATGTGATCAATGAGTTTCTTTCTCAAGTATTATTCTGGACTCATGGATTTAAACATATTTGGTGTGTTTCAATCCACTGCAGCTGTTTTTCCGTGTTGATAGACATATTATTCCACTTTTGGCTCTGGGGATCCTCTGCAAGTCGGCTCCTGAGTTCTTTTGACCTGGCTCCAGTGGTCTTTGATGTCTTGCGTGCTACCTGATATAACACGGTGCCCCAGGCTCATCATGTACAGTTCCTACCCTAGACCTGGAATTAGCTTTTTCTCCTGGAGAAATCAGTTATTCCCCCTGGTTCCTTTTAGTGGAAATGGCATATAAAGACCACAATCTGGATGCTAGGAATATTCAGTGGTACAGAGTTGGTTTTTATTTCTGGGCTTTTTCAGAGTAAATATGCATTTTTACAATCTATTTTTTAATTTTTAAAAGAGACTTTTTTAAAGAGCAGTTTTATGTTCTCAGAAAAATTGAGCAGAAGGGACAGAGATTGGTAAGAGTATGTTTAGCTTTGTTAGAAACTGCCAAACTGTCTTCCAAAGTGGCTGCACCATTTTGCATTCCCACCAGCAGGGAATGCAAAGATCCTGTTGAGAATTTCTGTTGCACCACATTTTTACCAGCCTTTGGTATTGTTAGTGTTAGGATTTTGGCCATTCTAATGGGTGCGTAGTAGTATCTCATTGTTGCTTTAATTTGCAATTCCCTGATGATGTATGATGGGGAGCATCTTTCCATATGCTTATTTTCCATCAGTGTATCTTCTTTGGTGAGGTGTCTGTTAAGGTCTTTGGTCTGTTGTTTAATGGTGTTGTTTGTTATTATTGAGTTTTAAGAGTTCTTTGTATATTTTAAATAACAGTCCTTTGTCAAATATGTGTTTTGCACAAATTTTCCCCAGTCTGTAGCTTGTATTTTAAAGATAAAATATATTTTGAGTTTTTGCTGATACTTCTAATTCAAATTCAGGACTACAGAGTATTTACTTAATCAGCCTTATATTTCAAATTCATTGAAAAATTTTTTTTAAGTTTGTCATTTATTTTCTTTCTTTTTAACTTTGCTTACTCGGCTTCTCACCATACAAAAGTGTTTCATTATTTTAAATTGATAAATAGTGATTTATCCATCTTTTCCTTATTTCATCTGAATTTTGAGTCATAGTTAGGATGGTTTTTCCCATTCCCATGTTATAGGAGAATTCATCCATATTTTATTTTAATATGTATATGGTTTCATTTTTATTTACCTTTAAATTTCTGACCCATTTGAAATTTATCTTACTGTGACTGGGTGAAGAAGAAATTCAACTTTATCTTTTCTATATGGCCTTTCAGTTAACCCAACATCACTTACTGAAATGTGAAACTCCTCCTTCTTGATATGCGATGGCACCTTATCATATATATATATAAAGTTCCACATGTATCTGGGCCTATTTCTGTCCATTGTTCCTTCTGTCCAGTCATGTGCCAATACCACAGTGTTTGAATTATGGACGCTTCAAACTATGCTCTTCTTTTTCAGAGTTTTCCAGGTTATTCTTGCTAAAACAAAACTTTTGAGTGAGGACTGATCTTCATCTCCTTTTGCGGGGGGAGGGGGGTGTCTTATGCGTACTTTCTGAGATGGACCCTTGCTGAGTTGGTAACTGGAGTTGAGAGGAGACATGAATGGTCTTTCTTCCCCTTCAGACAGAAGTTGGCAAATGATGGCCCATGGCCCCATCTATTTGAAATAAAGTTTTATTGAAACATAGCTATGCCTTGACATTTACATAATGTCCATGGCTGTTTCTGCGCTCTAATGGGAGAGTTAAGTAGTCATGATAAAGACTGTATAACTAGAAAAACTTACGATGTTAAAATACTATCTCTGGCCCTTTACAAAAAAAGTTTACTGACTCCTACTTTAACAGAACACACTGGTATCCTAATGGGTCTTCTAGAGATAATGCTAACCCCAGAACGGGACCAGTGACATAATTTGTTGGGCATGCTGCAAAACGAAAGTGTGAACCCCTTGTTCAAAAATAGGAAAGAAGTGCTGTTAAAGGTACTAAAATATAAAGCTTTTTCCTACCTTCTGCTGCTTCTCTCTTCATTTGCCATGTTTTCTATTTGCTTTTTAATGTCATTCTAAGTAAAGAAAAATTAAAATTCAAATTATTAGCATGAATTTTACCTTTCATCTTTACATTGTATAATACCTCTTTTAAATGCAAATATGAGCACTTGACTTGTATGCAGAATCACTGGATTTACTCAATTCATAGTTTGTGGCTTGTCCCTGGAGGTGCCTCCAGCTAGCCAGAACAAACACAAGCCAGAGTGGGCAAGGTTGGAAGGAGGAAGAGAGGCTCCCCAGTGGTGGAGTGGGCCTGGATGAGCACTCCCTCAGGCACAGGGATACTTGCAGGGAGAGTGCACATGCTCAAGGAAGGCCCGGGGTCTCCCCTACAATTCAGGGCACATGAGGTTTAATGTCTGTCCCATTCCTTCTTCCCACCAGCTGCTGCACCAACCAGCCATTTCCAGGTCAAGGGCAGGAAAGTCCCGCAGAGTCAGCCTCACAAGCACAGATGACCTCCAAGAGTATTGCAACCTCTGTACCAGGGACAGCTATGTGCCTCAATCGGGGTAGGCCAGAGACTTGCCCCCACTGAGGCACCCCTGGCAGAGTGTAGAGCCCCCAGCCTGCTGGGGGCCAAGGGCAGCCCTGGGTCTCTGGGCTATGGAAGGAGATGGGTACTGAGAACTATCCTAGGGGAAGTGGGGTGTCAGCAGGAGGTTGGACCATGTGTCAGCCAAAGACCCCAGTGTATGCTCCATTGTCCCATTGGGTTTCACTTACAAAACACGAATTCACAAATAAAATGATTAAGAATTTCAAGATGGTGACCACAACCACAGAGCCCTAATCCCAAATGTGGGGCCATGTGCAAGTGCACTGCTTGTGCCCCCTTAAAGCTGGTCCCGACCTCAAGCAATATAGTGATGTTGGTAATGTCTGTCAGCACAACTGGAAAGGAAGTATGTGGGGTGTATAGGTATTTTGGGGAGCCTGTATATGTGCGGTGCTTCTCAGTAACACCTTAGAGGGGCTGTCCATTTGTTTAAATCCTATATATATATTTTTCTTTTTTTTGAGATGGAGTCTTGCTCTTTCACCCAGGCTAGAGTGCAGTGGCATGATCTCAGCTCACTGCCAGCTCTGCCTCCCGGTTTCATGCCATTCTCCTGCCTCAGCCTCCCGAGTAGCTGGGAATACAGGTGCCCACCACCACGCCCAGCTAATGTTTTGTATTTTTTTTTAGTAGAGATGGGGTTTCACCATGTTGGCCAGGCTGGTCTTGAACTCCTGACCTCAAGTGATCTGCCAGCCTTGGCCTCCCAAAGTGCTGGGATTACAGGTGTCAGCCACCGCACCTGGCCAAAATCCTACAATTTTAGTTGTCTTTTTAACCAATTTTTAAAAATTATAAAACACCTGTAACATAGACTTTATCGTGGTGACCATTTTGAACAGTTCAGCAGCATTGAGTACATCCATGTTGCTGTGCAACCATCACCACCGTCCCTCCCCAGAACCCTTTCATCTTGCAAAACTGAAACTTTGTACCCGTTAAACAATAACTCAGCATTTCCTCCTCTCTCTGGCCCCAATGACCACTGCACTTTCTGTTTCCATGAATTTGACTACTCTAGGTACCTCATTTAAGTGAAATTGCCCAGTATTTGTCTTTTGCGATGGATTTATTTCACTTAGCATACTGTCTCCAAGGTTCATTCATGCTGTAGCCTGTGCCACAGTTTCTTTCCTTTTTAGGGCTAACAGCGCATTGTCTATGTACATTACATTTTGTTTAACCAGTTACTCATTGATGGGTACTTGGGTTGCTTCCGTGTTTTGGCTAGTGTGAATAATGCTGCTATGATCACAGATGTACAATTTATTGTATTTTAAAACTTAGCTTCTGTCACTGAGTGTTACAAGGATGCTGCAGCTACTCCGTGGGGGACCTGGAGCCTCAGAGACATGCCCAGATTTCATTCTCAATGCTCCACCGAGGATTTGGGTTCCAGCCTGCATAGATTGGCAGCAGAAGGAAAATGTTTCGGAAAGAGACACCACTGAGCATTATTTTTCTTTGTTTCTGCAAAACAACTTTGGTTTATTTTCTCCCATTTGAGTCTTTGTTTTTACCTATGCAAATGCGATTCATCTTTCAGCGCTGGAGAAGGGCCCTAAATAACATAATTACTTCACCAATCATCTACTTGGCTACTGGAAATCATCTTTTTAGTGAGGTCGACTGTCATTGCTTGAGCTCTATACAGACTTCAAATGATGAGCACGCTTCTTTTCTTAACATGCTAATTTTCCTCTGAAGCCAGTGTTATTTTAAAAGGGGGGTTTAATTGGATATTAAATCTGCAATTGAAAGATTAAATTATGAAATAAACAAACATATCAATCTAATAGGTCTTTGGAAAAAAATCAGGAATTCCACTCTAGTTTTTAAATGCAAATGCATTCCGATATATATATTTAATTCTCTGCCCATTTTGCTGTGCTTTGTAGCTCTCAGTCTGAATTCTCTCCTGGGTGGCTTCCAAAGGAAATCATCTCAGGAGGCTGAGTAAGCTCAGGATTCTGTGAGCACTGGCCCCAAAATAACCTTTTGCTTAAAGACTTTACCTGTATAAATGAAATTCAAGAAATGTTGAGAAACCATTTTGAAATGAATAATACTGAAGCAATTCCAAGGGGTATAATTTGGGATGCATCAAAGGTGGTGGTAAGAGAATACATTTACCTCACTGTAAGTTTAAAGGAAATCAAAGATCAAAACAGATGCATGTTCGAGAAGGAAATTAAGAAATGAGAAGTACATCATAGCTATAAAAAAATCCCAAATGATTTTTCAGAAAATTATTTCAAGGCAAAGTAATACCTTTTTTTTAAATAGAAAAGTACATGAAACCTCCTCCCCTCAAGTTTCTAAAGCAGGCTTCCTGGGAATAGGACATACAAGATGAGTAGCTTTTCAACTCTACATTTTAAAAAGGTACAAGAAAGCAAAGATTTTTTTTAACCCCTAAAATAAGTACCCATCTGGGAGAATGGGAATACCACCATGACATGAGGGTCTCTTTAGACACAGGTGGTCTGGGCTGGGAGAAATGAAAGCAATATTCATTAGCACCAACCACCAATCTGCAATCAGCCATGCTAGGCTGAGTTAGACATATCCACAGTGCAAGAGTGCTCCTGGGTTAACCAAGATGGGGGAAGGAGGAAAGCAGGTGATGGCACGTCCTTGCTGCCATCTCTACCTCTTAGGAAAGCCTTGAAAATATCACATTATGACTGGGCACAGTGGCTCATGCCTGTAATCCCAGCACATTGGGAGGCCGAGGCGGGTGGATCACTTGAGGTCAGGAGTTCAAGACCAGCCTGGCCAACATGGTGAAACCCTGTCTCTATGAAAAATACAAAAATTAGCTGGGTGTGGTGGCATGCGCCTGTAATCCCAGCTACTTGGGAGGCTGAGGCAAGAAATTGCTTGAGCTTGGGAGGCGGAGTTTGCAGTGAGCCAAGATGGCACCATTGCACTCCAACCTGGGTGACAGAGCAAGACGACATCTCAAAAAAAAAAAAAAAAAAAAAAAAAAGAAAAGAAAAGAAATAGTTTCTGATAAAGTGATATGATGTTTTGGATTTGTCTCAAAAATAACATAGAACATAGCCAAGTGGGTAGGGACTCGGGTGAAACGAGACTGTCCAGGTGTTAATAACTGTTGAAGCCGGCAATGGGTACAGAGGAGCTCATATACCAGTGTCTATTTTGTATATTATTGAAATTTTCCATAACAAAAAGTTTATCTTAAAATAAAAAGCCATCTTTATATTTTTTACTTAGGAATCCTCTACTTACTTCCACAGGCAGAAGAGTCTCACACTTTCTTTCCCAGAACAGGCCCCGTGCTGGTTCTATGTGGAGCCATAGCCCTTCTAGGTTCCCAGTTCCAGCCACACCAACACTGACTGGGGACAATCACCTACTGACACAGCAGCCTGCTCCAGGAGATCAGGAGGCAGTAGAGGAGCCAGGTTTGCTGCAGGGGGAGGGAAACAGGGTAGGGTCCTTGTAATGGGACTTTAAGAATCTCAAAGAGCCCACACTGGATTCCATTCCCCAGTCATCTGGCTTAGAGGACAACATTGCTTCTGTTGAGTTTGACTTACAGCAACACTCTTTCCCCTTTCTTTTTCTTCTTTTTTTTTCTTTGTATCAGGATGCGTATGTATCTCTCTTAACTCCCTACAAATGGCTGGTCCTTTAAGGCAGGGGTCTCCAACCTTTTTTGCAATAGTGTCTGGTTTTGTGGAAGACAGTTTTTCCACGAACAGTGAACAGTGGGGTGGAGAGGATGGTTCTGAGATGAAACTGTTCCACCTCAGATCATCAGGCATTACATTCTCAAAAGGAGTGCACAACCTAGATCCCTCGCGTGCACGGTTCACCCCATAGGGTTGGTGCTCCTGTGGGAATCTGATGCCACTGTGGATCTGACAGGAGGTGGAGCTCAGGTGGTAATGCTCGCTTGTCTGTGGCTCACCTCCTGCTGTGTGGCCCAGTTCCTGCGTTAAGGAAGAAGAGAAAAGGAAAAGAAAACCATTTACTAAATGCTCATTGACTAAGTGTTAAACAAAGAGCCAGGCACTTTACATATGATAGTTCATGTAATCTTGTCAGACGAGGCAATATTTAAAAATCCCCTTTGAAAAAAGAGGCAACTGAGATGGTGACATTATTAAATTCAAATTCAAATTACTAGCATGAATTTTACTTTTCGTCTTTACATTGTGTAATATCTCTTTCAAACGCAAATATGAGCATTTGACTTGTATGCAGAATCACTGGATTTACACAATCCGTGTTTCATGGCTTGTCCCTGGAGGTACCTGCAGCTAGCTAGAAGAAACAAACACAAGCCAGAGTCAGCAAGGTTGGAAAAAGGAAGAGGACCTTTGGTTGCAGACTAAAATAGCACAGACCAAACTCAAACCATTTCAAACAACAGGAGAAACTTTTTGGCGGAGGTAACTCCCACAGTGCTGCTGGTGGCTGGGACAGTTTTTCCAGGGTTGTGGTTCCTGTGTCCCCGTGAGTCTCCAGACTGCCTTCTTCCGTGCCCTGGCTTCATCCACAGGCTGGCTCCCCTCAGAGGAAAAGGGCCGCCGCAGCCTCAGCCTACCCCCATCGAGGCAAGAAAGAGCTTCTTCTCTTGATTCAGCACAATGAACCAAGTCCTGCAGTTCATTTGGACTAGACTAATCAATTATTATGGACAGGGAGAGCCATGTGATGAGTGGCTCAGTCCCATCTCTTGACCACAGCAAAGAAAGAGGATGAGATTATACTGCATGGTTATGCCAATGAAGGCCCACCCTGGGGGCTGGGACTTTGGTTAATTTTCCCAAAACCGCAAGACTGCTGCAAAGTTAAATAATTGCCATAAAGCAGAGAACTACATTCATCAGAGTTCCACAGAAAAATAGTTGGATAGAATTAGCTATCCCAGGGGTCTTTGTGCTTGTCCATTCACAAGAAAGGAGCTCTGGAAGATGTGAAGCTGCCCCTCGTTCACCCATCCTGGTGTGACCAGCTTGGCGGCTGAGCAAAGTGTTGGTGGCCATTTCTGGTATGGGGAAAAAGCCAAAGGGAAGATGGTGCTGAAACAGCCAAGCAGAGAACTTTTGCCTTCGATGCCCGGGAGATATTGAGAGAGGCTGTGATACTGAGAGAAGCTTGCTTTTTTTTTTTTTTTTTTCCCAGACAGAGTCTCGCTCTGTCGCCCATGCCGGAATGCAGTGGTGCAATGTCACTCAGCTCACTGCAACTTCTGCCTCCTGAGTTCAAGCGATTCTTCCACCTCAGCTTCCCAAGTAGCTGGGATTACAGGCATCCTCCATCGTGCCTGGCTAAGTTTTGTATTTTTTTAGCAGAGATGGGGTTTCACTATGTTGGCCAGGCTGGTCTTGAACTCCTGACCTTGGGTGATCCACCTGCCTCGGCCTTCCAAAGTGCTGGGATCATAGGCGTGAGCCACTGTGCCTGGCTGCTTTGTTTTGTTTTCAATGGTGTTTGCTGTGCACTGACCATTCTCTCTTTCTTTTAATATTTGCTAGAGAAATGGAGTAAAGAATTGAAGCATTAGTAATTAATTTAAATTGTTGGATTGTGTTTCTCTGAACATGCCACTGGGTTGAGAATGGACCATGTAGGGCTCTGGGATTTATTCAGGTTATCTAGCAAATTGAAGCAAGATATAATCAAGACCCAAAAAGGAATAATATGGACAAAGTGTGTTCTGGCTGTGTAGAAGCTGAGGGCTACTGGAAGCAGGAAAGGCCTGGTGGAGGAGGTGGAACCCAGCAGAGCAGAAGGTTTGGCTGGTGAAACTGAGGGAAGGGGAAGGTGTGAAATTAGTAAAGAAAAAGTTGGGAATCTGCAGAGAGAGTAATAGCACACAGTGGGGAGGAAGCACAGCCTGGAGGCAGGAAGGACAGGGTCCAAGCATTGGGCAGCCAGGGAGAAAGGGAAAACCATCAGGAGGGGAGCTGGGGAGATTGCCAACATTCACCATTTAAGAGGAGAGCTTAGATGTAAAATGTGGCCCTCGACACCACTGAATATATCACAGCAGTTAGACGGAATCAACTCAGTGTGCATATCCTACATGGATAGAACTCAAAAACATGGTGGTGAGCAAAACAAGGAAGAACCAGAAGAAAGTCTGTAGCACACTATCATTGATGTAATTTAGAAACCTCTACACCCATCAAGTTAAACTTTACAAGGACACAACCAAGGACACGTGTGCATCAAACTCAGAGAGGGCACCTGCAGGGAGGAGGGGGTGCACACAGGGTCTAGAATGGAGGAGGAGAAAAACAGGGACCTCCCCCAAATAAGAGAGGGAACTGGCATGGAGAGATGATGATGAAGTGACAGGAATTAGGGATGAGGTTACCTCAACTTCCTAAATCTACATTCAAGAAGGAAAAAGCGCAGAAGACAGTCTTGGATGACCACACAAGGCCAAGAAGAGAAGGGCTGTGGGCGCCAGTGGCAGCTCCTCCCATCTCCCCTGCTTTTGGTGCTGTGAAAGGGAATAGCAGGGAACTCCACATCCAGGAGCTGCCACAGCAGGGCACGGGATCAGGAATGACCCGTGGGGTGGCGGAAAGAGCACAGGGGTTCCCTGGCCTGCCACCATCTGGCCGGTGACCTGTCATCTCCCTTCCCTGTTCTGGGCCCAAACTGCTTGTCTATAAAATAGAGGGTTTGCACTGCAGGTCCTCCATAGACCCTTCCAAACCTAAAACCCCTACCCTTCCTCTTGACCTAGGAAAAAATCCCAGCAGCCTAAGGAAAGTTCGGCTCCAGTCACCTCCCAATTCTGGGCCATCCCAGAGGGTAGAATCAGGCTCCACAATATGATTTCATGGCCGGTGAATATAAAACACATCCATCAATGACCTCTCAATACACCGATATGGGAATTACAAATCAATCTTCATAGAGGTTATATGGTGTTTATAATGTGCTTTGCATAAATTTGTATGACTCATGAAACCCTAAACATTTGTTTTTCTCTAAAAGAAGGAGTTATATTCAGTGACCGAAATGAACCATGCCAGTGTGTGTGTGTCTGTGTGTGGTGTATGTGTGTTTGGTGTTGGAAATGGGTATCATTGCTGTTGTTTTCCTTTCGGTAATGAACTGATTTCCACATCTAAGCAGGAGCACTCAAGGAATTAATGCTGTTGACCACTGCCACAATTGTCATGTTTTAAGTCATTTCTCGTTTTATTTATGCTCTGTGTATCTCCTGTGTTTGACAAGCTCTTTCTCTGGGTAATAAAGAATCATTTCTAGTTCCCTAGAACTGCTTATTTTGTCCCCTATTGTTTATTATAATGCAGGTGTGGACTATTTGTGAATTTGCCTAAGTAACAGAATTGAAGGCAGATTAGCTGTAGAGTCAAAATTTATTTATGAAGCATTAATATGGAACCTGAGACTGGAGAGGTGGCGGGTGAGGGATTTCTGTGGGAGCCGGGAATGTTCTACCTCTGGATTAGGGTGCTGGTTAGACGAGGTATGTTCAGTTTGGGAAACCCATCAAGCAGTACATTTATATGCTTTTTTGCATATGTATTGTATTTCAATTATATATACATTTAATAAAAGTGTGAAGTCACCAGTAGCTCATATTCTTGTGGGGATGTCTAGGGATTAACAATCATTAATGGACTTGGATAGTAGTAGTCAAATTTCATCTCAGGCTCATAGAATTTTAAACATGGAAGGGATCTTGAAATAATTCAGTTTAATTTTTAATTTAGAGCTGAGGAAACACAGGCCCAGAGGGAAAGTGACTTGCCCAATCCCACACAGCAAGGCAGAGGTGGATCCATCCAGCTCTCTCCTCCCAGCCAGGGCTTATCAATAACACAGCTATAGGTGAGATGGTGCAGCCAAAGACAGCTGAGCTGTTGGAGACAAATATTGTGTTTATTCAGATATTCTCTGGTGGTTTCAGTCTAAACTGAGGAATTATTTGTGTTGAAGGTCACGTACCATCCTATAGTAATCTGTGGCAAAATACTGGAATCTACATCTGAAAGTCCTTCTGTGGGTTCTTACTTCTAAGTCAAAGATCATCTGAATTAAGGCTGGATATGTGTTTGTGAAGGGAAAAGGTGATAATTTACCAGCGATTGATGGGTGCTGTTTACATATAGGAGTATTTTTAAGTTTGGAGCTAAGGTAATTTGCTTTTAGATATGCAGGATAAGGCAAGGCCATTTCTGCTTCCTACCTTTCTCCTCCCAGGGGCATGAGATGCTCAGAGGCCTGGTCCTCTGGCTGGTGGAGCCTTGGAGGCAGTAGTGAAGATCCCTGGAAGAGGAGGACCAACAAGAGGGGTGCAGATACCTGGCAAGCCCACCTCCCTTCTATGGCACCTGCCAGCCTTCTCTGACAGTCCAAACCAGGGACCAACACCGCCAATCAGGGAAGACGTACACGCACTTAATTATGTAAGTCTCATTAGTTTATGCAGAGGAAACACGTATTATGAACACACTCCACCAATCAGGGAAGACGTACACGCACTTAATTATGTAAGTCTCATTAGTTTATGCAGAGGAAACACGTATTATGAACACACTCTGGGGCCGGGCGCGGTGGCTCAAGCCTGTAATCCCAGCACTTTGGGAGGCCGAGACGGGCGGATCACGAGGTCAGGAGATCGAGACCATCCTGGCTAACACGGTGAAACCCCGTCTCCACTAAAAAATACAAAAAACTAGCCGGGCGCGGTGGCGGGCGCCTGTAGTCCCAACTACTCGGGAGGCTGAGGCAGGAGAATGGCCTGAACCCGGGAGGCGGAGCTTGCAGTGAGCTGAGATCCGGCCACTGCACTCCAGCCTGGGCGGCAGAGCGAGACTCCGTCTCAAAAAAAAAAAAAAAAAGAGCACACTCTGGCAAGTCAGTTATTTAGCATCTCTCCCTACCTGTTCCACCTGGAAGAGGCCCATGAAATAAATGCCCTGAGTCGTTTGGGCAGTGAACTGGAAACTCAGAATCCATAACTCAGGTTGCCACTGTCAGTGTAGGAAATGCTGTATTGGCAATTTCAAACAAATAAACTAGTTTTGGTGGGTGGGATGGGGGGGTGCGGAGAAGGGAAGGGGAGGGAGGGACAGACACAGGGAAGGAGAAACAGAAAGAGGATGAGAAAGCATGCCCTAAATAAGGAGGCTGCCACTGAAGTTCGTGCTTCAGGCCAGAACAAAAGGCAGAGGCCTTTAGCAAGGCAAGTGCTGAACTCCACAGGCAAGGAAAAGAAAAGACTTTAAGCAAGGATTAAAAGAGGGAGAGAAACTCATAAACTGTGCTTGTTGTACCAGAAAGAAAAGCTTATGCATACAGTTTATTAGTTTCCACCATTGTCATTGCCTCTGGCAGCGTGTACAGTAGGAAATACCAGAAGGGAGGAAAAAAAAAAAAACTCCAAACTTAAACTTGATTCCCTTCCTGATAACCCTGTCCTGTCAAGCAAGGCGAGATAAGGGGAACAGTTCACCTTGTCCTCCTGAGGGTCAGGCCATCAGGATAGGGTGGCCTAGGGATCACCATAAAAAGAAGCCAAGTTGTTGTTGCTGTTACAACTCAAAACCCATTTTAGAAGCTGGGGCCCCAGCCAGGCTTTAGAAGTCCACAATGGACATTGTTTCAGGAATCCCCCACCCTGCAGAAAAGGGACTTACTTTTGTTCCATCGCAGCAGAGCTCTAGCTAACATCCAGCCTCAGTCCCTTTCCCACACAGCTGCCCCCGGGAGGACGCTTGCTGGTTCAGCCCAGCCTGTCTGCTCCTCCACGTTTCCCCTCCTCTAATTCTCCCCAGTTCCTCTTTCTCTCGCTCTCTTTTTTTTTTCATAGTAAAAAAAGCTGGAGAAGCTACTAGAAGTCTGGGGTTTGGACAGGAGGTGAGATCACCCTTCCAGAGGCACCATGGGGTAGAAGTGGAGAGCCAGGCACTGTCCCTGGCAAGCCTATCCTGGCCACCTCCTTCCCAGGCCCATGTGTGTCACTGGGCTCCTCAGAGTTGGTGTGACCCTGGGTTCCGTGGGAAGGTTCTGCTCCTTACTCCAGCCCAGGCCTCTTTCTGATCCGTAGGCAATGGCTGTGGTCTGGGCAGGCTGCTTTCTTCTAACCTGCCTTAGGGTTTCTTTCAGCTTAAAACCAAAAACAGGGTGCTCCATTCACACTGTTTCTAGATTCCATTATATTTAGCAAGCACTGGGCCCTGAGTATGCTGAGAAGGGCTGAGCGGCTTTTATTAGTGATTCATGAACTGGGCAGCATCCAGTCTACAAAATAGACTGGAGCTCCACTGGGTGAGGCAGAACAGTGGGTTTCTGTAAGGCAACTTGAGCAGGAACAGGGAGATAGCCTGGTGCAAAGAGCAGATTGGCTAACATCACGTCACTTCAGGTTACTCTCCTTGTGTGGGTTACAGCAGAGGGGGCTTCCTTATCACAAGCTCCGTTGAGTGGGCCCCTTTTGATTGGCTGCTGTGAATCTCTGGTTTCTTGGTAAACGGCCCTATTTGGGTGTTAGGCTACTGTCTCTCCTGTTTTCTCAAAAGGTCAGATCTTACAGGTAAACAGCTTAGGTTTCAGTTTGGTGACATGGAGCCTTAGCATGAGTGACTTCACTTTAGATTGGTTTGTCAGGGTCTAGTGCAGGAGCTCAGTCCAAATCAATGGTCTCCCATAAATTTTATCCCACTGAGAGTGTTTGTGATGTATGTGTTACGTCTGAGCACACTCCAAAGCCAAACACAGGTTGAGTCATTCATTCAATAAATGTTTACTGAGCTTCTATTTTGTGCCAGGCACTGCTCTGAAACTTACAGACCAGCAGCGAACAAAACGGATAATTTCTGACTTCATGGAGTTTATATCCTAGTTGGAGAGACAGAAAAAATACTAAATAATACTTTAAACGTTAAGGTAATCCTTCTACTAAGGAAAATAAAGCTGGGAGACAGGTCCAGAGTACGTGGTGGGAGGAATACAATATTAAATAGAGTGGTCAGGAAAGGCCTCACTGACTGCAGTATTGCTTGGGGATAGGCTGCCGTTTTGAAATCTTTCCACCTCTGCTTCCTCTTTGCCAAGTGTACAAATGATGAGGATAAAGTCAATAGCCCAAAGCCTTGCCATCAGCAGTCTGTATCTCCAATATAAGATAACGATTCCTCTCAAATATCCAAATCACAAAAGTCCAGGTCCCACCTGTCAAATCAGCAGGAAGTTTAGACTTCTCTTGAGTTTTTCTCCCAAAGATTCCTGAGAATCATGGAACGAGTTAGACTTGCCCATTAATTAGACTTGACCTTTTTTGCTACCATACAGAGAACCAGTTCAAGTCTCTGGAGGCTGGATGTCCAGCCCTCACCCAGGTACAGTGGGTTGTGGGCTCTGTGGTCCAGTTGCTAGTCAGGAGAAGTCCTGGTGGCCCCTAATTCGTGTTCACATTCACATCACTGTTCCTGTGGTTCTCTACCCATTCAGCTTGGTATTAGCGCTCCTTGCCCCTGGTCCAGCATACCCCTTCAACTTCCAAGTATGGGTCACCTTCCTTAAGTAAATTTCCTCTTGGGATTTTTATTTTCTTTTAAGTAAAAATTGGCCTTGTCCGGAAACTTACTTCATCAGACATAGTCATGTATCTTTGAATGTCTCCTCCTAGCTCTGTAAATTTGTGAATGAAGTGGAGGGCACAGCCCAACTCTGTCTGGTGGCATTGGGGACCCAAATGCAGATGAAGCAGCTCAGGAAGTGGCAATATCTTGCTGCTCCCGCAGTGGGGCCAACACAAAGTGCTGTCACCTACATAGACATAGACACCAGTTTGTGTTTGTGTTGTGACTCTAAAAGAAAGCCATGACATTGCTTTCCACAGATTACTAGTAAAAAACTGTTCTGTTAAAATATTTGAAATATTTAAACACAAAAGTACCGACCATTCAGATTTAACAAATTGTTAGCATTTTACTATTTTGCTTAAGACCTTATATTTTTAAAGCAACAGAAACCTGGTATTCTGTGCTCTCTGATTCTATGCAGTTAGTGAGCTTGGATAGTGACAGTTCAGACAGGAAGCTTAGAGAGCAATGTGCACCATTTTATCTGAATCCATGTAGGTCTTAAGTTTCAGGTCGTAAGATTTCAGAGAGTGAGGAGATACCATTTCCTCCAAACAATTCTCTTTCAAAAAAAAAAAAAAAAAATCACTGGACTCTATTCAGTTCCTAAGTAGAGACAAGAGTTCAAATAGTAAGAATTATAGGTGTTACAGATATAGTTGGGGCCTTTGGTGTGTTCCTCTCAATTTCATTCTCTTTGCTCCCTCTCCTGTGGTTACTATTGCCCTGAAGCTGGTAGGTATCATTTCTGTCCATGTTTCCCACTTTACTATATGTGGATATTTTAATAAACAATACATAGTCTTTTGGTAGGGGTTTAAGTATTACTTAAACAGTATTATACTATATGCATCATTCTGCAGTTGGTTACTTTGTACTTTAGGTTTGCCTTCTGTTGCATGGATACAGTTTTCTTTTTAAATTCTTATTTCTTCTTGTAGAATTAAATCTTTTTTTTAATTTAAATTTTTTTTTTTTTTGAGACGGAGTCTCACTGTGTCATCAGGCTGGAGTGCAGTGGCACGATCTTGGCTTACTGCAACCTCCACCTCCCGGGTTCAAGTGATTTTCCTGCCTCAGCCTCCCGAGTAACTGGGACTAACCACGCCACCACACTAACGTGAACCACCATGCTCAGCTAATTTTTGTATTTTTAGTAGAGACAGGGTTTTGCTATGTTGGACAGAACGGTCTGGATCTCTCGACCTTGTGATCCACCCGCCTCAGCCTCCCAAAGTGCTGGGATTACAGGTGTGAGCCACCGTGCCCAGTTAGAATTAAATCTTTTATTGAGGGAGCGTAAAGGTAGCTCTGAGTTTTTGCATCTCTTAAAATGTCTCTATTATGCTTTCACTCAAATGATGAAGTAGATGAGTACAGAATTGTAGATTGACAGTTTGTTTATTTCAACAAGGAAAATATTGCTTTCCTGCCATCATGCATTTCTTGATGTTGATGAGAAGTCTGCTGCCATTTCAGTTGTCATTACTCTGCAGGAGACCTGCCTTTTTTGTCTGTTAGCTTTTAAGCTTTGCAGCTTCGCAACAATGTGACTAGGTGTGGATTTATTTTTAATTAGTTTGCTTGACATATGAGGTGTGCATTTTCATGCTGAGAACTCATGTCTTTCTCAATTCTGGAAAATTCCTGTATATTCTTGAATGTAATTTTTCTGCCATTTTTTTTTTCTATTTTCTTTTGGACTTCCTGTTAGTTGTTAATCAGAACTTCTCAGTCTCTTCTTGGTAGGTTCCGATTATCTAGTGCTGTACCACAAACCACACAAAATGTGACTTAAAACAATAATTTATTGTTATTTCCCATGGTTCCACAGGGTGATTGGACTTGGCTGAGTTGTTCTCACTTGGGACCTCTTGTGCAGTTGAGGCCAGATGCCAGCTGGAGCGCAATCATCCAGAAACTTGACTGGGTTGGACGTCCAAGATGACTTACTGGCCCCATGGCTCACGGGCCCAAAATGTCGACAGCTGCTGATTCCATGGGTGGGAGCTCACCTGGGGCTATCCATTGGCACACCTACATGTTGGTTCTCCATGGGTTTTAGTCAGTTCCCCATGTGGCTCAGGCTTCTCGCAGTAGGATTACTGGCTTCTGAGAGGGAGTGTTTTAAGCACCCTGGGCAGAATCTGCCGAGAATTTTTAAGACCTAGCCACAGAAGCTCTAAATATCACCCCTACCACATTCTCTTGGTCAAAAACATCATAAGGACAGCCCAGATTCCAGAGGAAGGGAGACAGTGTCTCTTGACAGGAGAGAAGCCTGTGTGTATGGGGAGAGATGGAATTAATGGTGACCATCTTTGCAGGAAAGCTACCACACCGTACCTCTGAAGTCTCCTCTTTACTCAGTATTTCTTTGTTGCTGTGTTGTATTCTGCATGAATTCTTCAGTACTATCTTTCAACTTAAACTAATTATCGTGACTGCATCCAAGCTAGGTTTTATTGCATCTACTGATTTTGTATATTTTATGATATTTTTTGTTTCTGATATTTCTAACTAGTTCTTTTTCCTATCCACCTTTTCTTGTTATAGAGTCACCTGTTTTGCTTAATTATGTCTTATTCTTTTTTATATTTTATTTTTTAATTTATGTTTTTGAACATGCTAACCATAACTATTTTGAATTAATTAATATTCACCAATTTGAAAGGTATTTGTGTGCTAAGATTAGTAAGATTTGCTGATGTTTGGATATGATGAGAGAGTAGGAGTGTGAAGAATAAACTCCTAGGTTATATGCCTTATTTGGATGAAGTTAGAGACCATGGAAGAAGACCCGGCTTGCAGGAGAAGGTTATAAGTTCCTTCTGAAGCCCTATTAATAATAGAGGCAGTTGGACAGACCATGATCCTAAGTGTGTTAATTTTAACTATGGACTAGGAGAAATATAAATACTCGACAAAGATAAGCTCCAGTTATTGATCCAAGGATAATTCAATAGCTATAATCTCAAGATCTACCTTCATTTATTTATGAACTTATTTAATTCTTCCATATGCAAGTGCATCAATATGCTGTTAGCAACTTTGATCGTCCTTTCTTTAAAGTTGCCATTATTTACTTCTAAACATTTTCCTATTTCATCCACTATCATGGACCCAAATCTCTGCTTCAGAAGTATTCTCAGAAATGAAAGTAAGGGAAATGACAGAGAAAGTGAGGGCAGAGATGAACATCAGATCCAAAATTCATCTCTACCAATTGCTCTGTATGTTAGGAGGAAATAACTTCTAGTGCTTTGTTACTTCTTTCTTTCTTTTTTGGAGTGCCTCCATTTATACCTCTGAGTTTCTCTTCCCCTTCACTTTGTCATTTACCTGCCTTGCTTGTTCTGGCCCAGACTGGGAGTCAGAAGAGTTGACTCTGAGCACAGTGAGGTCCAAATTCTGGTGGGATGACAGAGGGGAAGGGAATCCTGCACGTCGGAGGTGAGCCGTGCTCCCCTGGATGACTGGCACAGCCAGTTCTCCCCGAGGTGTACTGCCAGGGGAGCATGTTTGAGAATGATTGCAAGAGATATTAACACACTTCCTCCCAGACTTATAGGCTAATGATTTTATAATTGAGACCCAGAAGTCTCATCTTAAGTTAATGAAGTGATAGGATGCCTCTTCAAAAGCACTTGGTAAATATTCATTGATGAATGAATGAAGAAACAGACCTAGATAAATTAAGTAATGACAGAAAACAATAGCAGCAAACCCAAAGAGTGGTGACTGTGTGCTCCCAGTGCCCGCTGACTAAGGGGTTTCATGCAGTTGGAATTCATTACGCCTCACAGTAACTTTATAAAGTGGGTACTTTCTTATCTCCATTTTCAGATTGAAACCTGAGACAAGCGAGGTTTCACAGCCAGCAAGTGGCAGAGCTAGGACTCAACCCCCTACAGTCAGGCTCTAGCATTTGGCACTACTATCCAACCCTCTCTGCCTAAGTAACCTGTCCAGGTTCCTGCATGGAGATTACTTATCACCAGGTTTGTCTGACATCAGACTATGTGCTTTCAGCCACCATTCTCTATTATTTCTCTAAAGGATCATTGCCTGTCAAGGAAGTTTCTTGTGAGGGAACCCTCCAGCTTCAGGCTGCTTCCTTTACCTAATCGATGAGTCAGTTACTCTCTCTTACAAAAGAAAAGACAGAGTCAAGAAATCTTAAAACTAATTGCTGGTTGTCATGTAGTGCAAAAAGAAAAAAGAAAAAAAGAAGAGATATATTTGTTTGACTAAATTTTCTACTCATCCGTCTTCCTGGGAAACCAACTAAAGTTATTCCCCAAAAGTCACAACACAAATCTTTAGCAAAATGAGGACTTGCAAAGAGGCACACCTCAGTATTTACAGTCAAAACAGATGATGGAGGCCACCTACTCCAACCTGCTCATTTCACAGGTGAGACACCCGGGCACAGAGAGGTTCAGTGTGTCTTATTCCAAGTTATGCACCTGATGAGTGGCGGAGCCAAGACTAGAAGCAGATCTCTTGACTCCCTGCTTAACAAGCTCTGCGTTATTCCTGTTCAGCCTCAGGTTTCTCTCTGTGCCTTGAGCAGTTAGCGTTTCATCCACTCATTATTCAGTCACTTATTCACCCCCAACCCCTCAAATATTTACTGAGTGCTTTCTCTGTGCCAAGCTCTGTTCTCTGTGCTCGTCTTCGAGTGGGAAATAGGAAAGATATAATTTCTGCATCCATGGAGTTTACAATCAATTGAGGGAGACAGGCCCCAGATAAACAAATTAAGAAATAAACAAGAAAATGTCAGGGAGTGAAAACTGCGGTGATGAAAACAGGTGTGAAAGAAAGGGGCCTACTGGAGCCCAAGGGTTGCAAAAGGTCTTGTGGGAGTTGCATTTAAGCCACTTCTTGAGTGGTGACAGCGAGGAAGAGCATCACAAGGCCCAGGCCGGTGGAGAAGCACTTGCTAGGAGTGTCTGAAAAGCAGGAAAATAGGACCATGGGAGGGAGGGAGAGGGGGCTGGGATGGTGAATTTTATGACTGGACTTGACTGGGCCACAGAGTGCCCAGTTTAAACACTATTTCTAGGCATATTTTTGAAGTTGCTTGAAGATGAAATTAGCATTTGAATCTGTGGATTCCGTAAAGTAGATCTGGCTTGGTGTGGGTGAGCATCAGCTAATTCCTTGAGGGCAAAAGGCAGAGGGAGGAGAAATTTACCCCTTTGCTTCCTGCCATGTACTTAAGCTGGGACATTAGTCTTCGGCCCTTTGACTGGGATTTACAACCTCAGCCTCTGGTTCTCAGGCCTTCAGACTTGGACTGGAATTATACTGTCGGTCTCCTCTCCAGTTTGCAGACAGCAGATCATGGGATTTGATCTGCTCAGTCTCAAAAATCATGTGAGCCAATTCCTCATAATAAATGTGTGTGTGTGTGCGTGTGTATTTATATACGCATACCTCCTATTGGTCTTGTAGTTCTCTGGAGAACCCTGACTAATACAGAGGTGACTTACTTTGTTGAGTGTGACAGTCAGATCAAAAAGACTTGTCAAGCCATTAAGAAAGATGATTACAATGCTATATAGCAAGCTGGAAATTGATCACGATATAATGTGGGAGAAGAAAAGCAGGATATAATTATATGGAAGCCATGACTACAACTCTATGAAAATATTGAAAGCAAAATGATTCAGATGGTCACATAGAGTTGGAGGATTATGGATAATGTGGTTTCTTTTTTCCCCATTTCTTTACTGTTTCCAATTTTTCTCTGTGCTTCGTTGCTTAAATTAAGAACTGAAATGGGTAAAAATAAACTGTAGCTGATGCTTTAAAAAAAAGAACTAGGCCCCAGAGTGTTCTAGATTAGTCTTGAGATATATTTTTCTTAACTTAAATATTTTAAAGTAATATATACATATAGATTTTAAAAATCAGAGTAGACCCTACCCCTTCCCAACTCCAAGTTACATTCTCCTGAAGAATTTCTTTCAAGTCTTTTGGCTGTTTATTTTCTTCTTATAGTAATTCTTTTTTTTTTTTTTTTTTTTTTTTTTTGAGACAGAGTCTTGCTCTGTCGCCCAGGCTAGAGTGCAGTGGTGCTATCTCGGCTCACTGCAAGCTCCACCTCCTGGGTTCATGCCATTCTCCTGCCTCGGCCTCCTGAGTAGCTGGGACTACAGGCGCCCGCCACCACGCCTGGCTACTTTTTTTTGTATTTTTAGTAGAGACGGGGTTTCACCGTGTTAGCCAGGATGGTCTGGATCTCCTGACCTTGTGATCTGCCTGCCTCGGCTTCCCAAAATGCTGGGATTACAGGCGTGAGTCACTGCACCTGGTCTTCTTATAGTAATTCTTATATTTTTAAATAACATGCCTCTATTTCTACTGCTTGATTTCCCATCATCCTAGGAATTCTTTTTATTCTCTGCAACTTTAGATTCTACTTTTTCTTAGTTCCCATCTTGGTTTACTTTATTGACTTACTGTTTTACTGGGACATAATGTTTTTTGAGGAAGAATGCATGCAAAATAAACTTGCAGGTTTGAATAAGCCTTCATTCTATTTTCCTATTTGATTGAGAATTTGGCTGGATGTGTAACTGTAGGTGAGAAATAATTTTTTGTTTAGTTTTTTGAAAGCATCACTCCACTGTCTGTGAGGTTTTACTGTGACTGTTGAAAGTTTAATAACATTCTCATTTCTAAGTTTTTATATATGACTTACTCCTCCTACTCCCTACACCATCTGTTTTAAGTTCTTCTCTTTATCCCTGTTATATTAGAATTTCACTCAATGTGACTTGTTGTGGATCTTCTTATTATTCATTTTACTTGATACTCAAAGGTCCTTTTCCAACTGAAAACATGTACCTTTAAATATGGGGAATTTGTGTTTCCTAATTTTGCTTGGTTTTCTGTTTTCTGCTTTTGGAACCCCTATTACTTGTATGTTGGACTTCTTGATAGATGTCATATTTTCTTTTCTTTTCTCTGTAATTTTCTATCTTTTAAATTCTATTTCCTGAAAGAGATCTTCAACTTTTATCATCCAGTTCCTTCTATTGAATTTTTAAATGTCTGCTATGATGTTTCTAATTTTAAAAAGAACTGTTTCTCTTTCTGTGGATGTTCCATTTTATAACATTTAATTCTTGCTTCTTAGATGCAATGTTATCCCTTATCTTTCAATATTAATTATAGTTTGTTAACATTGTAGCTTTCCTCAGTACTTGCCTAGATTCTATTTCCTCCTACTTTCTTCCACGCCTTCCCCCACAAATTATTTGTTTTGATGTATGGCTTTCATATTAGGAGCTTTCATCAAATGTCTGTTAAAACATGGCCATCTCTTTACATTTCAGACTGGGACACAAAAGAGATGACTGGAAACTGGATAGGAGAGGGATAAGGCTTATTTATGGAGAGTAGACTTTCTTCACAATAGGACAAATAGTGGGCACTTTCTGGTTGCAATAGGGGAACCCCTAGAAATATGGGTTCTTAGATTTGGGGGAATGGGTTCAGTCATCAGTCTTTTTCTCCAGTGACCAAATTTCTAATCTGCTTTCTGGGAATTAGGGTTGGAGTGGTAATAATAGTAATATATAAGTGTGGGAACGGGAGAGAGGCTGTCACTGAATCCAGTGTGCTTTCAGCTATGTTTGGTGTCAAGGTTAGACCTCTTTCAACTCAATTTCTCCTGAGACAAAACTTACAGTCTTTGGAATGGAGGAATACCAGCCATCTTGCTTAGAGGGAAATAATCCAGGCTCAGTTACTCCTTGTACAGACTTTTAACCAGTCTTCTAGTTTTTAGCCCCACCCCTCATCCCAGTCTTCTGGTGTATGTGGTGCTTCCAACCTTGAAGACTTTCCAGGGTCTTATAAAGAGATAATAGAGAAGACGGAGGTAATATAAATGTTATTGGACTAGCGAAAAGTATCAATCTACTGATCTGGGAAACAACCCATCTTAGACGAAATTCAGACATTTAAAGAAATTCAGACATTATAGCAGACATTTAAAAACTTAATAGAAGGGATTGGAGATAAACATTGAAGAAGTCTTTCAGGAAACAAAATTTAAAAGATAAAAATTTGCAGAGAAAAGATAAGAAAATATGATATCAATCAAGAAGTCCAACATACAAATACTAGGGGTTCAGAAAGGAGAAAACAGAAAACCAGGGAGGGGCAAAATCATTACCCTCTAAGACTACACTCTCATAGACTAACTTGTTGTTGGATCTTTTTATAGGAGCTTAGCAAAGTTCATAAAGCTGAAGCTTAACTCAGCACTTATGCAAATATTTAATTTGTTATAGTATGTAATTTTTAAGACATTCAAAAGAGTATACCTGATGTATCTACATGTTAAAAGCCTAACAATAAAATGAGTACTAATGAATACACCTTCAACTAAAGAAAAGTAGCATGTTACCAATATTAGTGAATTTCATCTAAGATGTATTATTTCCTGGATCAGTAGATGGATACTTTTCATTTGTTCAGGAACATTTACACCTCTTCCATTTTCTTCATTATCTCTCTGTAAGGCTCTATCACACCTTCTCACTTTGTCTTCCAGTTTTCTTAACCTCTCCCTCATATTTCCCACCTTGTCTCTTTATATTTGCTGAATGTATTTTAACAAGGGTATCAGTATATTTGGGCAATAGAGCTTGCCATAATGTCTAGTCTGTCATACTCCTGGTAAAGAAAGTTCCAGGTCTCATCCAGCTTGTAATGTTTAATTGGCATCAGTAACCTGCTCTCATCTCCTTTTCTTTTTCTTTTTTTTGATGTGTGTGACTGTAAACATCTTCAATTCCTTTTCTATCATTTTAGAGGGGTTCCAGGAGAAATATGCAATAAACACTATATGGTTTGGCTATGTTTCCACCCAAATCTCATCTTGAATTGTAGCTCCCATAATCCCTACGTGTTGTGGGAGGGACCTAGTGGGAGGTAGTTGAATCATGGGGGTGGTTTTTCCTGTGTTGTTCTTGTGATAGTGAATAAGTTTCATGAGATCTGATAGTTTTCTAAAGGGCGGTTCTCCTGCTCATGCTGTCTTGCCTGCTGCCATGTAAGACATGTCTTTGCTCCTCCTACGCCTTCTGCCATGATTGTGAGGCCTCCCCAGCCATATGAAACTGTGAGTCAAGTAAGCCTCTTTTTCTTTATAAATTACCCAGTCTCCGGTACATCTTTATTAGCAGCATGAGAACAGACTAATACAAACACTCTTGTTCAATCTGAAATGTATAAATGGAAGTTGGTTAGGCGTCTTTTAAAATTGTGCAGCATTGCATTCGGGGGTCTAATATCTCCAAACAAGTAAACTTGTATAGAAGTCTACTGAAATAATCATGTGATATACTTTTGCCTAAGTGAAGTTATTGGGACAAATCCCCAACTGACATTGCAAGTGTTTCCCTTTGGCATCCTCAGTAGGGAACCATCTCGTGGATAGAAGGATTCTTTCTGAGACTTATCCAGATGGAAATCTTCACTTCAAAAATAACTCTTTGTATCTCATAACAAAATCTTCAGAAAAAATACATTAGTCATCTTTATTAAAAAGCTGAACAACTTAATTTGATTTAGAGACAAGGAAAGACCAAAATGCTCATGTTAAACCCATTCCTTTCCTCGTCCATGAAGAAAGAGTAAGTCTTCAAATGGCCACTTCTTAGTCTGAGTGACTAGAAAATCACTCTACCGGTGCATAATGATGGCTGGGTGATCACTGGTTAATGACACAACTTATTGATTTCACAACTTCTTTGAACTGAACATCTCTCTGTAAGCCTAAATCCTGGATATGTGAAGTATGAAAGTATTTCATGACAAGATATTAGTATGTACCAGCTTTATATTTAGACCCAAGCCCTGACCCTCCCTGACACTCCCTATTTCCTTTGTGAACTAAGAATCTGCCCACAAACGACAGTCTGGGTCATCTCTTTCCTGTGATCAGGTAGGGTCCTTCCTGACAAGGCCCTGCCGCCTCCTGGCCTTGACTATCCCTGGGCAGTAGCCCCTGGGGTGGACCTGCTCTCTTGCTCTGACAAGCAGTCATCTGTCTTAGCGCACAGGCTCTAATTACCCCTGCCATTAGCCTGCTTGGCAGGACTGCAGATGTTATTAATGATGGTGAAATTATCCAATGCCTTTCAAAACTCCAGAACCACTCGATGTTTGTCCCCGTGACCTCTCACAGCACTTCATTTCTTTATTCACTTTGCTGCTGTATTGAACCTTAACCTTGAGTGTGAGATGAAAAAAAGAGGAGGAGAATGTCACTCTCTCCAACATTCCTTTATTCCCTTTCCTAGCCCCTCACCCCTTACTTATTTGGGGATGTAACCCAGCACCATCCTCACTGCCATGCTGTTTGTCAGCAGGGAGCTCTTGATGGTATGGATGTGCCATTCTTCCCCGCCTCTAGACATCTCATAGATCTTTTTTCACAAATTAAAAGTAACTTGTTGCTCCTTATTAGAAAATCAATATATTTTCATGTCTGAGAAAATTAGAAAAATGCAGATAAGCAGAAAGAGGAAAAATAAATCCA
The DNA here is from genome assembly GCF_037993035.2 of Macaca fascicularis. NCBI lineage: Eukaryota > Metazoa > Chordata > Mammalia > Primates > Cercopithecidae > Macaca > Macaca fascicularis. The sequence continues at coordinate 157,131,315 of NC_088379.1, read as the reverse complement.
TACTCTCACCTTCCAGAGATAAACAATGTTCAAATTTTATAGTATATCTTTACAGACATTTCTCTATAGGAAGATATGAGATGATACTGTTATAATAATAATCACCACAACTAACATCTGTCGACACTGTTTGGATTGCTTGGGCGTGTATTAATTGATTCACTAAATTGTCTTAAGAACCCTATGAAGTAGGTTTAATTTTTTTTCTTTTTTCTTTTTTCTTTCTTTCTTTCTTTTTTTGAGATGGAGTTTTGCTCTTGTTGCCCAGACTGGAGCATAACGGCGCTATTTCAGCTCACTGCAGCCTCCACCTCCTGGGTTCAAGCAATTCTCCTACCTCAGCCTCCCAAGTCACTGGGATTACAGGCACCTGCCACCATGCCCAGCTAATTTTTGTTATTTTTAGTGGAGATGGGGTTTTACCATGTTGGCCAGGCTGGTCTCGAACTCCTGACCTCAGGTGATCCACCTGTCTCGGCCTCCAAAAGTGCGGGGATTACAGGCATGAGCCACCGCACCAGGCCAAAGTAGGTTTAATTTCTATTGCCATTTTGCAGGTGAGGGCACTGAAGCAGGGAGCGATTACAAATACTGCCCAAAGCCTCGCAGCTATTGAAGTGGAAGAAGTGGGAGCTGAACCCAAGTTGTCTGCCTCTAGGCTCTGAATTCTTCAATAATAAATTATATTATCATCTAACCTGCTTTTTAAATTTCACAAAGTCTAAATATCTTTCTTTGTTACTCTCAATCCACCACACGATTTTGAATAATTATGAAGACTGAGTAGAATTCCAAAATATGAACATGTTGAAATTTCTTCAACCAAACTTTAGGGCGATTTTCTTTTTCTTATATTTACTTTTATTTTATTTTTTGCTATGATAAACAACACCTGGATTTTTTTTTAATGAGATAATTCCTTCAGGAATTTGGCTGTAGGGAAAGCAAAGATAAATAGACAACGTAAACAATGTTCAGTTTATTTCACACTTGCAAGTGAAAGCTTGATATACTCCTTGGTTCAGTTCATTATTTCTAAGAGATATTTGTCTACTTTTAAAAATGCTAATAATTATTGAACATTTTCTATGTGTCAGCCACATCTTATTTGTGCTGGTTAATTGCTGATACTTACTCACAAGTAATTCAGGCTCAAAAGGAGATTCTGGTAAAGTCAGAGAGGAGGAAAGGAGAAGATTTTCTGGATGTCTGCCCCTGTTACATCCTGCCCTTTTCCTAGGTATTCCCAACTGAGCATCAGCTTTTTCATTTCCTTTTCCTTCCTCCCTCCTTTCCTCCCTCCCTCCTTCCTCCCTCTCTCTTTCTTTCTTTCCTGAGCCTGAATATTCTGTTTTTTCCCTTAGCTGGAAACAGCTCAAATGTTGACAATCCAGAAACCCTAATGTAGCTTTAATCTAATTCCTGTTCTGGAAGGACATTTTTGGCATACCATTTTGTCTCATCTGAGTGATAGACTAGGTCTATATTTGGCCAGTTAATCCACCACAGCAGAGTCTCTTTGGAATTTTTAGCTGATTGTCAGCCAGTCTGTAAAATGTATTTGAATTGACCTCTGGCTGATAAGATAGACTAAATATCTTCATAACTTCATAATAGGTCCATTTTTCCATGATTCAGAGTACACAGCCAGGGCCCAGGCAAGTCACTGATTGAATAATATGTAGACAGAGACCGTATCTATTTATTTATTTTTCTACTCCATGTAATGATGCCTAGCACACAGGGAGCATTAGACATGTATTTGTAAAGTTGAAGAGGAACTGTCAGGAGATCTGGGTTCCAGTTTCAGTTCCACTACAGATTAGTAAAACGAGTTAGTAGCTGTTGGAGTGAGGCTTATTATTAACTACTTTGCCCCTCAATTGCTGCATACACATTACCCGCTTAGGAACTCTTGGCAATCCAGTGAAATAACTCCTGAAGCTCTGTGATTTCCACAGAAGAATTGTGTTCTAGGTTCTTAAGGTATTAACTTTCAAGACAGAGTAAAAAAATATTGACACTCTTTCTTATTTTGAAAGCTACGGAATTTAATTCCAGGATATTGTGCACGGCAAACAGGTGACCTCTTAGATGTTTCAGCTTCCCCCGCCCCATTTTGACATAGATTGCAGATGAAATTTTCATGTAGGATCCCTTCCCATGAGTGACCTAATATGGGAATTATGGGCTATGACAAGGATGAGAGAGGCTGTGGAATCATGTACCATTCTTAGTCCACTAATATAACCCCACCCTTCTCTCCCACTTAAGAAAACACATTAGCTAAGACATATTTCAAAACTACCACAATAAAACTGTGGGGCAGTGGTGCAGGAATAGACAAATTGAGCAAAAAATGGAATATGCACCTGGACACCCAATCGTGTATCCATGGGAAACTGGTATACAATAGAGCCGCTTCCCAAATCCGTGGGAGGAAGCTGGATCACTTAGTGAATAGTGTTGGGATAAATGACTCACTGTGGAAAAAACCAAAGCTGGATGGCTACCTCTCAATACAGACAAAAATACATTTCAAATGGACTAAGGACCCAAGTATAAAGGGAAAAGACACAAATCTTACAGAAGAGTCTATAGGCATCTATTTTTGTGGCTTTGTAGTTTTGTGCACATTTCTTAACCAATACCCAAACAACATAAACCATAAGGGGAAAATTGATGGGTCTGACTATCTAAAAAATTAAATATTTCAGTTCAAAACAGTTAACCTGCCTGTCCAGTGGCATGGAAAAAGATGTTCACAGTGTCTAAAATCAGTAAGGAATTAATGCCCCAAGGAACTCCTGCAGATTGGCAAAAAAAAAAAAAAAAAAAAAAAAAAAAAAGGATCAGAAACTCACATAAGAGCTAGATGGGCAAAGGATATGGGCAGTTTGTAGAAGGAGAAACCCAAATTGCTATTAAGCATGTGAAGAGATACCCACTTCACTGGTAATCAGAGAAATGCAAATTTAAATTATAACACGATCCACTTTAAAATAATTAGATTGACAGAAATTGGAAACCTTATTAATATCAAGTGCTGAAAGGATGTGTGTAAAAGAGAGCCCTCTGACACTGCTGGTGGGAGTGTAATATCCTATGCTTCGGCAATCCCACTCCTAGTGCCACCCCCAGAGACAGACCTGCACAGATCTGTGAGGGGACATCTCCGTGGGTGGTTCTTGAGGCACCATTTATGCATGTGTGTGTGTGTATGGTAGAGTCAACCGAGGTGTTCATCCCTAGGGCAATCGAGGAAGCAACTGTGCTGGATGCAAGGCAGTCAGCAATAATGATTAGATTTCAATATAACAGCAAGGAGAGATTCCAAAAAACAGCTGGATGAAACAAGTAACAGAGAGAATGAGATTTATAGCCCATTGCCTTTTGTAAATTAGACATTAAACATGCACACACAAAGCAATATTATATATTATTCAAGGATGTCCATATATCTACATAAATATAGGAATAAGGGGATCTGGAGGGAGGGGGAGTGAGAGTGGGATGAGCGAATTGGAGGGAAAACAACAACAGCATTGTTGAAGGGCTTTTTATGAATCTATGAGTGTACCATGCACTAAACAGTAGAATTAATGCAACTCTGTGGATCTGCGGTCCAAAAGACAGGAAAAGGAAGTAAAATAAAATTGGAATGCGGGTGAATGAGAGGTATCCTTATGGTAATAATCTTGAAATATTGCTTATAGTCTGTGTAATAAATCATTGATAAACTTCAATTCTCCATTATTTGTAATAGTTTACTTGCAACACTTCCCAGCTGTCAGGAACCCCGAGGCTGAGAGCCCTAATGGGAGCCGTTTGTGTTCATAGTTCTTTGCCTGACATAATCCTACAGAGGTGAACTTAGCCACAGAAACTAAAAGAGGCAGCCTCAATATTCAAGGAGCAATTAGGAGAGAGACTTGGAAAGGGTTTGCAATTACTATTCCATAAAGACCTAGTCTGAATACCTCTTTATCCATATTTTATTTCCTCCATCTAAAATTTAAAGTCTTCCCCTTATATTTGTTGAATGAAAAGCGGAAATCTAAATAACTCTAACATTATTTCCCTAATTCCCACAGCCTGCACTGCTCGGATGTCAGTCTCTAAATTCCTAACACAAATGAACAGAAGACAAAATCATTTGCAGGATTCTGAAATGAAGTTTTTCAGTGGAGCACAGAGAAACAGTTAAATTTTGCAAAGCTGTGAAACTGGAGAGGGGACTGTCCTCCAAATCTACCAACCGGAGACCTGGAAGGAATTACTTGCATGAGATTCATTTCTCTCCGTCTTTCTCTTTCTGCCCTCTCCCCGCCTATTTGCACCAAACTCACCTGCCAATTTCATCAGCGATACTTGAATGGATTTTCTAACCTGCCCCACTCCAAATTGATCAGTTAATTAAGTTGATCTCTACGAGATTGTTAAAGAACCAGGTCTTTTTCCTTTCATGTTATGCAGTTCCAAGTAAACTCCCTTTACTCTGGTATCCTTATTAGAGGCACACATCACAGGAAGTGAAGCATTCCTTACGAAAATCTTAATCTGCACACAAATAGATTTTTCTCGATGTGAATTTGGACTTTTAAAAGCATGCTTACTGGAAATACATTTTGCAGGCTCGTTTCCAGATCAGAATTGAGTGATTTTCTATTATTTATTTATTATTTGTCACTTTAAAATATGCAGTTCTTGGGATCATGCAGAATTGCTGTATATTTGCTTTATGTATTTGCTTTGAAGATTAGAATAAAACTGGTAGATAATGTGGATATCTCTTGTGATCAATGGCTGTGAGGCAATGTGTGTGGCTTTGGCTGCCGAGTCTTGAAGTGAGGTCACTCCTCGGATCTGAATGTGTGTGTGCATTGTTCATAACTGGAATTGGTTTAGGAGGAAGTCAGACCAGTGTCCTGGGTACTAAGGCCCTCTGAGGGGCTTCCAACCACTTGCAGACCATTATCTCATTAGTTCACAAAATACTCCAGTGAGGAGGAAAGGAAGGAAGACGCTAATGGAGTAATGAAATGGTAGAAAGCACTTTGCTAATGTAGCCATCACTTCCTCTTCCCCTGCCCCTAATCGCAAAGCCTGGATGCAGAAACTGAGGCAGAGAGAGCTGAAATTACTGACCCGAGGCCCCTGGAGAGTCAGCAGCAAAAGGAAGACGGGGATGCTGCTCCTCAGCACGCTGATGGAACTTTTTTTTTTTTTTTTAAAAGAAATGCTTAAATAAGGGCTAAATCGCTCACTTAAGATAACAGCAACCTTTTATTTCTAAACCAACACAGGGTGTGGATAGCTGCGAAGTCAAAAATGTGCTGAGAAGAGGGGTGGGCACTGGGCCAAGATAAAGCTGTCGACAGGCTCTCAGAAGTGGCCACTTCGGGGTGCAGCTGGGCTCTTCTGCCGACTCAGTACTTTGCTGATAAGTACAGTTCAATTTGGTTCACATCTTTATAGACACACACACGATACGTATTAAACTGACCTCATCTGCTCTAATTCCTCAGGTGTTTCACCAAGGCCTTTGGGGCTATTTTCTTAAAGAAAATAGCTTTGATAAAGCCTTTCGTTTTCAAAGAAGATGATTTGGTTTAAGTTTCTTCCCTGCTTTAAAATAATGAGCCTATATCTCCTTGGAAAGTGTTCTGAGAGTCATCTAACAGGACACTTCTATTTGTTTTCTTTTCTTATTCAAGGGCTTTATCGTATGACTCGCAGTCACTATCAGTACATCGTGCGGGCCCTGGGCTCCTCTCCGGGGTCCCCTGGGTTCCTCTGCTCTGTTTTCATGGTCTTTAAGCTTCCTCCTCTAGGGTCTAGGAAATCTTTTTTCTTTGGGGAAGTGGGGACTAAGGTAGAAATGGCTGGTAAGACATAGGTCAAAGGAATAAATCTTTCATGGTGGAATTGCAGGCATGTGGGATAATTTGTGAGAAGAGGGAGTTTTATGACACTCCACCAGGCAGTCTACTTGGAAAGGTCAACCCCACCAGGAAAAAGACAGCATCATTCTTGAAAAACCCAGATGCTATTGTTTCCCCTGAGAGTCAGCCTACTCAGCACTTCCTAAAAGTTGAGAATGTGAATGAATACATGGGATTCATTCGTTCATTCATTCATTTATTCAACAGACACCAAAAATGAATAAGTAATCGCCCCTTATATCAGGGAACTCACAGACATATAAACAAGTTATTGAAGGTCAGGGTGGTCATAAGAAGGATAATAGAGGGAGATTTAGAAAGCCAGGATTTCTGACATAAAAGTGGAAGTATTCAATGAATTTATAGACAATCAAAATTCAAGAAGACATTTATAGGCCCTGGGTCCTAGGCGAAACTGGCAGGGAAACATTTAATGGAGATAAATACATGATCCAGCACACGTATAAAAAGACCAAAGGATAATACTTGATGGAGATAAATACAGCATCCAGCATAGGAGTAAAAATACCCATGGGATAATAACAAGATTGGGGATACCTCCACATGATGTGGTTGGCAAGGACATACACTAGTGGGTCAGGTCCAATCATGGCCCCGCCATTACTTCTTCCATGACTGTGGCAAATTTTCTTCACCTCTCTTTACTTCAGTGTCCTCATCTATAAAATGGAAGCAATAATAGGTCCTACCCAAAAGCATTGTTGGCGAGATTAAATGAAATGATACCTTTCAAGTTCTTAGAAAATTGCCTGGCAAAAACATCAGCACTCAGTAAGATCTAACAGGGATTATTATTACTCACAAAGGGTTCTTTTAGAAAAGCAAAAAAGAAAGATCCCAGACTTTTAATTTACAACTTGCCCAGCTGCAGTCAGCAGTTCTCTGATAAGCTCATTGGGTTGTACGCTGGTCTAAAAGGGCAGGAGGCAGCGTGCAACTCACTACTTTATACCTGGTATTCAGTCCAAAAGAAGAAAGCGTCATCCTGGGGTTTTCTATAGGCAAGAAGAGAAAATCTGGATATGGTTGGACACCTACTTAAGCCATTAGGGAGGCAAATATCAATAGGACCAGAGAGAAAACAGGCCCACTGTGCACTTCTGCGATATGTGACCCTACCAGAGAGAACCTTTCCTGATAGTGAAAACCTCTCAACAATGAACTCAGTCTCTGCAACCACGACAGTCTTGAGGAGGAAGGAAATTTGGAAGTATTTAAAGAAGCCAAAGTAGCTGCAATGGACTTAATGAGCTCAGGTTTCACAAAGACTTTTGCAGGGAAAAAACACACAACCAAGAATGATTACAAGAGGAGTATTGGCAAGGTGAAAGTTTAAAATGAGCTGAGGCATGCAAGAAACTTCTAAAGACAACAAAAAGGACTTAATGACGTTCCAGGCAAGAAGCTCAGGGAAGACAGCGGCAGATCTAGAGCTTGGAGTTGATGGTGAAACTGTAGCTGGGCAGTCTGGAGAGGGCAGAACTCTGTAAGACTTGCTTTTGTCTCTTTTATCCAACAAGGAGAATGGTAGAACAGAATGCAAAGAAAGAATGAGCACTGGCCAGTGACATGGAAGCCAGTGAGCTTTTTTTAATTTTTATTCTTATTTTTTTTTGAGACGGAGTTTTGCCTAGGCTGGAGTGCAGTGATGCGATCTTGGCTCACTGCCATCTCTGCCTCCTGAGTTCAAGCAATTCTCCTGCCTCAGCCTCCCGAGTAGCTGTGATTACATGCACATGCCACCATGCCTGGCTAGTTTTTGTATTTTTAGTAGAAGATAGGGTTTCGCCACGTTGGCTATGCTGGCCTCAAACTCCTGACCTTGTGATCCGCCGACCTCAGCCTCCCAAAGTGCTGGGATTATAGGCATGAGCCACCGTGCCCAGCCCATCAGTGAGCTTTTAAGAAGCATGTGGCTGCTCTTGATGAGTTCAGATCTCTAGAATAAATTAATGATGTTGCAAGGTACTGAGGCAATTTGCAAATCAGATTCTCAGTCATTACTTCTTGAAATTTAAAGAATCTTAGGGAAATGAAGATGTGCTGGAAAAAAAAAATGCCCATGAGCACATCTCACCATTTTTCAAGATGGAAAAGAAGTTCATTTTACAGACTACAGATAGTTAAGCATGTTGTCCAGCTTGCACAGGAATTGATCACGGAAGGGTTAATTGGTGAACACTTCGCCGAGAATGTGGAGACCATGAATATATGGCACAGGCTGACAAGGAACAGGTTGCAACAGGCTGATCTCAACTCTTCTCTTCTTCCTCTTTCTTTTTCATTGGTGTTTTGGGACCAGAGTCTTGAGAGGTCAACTGAATTGTGTGTTTGGATTCCTTCCTCCATCTCTCCCTCCCTCCCTCCCTTCCTTCCTCCCTCCTTCCCTTCATTTCCTTCCTTCCTTTTCCTTTTTTTTCCTTTCTTTTCTTTTTTATGTCTTTCTTTTCTTTCTTTCTTGACAGAGTCTTGCTCTGTTGCCCAGGCTGGAGTTTGGTGGCATGATCACAGCTCCCTGTGCCTCAAACTTCTAGACCCAAGCAATCCTTCAAACTCAACCGCCCAAGAAGCTGATATTACAGGTATGTGCCACCATGCTTGGCTAATTTTTTTCTACGTGTAGAGACAGGGTCTCCTTATGTTGCCCAGGCTGGTCTTGAACTCCTGGGCTCAAGTGATCCTCCTGCCTCAGCCTCCCAGGGGTTACAGGCGTGAGCCATCATGCCCAGCCTTGTGTTTGGACTTCAACAAAGCATTTGATAGTTCTCTCAGGATGTTGTTGAGGGTAAGAAAAATAAAAATAGGCTGGTTCCCAAGTAATGAAAAAACTTGGGAACTGCTTGAGTGGCTGTACTTAATGGTTGTGATCATGGAAACTCTCAGCCCACAGGGGTGTTTCTAGTGGTGAAAAAAGCTTTATTTCCTCCGGTCGAGTTCACATATTTTGTTGTTGTTGCTATTCATGATTACTATTTATTACAAGCCCACTATGTGTCAGATGAGATGTGATATATATGCATATAACATCGTTTAATTGAATTTTTATAAAACTGTGGGATAGATATTATGTTATAGAAAGGTTAAATAACTTTCCTGAAGGTACACTGAGATGAAGGCAGAGAGTGGGGATTTGAGCCCTAGAACCCAAAGTCATTGCTCTTTCCTTTATACCAAAGGCTCAAAAGCTGAAGTGGTGGGAGGAGTGGTGAACAAGGGAGATGAGATCATCAGGACCCAACATGGTATCATCAGGGGCATAGACTGAATCCCAACAAGAAGCAATTTAACTGGGAAAATTTAACTTCCTACCCCACAGTGTTCCCACATAAGTACAGGATGGAATAGACATGGTTTATTATGTGAACAAGACTTAGCTGACAGGAATCTGAATCTGAGACAATAGTGTTCTGTGGCAGCCAAAAAACAAAACAAAACAAAAACTCTAACTAATTAGATTTTGGTCTACCTTGAGAGAATAGCACAGCTACAATGAGATTTGGACAAAGAAGACAGAAAAAGGTCTATGTCTGCTGTTTGGGTCCATTAGTGTAATGATGGATTAAAGAGATAAGGCAGAATTCCTCACCCCGATTTTTTGTCTGTCTTTATTTTCAGAAAAACACTAGGACTACAAAATATACACCAACTGCTGGTGAGAGAGAAATGTGGCGTTAGAGAATGCTGTTTCTGCTGTTTCCCAGAACTACTCTTTGATAGGGCTGTAGAGAGAGTTCCAGGGGAAAGCAACCAACAACCACATCATATGCAAACAAGGGAAGGAGCCAGGGGTTTGGGGCTGGGAGGAGAAGGCTTTAGAAGCCATCTCAACTGGTCTTCTCACACTGAAAGGGCCATCAAAAGTACAAGTCTGCTAATTTTCCAGGACACTGGTTTTCAAAGCTGCTTGGCTGTTACCTACAGTAAGAATTATATGTTGGCCTGGTGCGGTGGCTCGTGCCTGTAATCCCAGCACTTTCGGAGGCCAAGGCGGGCAGATCACGAGGTCAGCAGAGCTAGACCACGGTGAAACCCCGTCTCTACTAAAAGTACAAAAAATTAGCCGGGCGAGGTGGCGGGAGCCTGTAGTCCCAGCTACTCGGGAGGCTGAGGTAGGAGAATGCCATGAACGTGGGAGGCGGAGCTTGCAGTGAACCGAGATAGCACCACTACACTCCAGCCTGGGCGACAGAGCAAGACTCTGTCTCCAAAAAATATATATATATATATTTATTTATATATATGTGTGTGTATATATATGTGTGTTATATCTCAACACAGAATATGTGTAAACACCCATATGTAACTGAAATAAGCACACCAGAAAATATTGACCCAACTGTGTTCAGTTCACTTTGACCTCCCCTCCCCTCCTTCCCCTCCCCTCCCCTTCCCTTCCCTTTTCCCTTCCCTTCCCTCCCTCCCCTTCCCTTCCCTTTTCCCTTCCCTTCCCTTTTGAGAGGGAGTCTCGCTCTGTCGCCCAGGCTGGAGTGCAGTGGCGCGATCTCAGCTCACTGCAAGCTCCGCCTCTCAGGTTCACACCATTCTCCTGCCTCAGCCTCCTGAGTAGCTGGGACTACAGGCGCCCGCCACCACGCCGGACTAATTTTTTTGTATTTTTAGTAGACGTGGGATTTCACCATGTTAGCCAGGATGGTCTCAATGTCCTGACCTCGTGATCCGCCCGCCTTGGCCTCCCAAAGTGCTGGGATTACAGACGTAAGCCACCGCACCTGGCCCTCTATTCTATTCTTTCTATCCTATTCTATTCTTTTTCATTGGAGAAAAAAAAAATACCTGTCAAGACCCATTCAATTCATTTTCTGACTTATTAATGGGTTGCAACTCATAGTTTAAAAATCATTGCCCTAAGGACTAGAGCTAGGACCCATGGATGGAAGCTGTGAGGTGCCAGCTATTGCTTCAGGATCACAAAAAACTTCTATCAAGCAGAGGTGGCAAAAGATGGGATTGTTTTCCTCAGGAAGCAGTGAGTTATTGCTTCTTGCAGTATTCCAGTGTAGGCTGAATGAAGGCATGATGAGAGCAGTGCAGAAAGGAGTCACATATCAAATGGGGACTGAATTAAATCATCCACAAGGTCCTTTTCATTCCTGAGACATGATGGTTGTATTAGTGGGATTGGCTGCTAAGACGTTTCTGCCCTTTTAGGCTATGCTGTCAGAAGCACAGTGTACATCTCTTCAGAGGTGAAGGCAGAGTTCCCTGCCATTCAGACCACAAATCAGGCCACAAATGGAAAGTATATATATATATTTATTTATTTTAGAGACAGGGTCTTGCTATGTTGCACAGGCTGGACTTGAACTTCTGGACTCAAGCAATCCTCCTGCCTCAGCCTAGAGGGACTATAGGCATGCACCACTGTACCTGGCTGGAGATGTATTTTTGAAGTCATTCATTTATTTGTTTATCAAACAAATGTTTATGGCATATCTAGCACAAGCCAAACACCAGGCTAGGCTGTGGGGACATAATATTGACACAGCCCATGTCTACTGAAGCTTACTGTCTGGCGAGAAAAACACAATCATTCAACACATATTTTTTGAGTGCCAACTATCTGCCGGCCACTGCTTTCGAAGCTGGGCTTCTATCGGGGCATCCATGCAAAATCCATAAAATCCCTGCTCTCATGGAGTCTTCAGATTATATACAACAAGCACACAAATAATTAATCAATTCTGATTGTGGTAAGGACAGAGTACCCAAAGAGGGTAGCAGCCTAGTGCAAGAGTCAGGGAAGTGTTCCTGAGGAAGTGGCATTGAGACGGCCGCCTGAAAGGTGAGTACTTCGGGGAGAGTGGGGTGGAAAGAGGAAGGAACTTTTTCAGGCAGAGGGAAAAGCCAGCATCTGAGGACTGGAAGGAAAGTGAAGCTGGCTGGGGTTAGAGGTGGAGGGGAGGAATGGACCCCACAGGGTCAGGAAGTGGGATTTGATCCTCAGAGCAAGGGGAAGCCATTTGAGGAATACACGGAGATAGAGAGAGATCTATGGATACAGAGAGGGGATGGATTTGAGAGATATGCAGGAGGCAGCATCAGCATGACCTGGTGAAGGAGATGAGCTGGGGGAGGAGAGAAGGATGTCCCCTTCCCTGTGTGTCCTGTCTTGAGCAGCTGATGGTGATGGTGATGGGGGCTGAGGAGAGAGGAGTCCAGTTCAAGGAGATGCGGAGCAGAGGGGAAGGAGTGATGGGGTGGGGGGTGGGGGGAAGATGAGATCAGTCTGGGACATCTTTGCTCATGCAGCTTCCTTAAAATGCAGTCTCCTTAAAATATCACCATCCCACTTGTCTGCTGGGAAAACACCTGTCTGTCCTCTAACACTCCAACAGGCACGAAGCCATTCTCAGCCCCACACCTTACCAGACAGAAGCGGTCGTGTCCCACTTTTTATCCCTATTCTCTCCTTAGCAGGTTCTGTTGCTGCCTCCACAGCACATCATTGTATTTGTTTGTTTGCCTGTGACAGTAACGATGCTCATTGAACATTTACTGTGGCCGGGCATGGTTCCAGGCCCTTTACACATATCGCCTCATTTAATCCTTCCAACAGCTCTTTAAGGTCCATACTATGACTATCCCCATTTCACAGATAAGGGAAACTGAGGCATAGGCAGTTCAGATAACTTGCCTAGTGAACGTGGCTCTGCTAGTAAGGGTGGAGCTGGGATTCAAGCCCAGGTTGTCTGACTCCAGGGCGTGCGATCTTAAACCACTGGGTGCATCCTTTGTTTTCTACTAGATCGTAGACCCTTGAAGTTAGAAACCACTAAACATTATTAATAATACTTTTTTTTTTTTTTTTTTTACATCCCCAGTCCCCTGCATGACACCTGGACCTTAATAGGCCCTTAAAAAGTTGTTAGGATGGGTAAATGACATAACATTATTAACACATTTGAAGCAGGATTAGGATTGCCTGTAGAACTCCAAAATTAGGGGATGTTCTGTAAATGGACAGATATTAAATATTTTCGGCTATGCAGGCCACATGGTCTCTGTTACAACTACTCAACCCTGCTGCTGTAATGCAAAAAATAGACAATATGAGAAGAAGTAGGCATGGCCGTGTTTCAATAAAACTTTATAGATACTAAAATTTGAATTTTTTTTTTTTTAAGACAAGGTCTTGCTCTGTTGCCCAGGCTAGAGTGCAGTGGCACCATCTCAGCTCACTGCAGCCTCTGCCACTTGGGTTCAAGCAGTTCTCCTCCCTCAGCCTCCTGAGTTTCTGGGATCACAGGCCTGTGCTACCATGCCTAGCTAATTTTTGTATTTTTAGTAAAGAGGAGATTGTGCCATGTTCGCCAGGCTGGTCTCGAACACTTAGCCTTAAATGATTTGCCCGCCTCGGCCTCCCAAAATGCTGGGATTACAGGCATGAGCCACCGAGACTGGCTGAAATTTGAATTTTATATAGTTTTCATGTTAGGAAATATTCTTTTTAAAATGTAAAATGTTTTCACATTATAAAAATGTAAAACTATTCTAGAATATAAAAACCATTCTTAGCTGACAAACTGTATAGAAACAGCCTTCAGAGTGGATTTGGGCCATGGGCCATCGTTTGCAGACCCCTGCTCTAGATAGCCGGCCTAGAGCCCGTGAGTGGAAGTGGCTTTTGGTTGCTGGAAGCATCAGCTGGAGAGAGAGGCCCATCAGTAGGAAGGGCTGCTGGGTGCCCTGGGAAGCCGCTCTCACCAGAGATTTCAAAGCCAGGGGGCCTGGGGAATATCTGTGGTGATGCAGAGGGGATTCCTGCTGGAGAGGTGGGGACAGGGGTGAGATACAAGGTGACCTCGAGGTAAAGTCTTTTCCTCTACTTTATAAGATTCCATGTGGCAGCTTCCTGGGCTCTAGAATAAAGCCATAAGAGCTGAACTGATTGGAGGGAAGGTCGTTCAGAATTAGTAAAAAGGTCTGAGTTATAAAACGGTTTATAAGAAATGATGCTTCATTGCGTTCAAGGACATTCAGCAATCAAACGAACACTTAACAAAGGGCTGTCAATAACCCATTTGAATTGCACTTTGTATTTTTCAAAGTGCTTTCCAGTACATTATCTCCATTGATCCACCCAGGCACCCTAGGAGACAGGCAACCCCATTTACAGGTGAGGTCAGGATGCACCCCGCCTGGGACAGCTCAGAACCAGGTCTGTGCTGCTCCCTGCAGCCTCCATCGTTCTAATGAGGGCTAGAGAAAAATGAACTTTATATTGTATGTCAAGGGGATGTTACAGAGCTTTAAGAATCTCATTTATATTTGTATGAAGAATAAACATTCCTAACTCAAGCTTACTTTTAATCCCTGAGAATCTGCTAGAAACATGGCCACATACCCAGATTAGCATGTTGAATTTGAGAAACCATATTAATTTAAATAGAGCAAGGGTTCACTGAAAACTGACAAGCTAGAATATTGGTCTTCACCCTGCTCCCTCCCAGCAGGCTGAAAAAGGGGTTTCTGCTGTGTTACTTCTCATGGTCAGGGGAATCTGGCATAAAGGTAAATGCCAGTCCTTCCCAAGTCTGAAGGATCAGAAATGCATTTTGAATTAGAAAGGTTTCTCAGAGTCTAAAACTTATCCTGGTAAATGTGTAGTTTAGAGAAATCGGAGAGAGCGACTCTGACACAGGAGGGAATCGAATCCAATTGCCTTCGGTGGTGTCCTTCCTCGGAATTGGAGAAAGTGTGACTTGGGGAAACATGAGATGCAGCCAGCCAGCATGCCCTGGTGATGTGGGGGAGAAACCTCCCCCTCCCCACTTTGGAACTCAGCATTTCCCTGCCAAATTGGGCTTTGGCACAGCTATGGACGCCTTGGCAAACTTTTTCATTTCCCAAGAGCAACTTCCTGGTTCTTAATTAGGCCTTTTATTCCTAGATGTCTATATTTAACTGTGCTCCGTAAACGCTAACCCCTTTTGGATACTGCCAAGAACTTCAGGGAGGAGGCAGTGGAGTCTAGACAGGGCAATTATTCAGATAACTAAGCCCCCAAATCTTATTCTTAAAGACCCTAGGAGGAAATCTTCAGTTATGGAGTGATGCCTTCCTGAATTAATTAAGTAACTACTCCACACCTTCTCTCACTTTGCTCAGGGAGACAGAGAGCAAACACTTAACTCATGGAAGATACGGGCCAGTGCTGTAAGTGTTTCCCCCACGAACTTGGCGGGAAAGAGGATGGAGGGGAAACAATGGATTGAAAAAGAGGCCTAGAGAAAGGCCCTCAAATGTACACAAGGAAACTGCAAGACTGTTCATTCTGCCCGTTTGTAAAAAAGAACTAAAAACAACCGAAATGCTCTCACAGGAGAAATGGATCAATAAATGGTGGTACATTCCTACAGTGGATTACGATTTAGCAGTGAGAAAGTGAATGAGTTACTTGTATCAATGAGGATAAATCTTAAAAACATATTGTTGAGCTTAAGGAGACAAGTTTCACAGGATACCTATAATATGAAAACATTCGTAAAAATTTAAAACATGATGATGAATATACTGTATAGTGTTTATGGGTGACATATATATATATAGTATAAGCATTTAAAAATTCATGGCAATTTTAAAAATTCAACGTATCATCTTTTTGTTTTCTTTTTTTTAAAGGAAAGAAAGAAAATGCATGTTCAGGCTGTAGCCTAAGTTCAGGGGGATGGTTACCTCTTAGGAGGGAAGCAAGCGAGTGAATCTGAGGAGGGCTGACTGTGTTGGGCTAACTGTAATGTTTAACTTTTTAAAGCTGGGTGGCAAGTTACTCATGCTATTGTCAGAGATCCTTTTAGTATATCTGAAATTGTTCATTAAAAAGTGAAAGGGGGCTAGAGGAGAGCTGGGCTGCTGTTTTTTCCATGGGATCAGTTGACCCTTTCAGGGAAACAAGAATGTTCATGGGACAGCATTGATGGAGAGTTCAAAGAACAAGACTCCAGAACCAGTTTTGTGTCTCTCAGGACCCAAGTGATCATCAGTGAGCCGTTCCCTTTCCTGGGTCTCAGGTCCCTGCTCTGTAATGGCAGGGCTTCCCAGCTCTCTCTTGAAGTCCAGCTGCCTTTGTTTCTGGAAGTCGTCCTAGGAAGGCAGCCTTGCTCGGGAGTTGGCCCCTGCTGTTGGCTGCACCCTTGTGATGCTGAGTTAGCCAAGTGGCAGACCCTACTGCTCACAGGGCAGCATGGGGGAGGAGGGCTTAAAATTACTGAGCTGGGTTAAAAATTTGCTTATGTGACCCTTGCAGCCTTGCAAAATGAGCCTGGGAAATAATTGCATGGATCAGGAGAGCTTCTTATTTTAAAACTTTTATTATGGAGAATTTTGAACATACATAAAATTAGATACTATTACTCCTATTTTAAAAAATATCCTTCATCCAGCCCTAACAGCCATTAACCCATGGTCAGTTGTGCCCCATCTATTTGGCAATTCACTCCCCCCATTTCTCTTATTTTGAAGCAAGTGTCAGACAAAAGACCATATTTTAGTCAAGGGTTCTCTGAAGAAAGAGAACTATCTATCATCTATCTATCTATCTATCTGGATTTATTTTAAGGAATTGGATTATGCAGTTGTAGAGGCTAGTAGTTTGAGTAAGCGTTTTCATTGCTGTCTTGAGTCTGAATTCCACAGGTTGGAAACTTGGGTGGAGTTTCTATGTTGCAGTCTTAAGAAAGAATTGCTTCTTCTAGAAACTGTAACCTTTGGTTTTAAGGCCTTCAGTTGATTGGGTAAGGCCTGTTTACATTATGAATGGTATATACTTTAGTCAAAGTCTACTTAGTTAAATGTTCATCTGTATTAGTCTGTTTTCATAGTTATCCCTGAGACGGGGACTATAAAGAGGTTTAATTGGACTTACAGTTCCACGTGTCTGGGGAGGCCTCAGAGTTATGGCAGGAGGGGAAAGGCATTTCTAACATGGCGGTGGCAAGAGAAAATGAGAAAGAAGCAAAAGCAGAAACCCCTGATAAGCCCATGAGATCTCATGAGACTTATTCAGTACCACAAAGACAGCATGGGGGAAACTGTCCCCATGATTTAAATTATCTTCCACTAGGTCCCTCCCACAACACATGGGAATTATGGGAATACAATTCAAAATGAGATTTAAGTGGGGCCACAGAGCCAAACCATATCATAATCACATCTAAAAAGATACCTTCACAGCAATATGTAGACTGGTGTTTGACTGAACAACTGGGCACCACGGCCTTGCCAAGTTGACACATAAAATTAACCATCACAGACCTTGTTATTAGTAAATATTTCAGTGTGTGTATCTAAATAGGACTCTTTTTAAAAAACAACTATAATATTATCACACTTACAAAATTAACAATTACACTTAATATCACCAGATGTCAAATTAAACTAATGCTCAACTCCAATTTGTCTCATAAATGTCATAACTTTCATTTAATAATTTGTTTAATGTTACTTAGGTTCCAACTAAGGTCCATAGCTTGTGATTAAATTTGTGTTTTATACCTCTTAATCTGCAGGTTCCCCCAACATTTCTCTTGCTTGAAATTGATTTATAAAAATATTATTTGTCCTATAGAAGCATTCACAGTCTAGGTTTTGCATGGGAAAAACTCAGAAAAAATACGGGGAAAAATGCTTGTTGCATTCCCTTCGTGTCATTTATCAAGTTCCTCTGTCCTCTGTGTTTTCTCTAAACTGGTAGTTAAATTTAGAGGCTCAGCCAGGCATTTAAGAGATACTTATTTGCATGATTTTAAAGGCCCAGTGAAGGATTCCTTATTATCCCATCCTGCAAACAAAACAAAAGCAACATGCCTCCCTTATTAGATTGCTGAGGACTAAAATTGCTCTGCTAGAATAGTTTTGTTTTAATCCCCAGTTCACATGCAAATAGTCCCAGAAAGGAAAAAACTTATTAGATATTCTTGAATATAAATGTTTTGTAGGGGAGAAGAAATCATATCTTTTCCTCAACAATTGCAAGCTTCATGGCTGACATCCCTACAATAATAGGCAGAGTAGCAAGAGAAAAGCATAACAAGTTTATTTAACTAAAATTTTACATGACAGGGAGCCTCTGGAAATGAAGACTCAAAGACCCAGGGAAAACTATCTATTTTTTATGCTAAGTCTGTGGAAAGAAGTAGATAGTTGTGGGGAAATAGTTGATTGGACAAAAAGGGTGTGATGTGACAGTAAGGAGCAGTGGGTAGAGCAAAGTAGGGGCTGTTTGTTGTGATTCTTTTCTGTGTCTCTGTAAGACACCCCTTTTCCTGGGAACAGGATAGAACACCTATTGTGTGAGGGTCTTATGACCTACGTTCAGGAGTAGGACAGAGAATTCTTCCATGGATATCTGTCCCACAGAAAGGCACCTCTGACCTCCAAGGTGCCATATATTGGGGTAGCATGTCCTGCACCCTGTCGGCCTCTATGAAATTCCTTTCTGAGTCCCTCTCTGAAACGGGTGGAACAGGGATAAATGGTGGCGAGTGAGAAGAGTGCGTGGGCACTCGGTGACTGCTTCGTGGGAAGGGAGAGATAGGGTCACTACAGAAAGAACAGAGTCAGTTGAGATGGAACTCATCTTGCAAGCCCTAGTAGCTATGGAGCATCTGCTAGGCTCTGGACACTGCATTCGGCGATTTCAAGCAATTATTTCGTTGCAATCTTATAACAGCCCTGGGAAGTGAGTATAATTTGCAGCCATTTTAAAGATTAAAACACTGAGGTTCAACCAGGCCTGGTAACTGGTTAATGGATATGTGGTTAGTAAGTGGCAGCTCCAGGATTCCCTCCCACATCTCTGACTCCTGTGTTCCTTCTCTTTCCATCAACCCATGGCTGCTAATCCACCTTCCTCTATTACTCCCAGCTTTGGTGGGGCTTGACCCGAAGACTCTACCGCATGGGTGGTTTCCAGCCTCCAGGCTAGCCTGTTCCTGATCACATTCTGGGCTTATACCCGAAATCAGACCATCTCAGGGATTTGCCCAGTGGCCTCTGAGTAATGTGTTTTTCGTTTTCTTTATAAATTTTTCCTTGCCCTTTTCTGGGGAAGAAGATGGTAACCCTACCTCTGGAAATTCAGTCTGCTGATTAGACAGGAAAAAATGCTTCTGGCTTCTTTTGTGCTACCATGAGTCAGCAGTATTTTAAAAAGAAATTTTATTCATTTATTGCACAGATGAAAAAGTAAGACTAACAGAAATTTAAAAAACAAACAAACAAAAAACAAAGAACTAAAGAAGAACGAGCTGTCTCCCAGAAATTCCACCCTCCCAACAAAATCGTCTGTTTCCATTATTTGGCGTCCTCATCAGCCTCTTGCTGGACGCCTATGCAATCGCTCCAGTTCCATTCGGTTCGTCTCGGTGCCTACGGAACAGTCCGAAGAAGCTGGGAGAGACGCAGATCTCTCTCCGCCCTCCTCCGATTCACAGCCATTTTGAAGTTGCTCAATTGGAAGCATTAACCTGCAAGACTCTGCATCCCGGGAGCCAAGGAGAGGGGCCAGCAGAGCCTTATTAACTTACGCTTTCATCATTTTCTTCTGCTGGTCTTTTTGAGAGCACAACCATGAACCTTGGTAGGGTAGGTCTTTCTTTTAACACCAGAAGGGGAGGATCAAAACTAGCAAAGGTAATTGAGAAAGAAGAAGGAGAAGGAAACCAACTGTAACGTATAAGCAGTTCTGATCTTTCTTAATACTGAGATCACACGCCGCTGCAATCCTCTCTCCTTCCTACCCCTGGGTGACTCAAACCTCATTATTTAGAAAAATGCATTTTGTAGGCAATTTCAACAGCTAGGACAAGTTCTAAGACAAAGGAAGTATGTGAAACTAGTTGAACTGTGGACGATTGTGCCCTGTTTATTCGTATCTGTTCAATGCATGCCTGAGTTGGACCACTACTTCCCTTAGGTGGTCTTGTCAGCAGAGAGTTAAATTATATGAAGCACAATCGCTTGCTTTTGCCTGCTAAGAGGAAGGTGAAGTGCATTTACTATCATTATCTGTTTGCAATAAAACCTTTGAGACATTCTTAAAGAAAAACGCAACATGAAAAAAAGTTACGTTTTTTAGAAAGAAGTCATTTGTCTTCAGCCAAATTCATCTGGGTATGATACGAGTTGCTGCAGACATAAAACTGTCTGGAGTCTGGCTTCAGGGTTTAGAATTACAAAATATTCATGGCATATAATTTAGCATAATTTGTTTAGCTACCAAGACATAATTTAGTTATTTGGTGCATGAATCCTTCAGAAGGTCTAAAGAAGAGAAAAATGGACTTTAAGAAGCTAAATCCAGTTTGATGCAAGATGAACAAATCCTATAGGGCCCTGTGTACTCAAAACACACAAACACGTGGTGGTAAACACACGCATCTATCTGCATATAACTAATTCTTCCTACTCATCCTCTGCACTGTTTTACCGGGGCACTTTATGTATATTAGTTACCTAGTTTTGCTTTGCATGTGATTACATGTAAGCCAAAAGAAAAAGCTAGAGAAAGAGCCTTTGATTTCAGCAAGATGCATTTAGATTATAAAACTCCTTGATGGTAAGGTCGTTGAGATAACAAACATGATAATTTATTTATTCAAAGCACAGCAATAGCTCATTTCCATGTCCACTACTATGCCCAGGACTAATGGGTATGTGTTAAAAGTGGTTCCTGGCTGGGCGCGGTGGCTCACGTTTGTAATCATAGCACTTTGGAAGGCCGAGGCGGGTGGATCACTTGAGGTCAGGAGTTCGTGACCAGCCTGGCCAACATAATGAAACCCCGTCTCTACTAAAAATAGAAAAATTAGCCAGGTGTGGTGATGCGGGCCTATAATCCCAGCTACTCAGGAGGTTGAGGCAGGAGAATCACTTGAACCTGGGAGGCAGAGGTTGCAGTGAGCCGAGATTGTGCACTGCACTCCAGCCTGGGCAACAAAGCAAGACTCCATCTTAAAAAATAAATAAATAAATAAATAAAAGTGGTTCCTATCCTGGGGGAGCTTACAGTCCAGTTGAGACAGGATGAATAAACAGAAACAGCTAAAGAACAATATGCTTGAAGGCATTATTTAAGCAAGTACCAGCCAGCATGGCAGAGCCCTCAAACCAAAATGTAGAGGAAATGCAAATAAGGGAAGGTGATTGCTCTCCCCACCCTCACTGCCACTGTGCAGGGGGAGCTCCTGTCCTCCCTCTCCGCATCACAGGGACCTGTCTCCACGGCTGCAGTCTTGTCCCTCCCAACCCACTCTCCACATTAAAACAGTAGCGGATCTCTCTAAAAGCACATGTCACTATAGTGTTTACTTCTTAAAATCCTTAAAATTCAATGGCTTCCCATTGGCCTTAACAAAAAGCCCAACCCCTTAGCCTGGTATTAATGCAAAGTCCACCCCTGAGTTCCAGGCAGTTTGACTGTTTCCTTTACAAGCGGCCTTGCTTCTCTCAACCTCACCATTGATCTCTCCACCTGAAATGTTCTCACCTCCTTGTTCACTTACCTCCAGTTCTTCAGTCTCACCTTCGGCTTCCTCCCTTCTGGGAAGTTCTCTAACTCTCCGAGACTAGGCTGGTATTCCCCATGTGGGCCTCATTGCTCCGGAACTTTTCTTAGCCGGTACTCAGAGAGCGTTCTCAGTGTCTGTAATTGGGAATCAACACGTTAGTGAAACTCTGAGTCAGACCTTCTGGATCTAAAACCAAGACCCACCACTGACTGGTTTTGTGACCTTACGGTAAATTACTTACCATCCTTGTCACCATTTTCTCATCCATTAAATGGGAATACTAATGGAAGCTACAGCACAGGACTGTTGTGAGGAATGCATGAGATTTTATATTAAAAGTACTTAGACTACAGCATGGCACATACTCGGTCCTCAGTAATGTTAGCTGCCATTAGGATAAAGCTTGCTTGTTAAAATAATCGGAAAACAATATTTTAATCAGAACATTAAACCCATAGACATATAAATGCAGCATGTACATATATATATTATATATATATATATATACACATATATATATACACACACACACACACACACAAAAGTATGTGGTATAATAATGCTAGCTATCACTGTGATAAATTCTGGTTAGTGTCCTCCCAATGCTAAGAACTGCTAGCTCCCCAACCTTTCCCAGGTCATGGCCCCACAGCAAATATTAAGATTTGACAACACACTGGGGATAAACTGAGCGAGCTGCTGCAGCCAGTCCCCTGGGCTGGCGGGTCACTCCCCAGCCTTGCCTGTCACCCTCCACAGCACACTAGCTTAGGGCTGTGTCTCCAGCCCCAACAAGCACAGCACTTGGTGTGGAGACAATGCTCCGGAACCATTTTGTGAATGAATAAATGAATGAGTGAACAACTGACATGTGTCAGCTTTCTAATAGGAATAGAATTTTAGACAGAGGATAGGAGAAAATGCAGGCTTGCCTTTGCCAGGGGTGAGTGGGGCAGCCAGTCCTGCCTGAGGGAACAGCGGGAAGTGGCCAGGGGCCCAGTGAGCACGGGGGCAGGGAGAGGCACCTGCTTCTCTCGTTGTGCACCTTTTGTGCAGTTTGGATTGTTTCCTGTGTGTGCATGTCACTCAAACCCTCCACACAGAATGCCTGGCTGGAGGGGACAGCTGGCCATCAGAGCATTAAAAGCAGGACAGTAAAAATAGAGATAGGGAAAAGCATAAAGGAAGAACAGTAAAAACAAGAATTCCACATGTAAGCAAAATAGATTTGATTGCAAAATGACTTCCATAAAACCGTAGTTTCATATGAATTTTAAAACTAACCTTTTACCGATTATAACAGTAATACATATTCATTGCAGAGAATTTAAGATATGCAGAAAAGCAGACAAAAAATAAAAATCACCCATAATCCCACCACCCAAAATAACCACACTGATGTAGTTTTGC